>NW_024081162.1:4264-604264 GCF_003009895.1 Hyaena hyaena
TTTCAGAGTCTGTGACTCCCTCTCTCTCTGACCCTCCCCTGCTCATGCTGTCTCTCTCTCTCTCTCTCCTAGAAATAAATAAAACATTAAAAAAAAAAAAAGAAAAAAAAAAGAAATTTACAACTACATGTATAAAAGATTGAGAAATGAAATTTATATAGTAGGTCTATATTTTATCTTCACCAACTTAGCCCCACAAATTTTAAAATAAGACTCATTCTCTAAGAAATATTTCACATTCATGGGGCGCCTGGGTGGCTTAGTCGGTTAAGCGTCCGACTTTCGCTTAGGTCATAGTCTTGCAGTTCGTGGGTTCGAGCCCTGCATCGGGCTCTGTGCTGACTGCCAGCTCAGAGCCTGGAGGCTATTTCGGAGTCTGTGTCTCCCTCTCTCTGACCCTCCCCTGCTCATGCTGTCTCTCTCTCTCCTAGAAATAAATAAAAATATTAAAAAAAAAAAAAAAAGAAAGAAAAAGAAATATTTCACATTCTTGGGGCACCTGGCTGGCTCAGTGGGTAGAGCCTATGATTCTTAATCTTGGGGCTGTGAGTTCAAGGTACAGGTTGGGTATAAAGATCACTAAAAAAGATAAGCTTTTTAAAAAAGAAATATTTCTTATTCTTATGATCATTTCAAGTCAAAACAATCAATTCAATATTTTCCCCTTTCCTGTGGGGTGACAGTCAACATCATGAACCATTGTCAACAAGGGTACAATTTGCTGAGAAAGAGAGAAGAAAAGAGAGGGGAAGAGAAAGAAATTAAGAGGGAGGTAGTGGACAGGGAGAGAAGCTCACACATACACACACACACACACACACACACACACACACACACACACACACACCACAGTGCAGTGCTCACCTTGTTTCTTCTCTCTCTGGTTCATCTGTTGTTGCTTAGACTCTTTTTCCCGTATGTCTTCTCAAATATGATACCCCATTTGAGACCCAACTTGTGTGATGATAAAGTGTGGTGTCTCTGTAGCCAGACCACTTTTGTTGGGCCCTGGCTCTGTCACTTTCTAGTTATGAGACCTTGGGCTTATGGAAACTGTGTTTCCCAGTTTCCTCATGGGTAAAATGTAGATATAAACAACTCCCACCTAGAGGTGCCTGGGTGGCTCAGTGAGATGAGCTTCTGACTTTGGCTCAGGTCTTGATCTCACGGTTTGTGAGTTTGAGCCCCACATGAAGCTCTCTGCTGTCAGCAAAGAGCCCACTATGGATCCTCTGCCCTACTCTCTCTGCCCTTCCCCTGCTCACGCTTTCTCTCTCAAAAATAAATAAATATTTTAAAAAATGACTCCTGCCTAATAGGGTTTTTGTGAAGAAAAAAATGCATATAATTACTATTTCTAAGACACTTAAGAAGTATCATAAGTATCACTTTTCCCCTTGTAGGATTTGTTCTTTCTTCCTAAAGTCTTGCACCATTTTCTATTACTGATTAGAGTTCAGAGATTTTATCATAACATACTAAGTATGTTTTTCCTCATTTCTCAAACCTAGAATTTGGCAAGATATTAGAATCTAGAAGCTAATTTTTTTCTCCATCAAATAGAAAGCAACTTCCATATTTGTTTAATTATTGTCTTTCTTTCTCTTCTTCTAGAATTCTCATTACTCACATATACCTAACTGCTTCCCTCAGATTCCCATCTCTTTATATTTTTACTCTGCCTTATAGATATGTCTTGGTGTTGATTCTCTTTGCCTATTTCAGATTTCAATGCATCCTCTTTCCAAATTCCTTTAATAAATTATTTATTTGAATTTTTGCCACAGAAAGCTTCATTTATGCTGCATATTCATTTCCTTGGGCATTCTTCTTATTTTTGAATTCAGGATTTCCTTTGACTTTCCCGAAAAGCTCTATTACACTGATTATTCTGCCTGATCTTTCCCTCTCTGGCCTCTTGCATCCCCTGCCCCCAACCTCAACATAAAATGTTATTTTTCTTTTGGTTCAAAGGGACTCAATTCTAGTTGTTAGAGAATGCTGCAGAAGAAAGGCTAAGCTCTGTCCTAGGCAGAGAAGCAGGCAGACTGCCATTGCCCAACTAAGTACCTCAAGGAAGCTTCTGTGTGATCTGTGCCTGCCAAATCCTCCAGCATCAAGGTCAGGGAAGACTCAGTCAACCCATAAAACTCCTTCACTTTTTGGAAGCTAAGCAGACTGGATTTACTCCTGATGAGGCTGTAATGACCCTGTCCCTCAGCAATCCAAAGTGTCCCCTGAATTCACTGCTTTCTGGTCCTCAGCTGCCCACTCATTCATTAGGCCCCCCTCCCTACCTGCACTCATCTCTAAGAATTTGGTTCAGGAGAAGCCCATAGAATGGAATTGCGAGTGGAAGTTAAAGAAAAGATGTTCTGGTCACCCTGTTCCCAATATCTTCTTACGCAATTTATAAAACTAAAAGAAAAAAGGTTGGAAAAAAATCACAAAAGTGTGCAAGATATCATTTTTGTGGGTAGACATTATTATTTCTATAATTTCCAAATTTTGTAAAACAAATATTTGTCATTTAATAAGCAAGAGAGTTACATGTTATATTCATCTTAAAGCCAACTGTTGGTCGTTCTTATGCCATTTTAAAAGTCTAAGCTTTATTAATAATATATTTATTAATGATAATATAATTGAAATAATACATAATAATATAATTATTTTTAATAACAATATAAATTCTAGCTAGTTAACATGCAGTGTAATATTAGTTTTAAGTGTACAATGCAGTGCCTCAACAGTTTCATACATCACCAGGTGCTCATCACAAGTGCCCTCCTTAATCCCCATCACCTATTTCTCACCCACCCCTCTACTCACCTTTCCTCTGGAAACCATCAGTTTGCTCTCTATAATTAAGAATCTGTTTCTTGATTTGTCTCCTTTTATTTTTTTTCCTTTGCTAGTTTGTCTTGTTTCTCAAATTCTACATATGAATGAGGTTTTTTTGGTATTTGTCTTTCTGACTGACTTATTTCACTTAGCCTAATACTCTATAGTTCCATCCATGTCATTGTAAATGGCAAGATTTCATGCTTTTTATGGTTGAATAATATTTCATTGTATGTATACCACATCTTCTTTATCTATTCATCTATTGATGGGCACTTCCATAATTTGGCTACTATAAGCAATGGATCACTTTCATAATTAGCAATGAACATTTTTTACTTCAATAAATGAAATAATATATTGAAAAAAATGGCTAAAATCTACAATCAATCAATCCTAACAAACATTCCTAACATTTGTATGGAACCACAAAAGACCTCAAATATCCAAAGTAATATTGAAGAAAACCAAAATAGGAAGCATTACAAACCCAGACTTCAGCCTCTACTACAAACCTGTAATCAACAAGACAGTATGGTATTGGCACAAAAACAGACACATAGACCAATGGGATAGAATAGAGAATCCCGAATTGGACTCACAAATGTATGGCCAACTAATCTTTGACAAAGCAGGAAGGAATATCCAAAGGAAAAAAGACAGTCTCTGTAACAAATGGTGCTGGGAAAACTGGACAGCAACATGCAGAAGAATGAAACTAGACCACTTTCTTACATCATACACAAAAATAAACTCAAAATGGATGAAGGACTGAATGTGAGACAGGAAACCATCAAAACCCTAGAGGAGAAAGCAGGAAAACAACCTCTTTGACCTCAGCCACAGCAATTTCTTACTCGACACTTCTCCAAAGGCAAGAGAATTAAAAGCAAAAATGAACTATTGAGACCTCATCAAGATAAAAAACTTCTGCATGGCAAAGGAAACAATCAACAAAACTAAAAGGCAACCAATGGAATGGGGAAAGATATTTGCAAATGACGTATCGGATAAAAAGCTAGTATCCAAAATCGATAAAGAACTCACCAAACTCCACACTCGAAAAACAAATAATCCAATGAAGGAGGGCACTTTGGGGATGAGCACTGAGTGTTATGTAAAAACTAATTTGACAATAAACTACATGTAAAAAAAAAAAAAAAAAAAGAAAAACAAATAATCCAGTAAAGAAACAGGCAGAAGACATGAATAGACACTTCTCCAAAGAAGGCATCCAGATGGCCAACAGACACATGAAATGATGCTCAGCATCACTCCTCATCGGGGAAATACAAATCAAAACCACACAAAGATACCACTTCACGCTGGTCAGAGTAGCTAAAATGAACAACTCAGGAAACAATAGATGCTGGCAAGGATGTGGAGAAACAGGAACCCTCTTGCACCGCTGGTGAGAATGCAAACTGGTGCAGCCGCTCTGGAAAACAGTGTGGAGGTTCCTCAAAAAATTAAAAATAGGACTATCCTATGACCCAGCAATAGCACTGCTAGGAATTTACCCAAGGGATACAGGAGCACTGATGCATAGGGGCACATGTACCCCAAGGCTTATAGCAGCACTCTCAACAATAGCCAAATCATGGAAAGAACCTAAATGTCCAACAACTTACAAATGGATCAAGATGTGGTTTATATATACAATGGGATGCTACATGGCAATAAGAAAGAATGAAATCTGGCCATTTGCACCAACGTGGATGGAACTGGAGAACATTATGCTAAGTAAAATAAGTCAGTCAGAGAAAGACAGATACCATATGTTTTCACTCATATGTGGATCTTGAGAAACTTAATTGAAGACCATGGGGGATGGGAAGGGGAAAAAACAAGTTACAGAGAGGGAGGGAGGCAAACCATAAGAGACTCTTAAATACTGAGAACTGAGGGTTGATAGGGGGTGGGGGAGAGGGAAAGTGGGTGATGGGCATTGAGGAGGGCACTTGTTGGCAGGAGCACTGGGTGTTGTATGGAAATCAATTTGACAATAAATTATATTTTTAAAAAACTATCAAACTGAAAAGTGAAAATACAAAAACAAAAACGAAAACAAAGAAAAAATGGATAACCATAACGATACTGACCTCTCTATATCCTTAACATTGAACTTACCCCTTTCAATTAAAACCTCCAGATGCATGATTGAAAAATTGAAACAGTACAAAAGGTACACAGTGAAAATCAGGCTCATGTCCCAGAAGCTCCCGTCTCCCTCCCAAGTATTATAGTTTCTTGAGTGTCACTCCCCAAAAAATGTATATATCAATACAAGCATAAATGCACTTAAATATCCTATTAAAAAATGCAAGCATACATTACACAGTGTCTTGTACTTTACTCTTTTTTTCAAGCAACAATATATCTAGCCGCCCATTTCATATTTTTTAATTTTCTGTGCAGTGTTCCATTTCTACATAATCATTAAATGGGTTTCATATGTCACTGATCACCCATAAATAAAATTTTTTTTTAATAGATTCTGGACACCAGAGGATAATGTCTGAGCCTAAAAAGATGAATGGAAATTATCTTTCCATTTTATATTTAAATATAGTTTATATTTCATTGTAACTGAAATGGAAACCTGTCTACATAATGGGAGAATATTTATCAAGTTTTAGCAAAAGGACCATAGTCTAGAAGATCCTGGTTCATATAAGGTCCTAATTTATCTCATAATGGTATTGCTTCTGGAAGGCACTTGCCCAAAATATCAGGTCAGAGTCTGACCCTGGGCAACAGTGGAAAGAGAGGGGCTTTTGAATTAATCAGTGTCTTACTAGCTAAGACAAGTTATATTAATCCTTAAGTGCTTCAGTTTCCTCATCTGTAAGATGGAACTAATAATATCCCCTAACTTGCAAGAATGAAGTCAAAAAGATTAGAAATAGATTTTAAAAATTTAAGACAAAATTTTATTGGTTATTTACAAAGTTGTTTCTGATGTCTTTGTTAGAACTGAAACTGCAAAGACAGCATTACACAGGCCTGCATCATAGAAGTGGCCCCAACATTAAACCAGCTTCCTCCTTCCAAGTAGACATGTCTTCCCAGATGCTAACCCTTGGAACGTATACACAAAATATTTATTTCCATTCTATCACCTAGGTGTCCACCAAGGCTTTCCTGTCACTCCAGACCCTGCATTTGCAAATGCTGCCTCTGTACTTTATTCTCTTTGTAGCTTTTTCACTACTGAAATTATACTCTAAATATGTAAGTTAAATTACTCATTATTTGACCCTAACATTAAAAATACAAATTCCGAGGCACCTGGGTAGCTCAGTTGGTTAAGCATCCTACTTCAGCTCAGGTCTTGATCTTGTGGTTTGTGAGTTCAGGCTTGGACTCAGGGCTGATAGCTCAGAGCCTGCTGCTTCGGATTCTGTGTCTCCCTTTCTCTTCCCCTCCCCTGCTTACAGTCTGTCTCCATCTCTCTGAAAAATAAACATTAAAAAATAATAAATCCATGTAGGAAGGCAATTTGTCTCTTTTTCTTACCACTAGACCATCAGTGCCTAGAACAGTGGCCAGCACATACAGTGAATTCAATAAATAAATGTAAAGTGAATAAATTATTTGTTTAAAAATTGTACTCACTCTGTGCAGCTGAACATAAAACCCAGTTCTGATTCAAGAACTACTAAATAATTCACTTACAAAAAATATTATTGGGCAATGTTGATTTCACCAAAGATTTTGGATGAGAAATGGAGAAAGGATTAATATTGGCACTCTTCATTAAAACTGTGCAACCTCACTCATAACAAAAACAAACAAACAAAAACAAACAAATAAAACTACACCAAGAAGCCTGAGTTGTTAGAGGCTATGGAGAGTGAAGAGAACTTCTGCAGGAAATGGAGGGAGATAAGAAGGAGCTAACTGGTACAAGGCCCAAGAAGACTGAGGAAAGTATTAATGTGGGAGAGTGGCAGTGATGGGAGATGTGTTACATAAAGGAGGTATCATTAAATACTTAAGGATAATGTGAAATATGTTTGTCAGAGAAGGGAATTAATAATATGGAAAGGGAAATGACTAAAATGAATCATGTGGTATTAGACAAGAATTGAAGTTATAGTACCAACTCATAGTTTTATAAAGTTTATTTATTTATTTATTTTGAGAGAGAGAAAGAGTGCACGAGTTGGGGAGGGGCAGAGAGAGAGGTAGAGAGAGAATCCCAAGCAGGCTCCACACTGCCAGCACAGAGAATGACACACAGCCTGATTCCACAAACCATGAAATCATGACCTAAGCCAAAATCAAGAGTTAGATGACCAAGCAATTGAGCCTCCAGGAGTCCCTCAACTCATAGTTTTTTTTTTTTTTTTTTTTTTTTTTTTTAATGAAGCTCTTTTTTTTTTTTTTTTTTATTTATTTCTAGGAAAGAGAGAGAGACAGCGTGAGCAGGGGACGGTCAGAGAGAGAGGGAGTCACAGACTGAAACAGGCTCCAGGCTCTGAGCTGGCAGTCAGCACAGAGCCCGACGCGGGGCCCGAACCCACGAACCGCGGGATCATGACCTAAGCGAAAGTCGGACGCTTAACCGACTAAGCCACCCAGGCGCCCCTCATAGTTTTTAATACAGAGAAAGACAGGAAGTAAGGAAGGGAGGGTAGAAGGGCAGGAGGAAGGTTTTGTTTATTAAGAAGGCCTAGGAACAGAGACACCTCAAAAGCAAGAAACACACCTAGCACCCATATCTTGGCTTCTAAATACTATTCTCCATTAAAAATCTCCTTGAAAAAAATGGATGACTCCAGGTCTGAGACAAGGAAAGTACAAGATTAGCCTGGAACATCTCTTTGGATGAGAAAGCAAGGAAGTGCTCACAGATGATAAAGTCAAAAGAACAGAAGAGCCAGCTTGAAGGAGTTCCACTGACCAAATCTAGGACAATCTTGACAGCCACAATTTAATGAAATGACCAGATCAAACATCATCAGTAATGCACTAAATCAAAATTGTGAGTCACCTGATAGGTTGCAACAAGAGGAACACAGAATCATTTCTGCTATCTTCCTGCCATAATCTCAATTGAGTCAAAAACAATGTCAGGCAAACCCAAATTAAGAGACATTTTTACAAAATATCTGGCCTATAATATTTAAAAGAATCAAAATCATAGAAGTGAAAGAAAGAACCTTTTCAAATTGGAAGACGCTAAAGAGGCCCAGCCGCTAACAGGCACAACACATGATTCTGGACGATATACTTTTGCTATAAAGGACATCCTAGGGATCATGCGCAAAACATGAATGGAATCTGAGAATTAGACAGTACTAACGTATCAAAACTAATCTTCTGATATCGATGGTTTTATTTAGGTTATATAGCAGAATGTCTTTGCTTTTAAGATATATACTCTACAGTATTCAGGAGGATACGATTATGATGTTGTTAACTTACTCTTAAGTAGTTTGGGGTGTAGCGAGGACATTCTCTCTACTTGCAATTTTTCCCTAAGTTTGAGATAGTGTGCAAATTTTCTTAAAATGAACTAAAAAAAATGCTAATCTCTGTTGGGAGTATGGTACAACTGGTACAACTACTTAGGAGGGGAATGTAGTAATGTTTATCAAAATAACATGTATCTTGTCCAACAATATCACTACTGGTAATTTATTCTATACACTAATGCAAAATAAGGTCTACATATGTTTACATGTTGCAATATTGTCATTAATGCAAACAATCACAAACAACCCAATGTCCATGAATAGGTTAAATTAATTATTGTTTGTACCTTATTTTTTTTTCTCTGTACTACATATTTTGGATATCTTTCCTGTCAGTGTATAGGGAGGTTTGTAATTCTTTTACACTGTTCCATCATACTCCATTTTATCTATGTAGCATAATTAATTTAACCTATTTGTGGACATTGGGTCTCATAGAATAAACTCTCAGTAGTGGTATTTTTGGATAAGATATATGTAGCAATAGTTTTTTTCTTTTTCTCTTTTTTTTCTGTTCTTTTTTTCTTTCCTTTTTTTTTAAGTTTTTATTTTAACTCCGCTTGGTTAACATACAGTGTTATATTGCTTTCAGGTGTACAATATAGTAATTCCACATTTCAGTACATCATTATGTGTTTGTCATGACAAGTGCATTGATTGGACTCTCTCTCCCTTATTTTTTTCCCTTTGCTTGTTTGTTTTGTTTCTCAAACTCGACATATGAGTAAGAATATGGCATTTTATCTTTCTATCTTTCTCTGACTGGCTGATTTCCCTTAGCATTATATCTCTGGCTCTATCCATGTCTTCATCCATTCGTCAGTCGATGGATACTTGGGCTGAATCCATATCTTGACTATTGTAAATAATACTGCTATAAACACAGGAATGCATGTATCCAAGAGGAACCTCCATACTGCTTTCCACAGTGGCTGCACCAATTTGCATTCCCACCAACACCTGTTGTTTCTTATGTTGTTGATTTTAGCCAATCTGACAGGTGTGAAGTAGTAGATCAACGTAGTTCTGATTTGCATTTCCCTAACGATAAATGATGATGAACATTTTTCATGTGTCTGTTGGCCATCTGTATATCTTTTTTGGATATGCATTTATAACTTTTTTAATATTCTTTTTTCATTTTATTTTAGAGGGAGAGTGCAGCAAGCCAGGAAGAAGGAAAGAGAGAGAGAATCTTAAGCAGGCTCCACATTCAGTGTAGACCCCAAAGTAGGGCCCCATCGCACAACCCTGGGATCATGATCTGAGCTGAAATCAAGAGCTGGACGCTCAACTGACTGAGCAATTGTAATTTTGATAAACATACTACATTTCCCTTCTAAGGAGTTGTATCGATTTATACTCAAATTGATGAAATAAATTTCAAAACAGAAATGAAAAGTGCCTATATTCTCAAAGCTTTACCAACTCTGTGTATTATCAAACTACCCACAAGTAGCTTATTAAAGTATTTTTTCTAAATACATAACATTATTTGCCCAAGAGAAACTTTAATGAATGGGATTTCCTCCACCTCACGAGGTACTAATTTACTTACCAGTGGTGCCCCTCTATCCACACATACCATTTCTACTCTGTGACCTTCTTCTGCTCTTTGATTTTGGTGGGTCCTGATAAGCATGGGCCTCCACTCCTCTTATTTAACATTAATCTAAGCAGCATCTATCTCTAAATAGGCAAAAGGCTCTGCCCAAATTTGAAGAAACATTTAAAACTTGTCAAAACTGAAGATTTTTGGCTTAAACCCAAGATGAGAAGGATAAACAAACCCTGCCCAAATGGAATCTAGTTCTGATATATTTTCCTGCCTTTCTAATTAAAGCCAAATGTTTGAATATTTCTTAAATTACCTCTCAAATTCACTGCATTGTTTTTCCTTTTAAAAGGAGACAAACTTATATTTACATTGTTAATAGATTTATTTTAACACATGCTTATTTTTCAGTTTGTCATGCAGTGTTCTGAATCTCCAATGTGGCCAGCCCGATGTGCTCTATTCTTCGGTGGACTGACATAAATTTGCTGCCTGGACCACATATGTACCACAGAATTATGGGAGCCACAAATGTCAGAATGCTCACTCCCACAACTTTTTGTCATGATTTTGCTCCTTGACAATGATACAAGGGAGCCAGGGAAAGGGATCCAGGGTATTAGTGAACAGTTAACAACAAGAGTACAAAAAGTAAAATCTTCTGACTGGACTATGTTTCAAAATATTACTCCCAATAACCAACATTTCAGTAGTGCATTTCAGAATCCACTGTAAGTGTTATCCCATTTGATTTCTATAATTTCAGTGAATAATATTGATTCCCATTCTTTAAGTCAGGAAATGAAAAAATAATAACTGAATTTCCCCAGATCACACAACTAGGAAAAAATAAGCCTATAAAGTACCTGAGTTTGGCTAATCTTCAATGATCTCAGAGTAAATCTCTATGATTATTAAGTTTAATAAGTCTATCAGTAATGGATATTTCTAAATTCAAATGACTTTAAAATTTTATGAGGCTACCTAATGCCTCGAGAACAGCGTCCATGGAGGCTGGGAATTCCAGAAAATAGGAGCTAAAAAGGTTAATCTATTCTAACAGAAGGATGATTAATATGAGGTACGATTACCTATGTCTAATTAACCTAGTCCATTATTGAGTTCTTAACAAGGAGGATATGGATACAGAAATGTCACTCAGAAAGAATTCAGCTAAGAAAGTTTGAAGACAGTACTGCTCTGGGAATGATAATCATTATATTTGTTAGCCACTGGGAATGCTTGAAACCATCTTCATATTTAAGCCAGAACCTAAAATACTTCTTTATTCAAACCTCTCTGATAAGAGGACTGTGAAGCATAAGATTAATAAGTAATCTTTCAAAGGTCTTAAAGGAAAATATGTTTATTGTTTTTAAATAAATACCAACCAGTCTTGCTTATTGTATTCAAAGACCTACTAATAAAAAGTTAAACATTGCAGGGCGCCTGGGTGGCTTAGTCGGTTAAGCGTCCGACTTTCGCTTAGGCCATGATCTCGCAGTTCGTGGGTTCGAGCCCCGTGTCGGGCTCTGTGCTGACTGCCAGCTCAGAGCCTGGAGCCTGTTTCAGTCTGTGACTCCCTCTCTCTCTGACCCTCCCCTGCTCACACTGTCTCTCTCTCTCCTAGAAATAAATAAAACATTAAAAAAAAAAAAAAAGTTAAACATTGCTAGTGAGTGGCATATATTCTTGACTGACCAATGATTTAATAATAGGCCTAACTCCTCTCTCTCACTCTGACACCCATCTTATACCTGCTATATTCCAAGAGAAAGTCGGATAAAACACCAATAATATTTCCACTAATTACACTTCTGAGGACCTTGGAAAATCAATGTTCCTTTAAGCATACCTAACTTAAAATCTTAGGTACTGAAAAAATTTGGCTTGCCATATCCTGTGGGTTAGTTTGTGTTTTGTTTTGTTTCACTGTATAATGCAATGTCAAGTAAGAATGAAGGATATCATTTACTTTAGTTTTATGCTATGTTAATGGAATTTTTCTTATTATCTTGGAATTGGTTATTCTGATTGAAAAATTATGACAAAATAGTATAAGGATTCCATAATTTTAAAGGCCACGCCAACCACTGAGGCCAAAAGCCTGTTAGGACTTATTTAGACACAAAGGAGCTGCCTCTCCTATTGCCAACCAGCATATCGGCCCTAAGTGGGCAGAAAAATAGTTCCCCTCAACCCACCAGAAGTCAAGTGAAGAGGAAGTTTCAGTGAAATACGGAAAGTGAACACTGGCAAAGCAGAAAGCTTGACAGCCTACTACTTAGCTAAATATTTACAGAGTCAAGGAACTAGAGACCAACCTGAAGCCTGCCTTCAAAGTGCAGTGAGCCCTATGAGGGATTCTGGGGGAGAACTTGACCTGTGTCTGGAATGTGGAAGCATATCTGAACACCAAGAACTGTGCATCCTTCTTTTCTGGAGATTTTCAAGGAGGGCTTGCTGACTAAGCCCAGAAGAGTAGGACAAAAAGAGAGCACATTATAGGGAACTTAGGAAAAAGATGGAGAAAGTCTCTGGCTTATTCCAGTTTCCTTGTCTATCAGAGGACGCAGATGAGGCCTTCCTGGTTCCACGCAATACAAAAGAATATAGAGGAGTGAGGAGAAAGCCCAAGTCCAAGTCCTAGAACAACACCTGACAGTGTGCTTTTTAAGGGGAGTAGGATGTGGACCAAAGGCAGGACTAAAGGAAGACATGGGTGCACTCCCCAGAGACACAGTGCACCAAGCTGAAGCTAAACAGCACTAAAATTTGCACAAAGCTGTGAGGAGATCGTCACATCCTCAGTGACCACCAGCAGCAACAGAATCATGCACATTCTCCGGGGGAGGGCTATGTCCTCATCAATAAGCAATCCCCACCATCTCTTATATTCCTCCTACGGAACAAAGGAGTGAAATGCTACAGAGGGAATTGAGAGGATCATATTTGAGACTGGATTTTTACACTGGAGTGAAATTAGTTTGGATTTGCTTTGTTTTTTTTAATAACTGCAAATGATGAGAAAGATGTAAAATATGCTCAATAAATTGTCATGGGAGATTTCGACAAAGTACTACTGGGAATTGTAATTGGAGAAAAATAAAAACATTATTGTGTTAATATCCACCAAGTAGAGCCCACTCAATAAAACTGTTTATACTAACATGCTGACTATCTAATCAGGCTAGGAGGGGTTTTGCGGGGGAGGAAAGGGGTCACACATCATCTCAACATAGTGGACAATAAAAAGAACAACAATAACAAAAAACAAGTCAATTCTTACATGCAGGAATTAGGAAAAGAGATTTTAAAAGAATAAAAAAATCATTAAGATTTGATCTTATATAAGTTGAAGACCCACACTTACTTGTCTATGTCTTTGTTAAAAGGAAATATTTTTAGTAAAACAAACCTTGGATTTGTATAAGGCCTTTGAAAGTTTTCAATGTACTGGATTTGGGTTTTGTTTTGTTTTGTTTTGTTTTTCTTATAACATACAGTATAGTCTTGACTTCAGGAGCAGAAGCCAAGTGATTCATCACTTACATATGATACCCAGTGCTCATCCCAACAAGTACCCTCCTTAATGTCCATCACCCATTTAATCCATCCTCCCACCAACCTCCCTTCCAGCCACCCTCAGTTTGTTCTCTGTATTTATGAGTCTCTAATGGTTTCTCTCTCTGTTTTGAATTTTACCTTATGAGAAAAGACCAAATGTCTCATTATTCACTTTCATATCCATGGTGTACATGATGAACCACAGAAAATATTCAAACCATGATTTTCAAATCAATCTATCACCTTCTATCCACTTCTCCCTTCTGCTGTCTTATCTTCAATTCATTGAAAATTTGGGGGGGATAGTTCTAATTTTTTTCACAAGATACCTGTATTATTTTTGTAATTGAAAAATAAAGCAATGATTAGCATTCTATTCATCTTCCTTTATGTAATTATGCCTTATTCTATATAACAAATAACTATTCATTTCCACATTCAACATTTATTTCCTTCAAGTCAACCTCTTTCTAACCAGTATCTTCAACTTATTTGTGCCATGTTTTTCTATTTAAATGTTTGCCCTATAAAATCTGACTTCTCCACTCCTAGCACCGGGGGCTGCTAGAAAAAACACTACAACCTTTCAGGTTGGTGTCTCAACTCAATTTCAGTTTTGATTCTCAGATCTTCTGTAACACTCAGAAATTTGTGTTTTGTTTTGTTCTTGCTCATTTCACTTTTTCATTCTCTACAGTAATTTCAGTATCCTCTCTACTGTCCTCAAACCTCCAACTAAATCACTCCTTCTTAGCAACGACTGCACAGAGAAAGTAAGAGCCGTAAGATAGAAAGTCACTCCTCTTTCAGCCACGGAGACTCGCAAACTAACCCGTATTGAAGCTATTCTCCCCTCCCATTCTCTTGAACTGGGAATTAGGTCTTTCCCATATCTAAAACTAATCCAGTCTCTTCTATATCTTAAACTTGTCCTCAGATTGGCGTCTAATCAAAAACAAGTCTTTCCTGAATGAGTAACCTTTTAGCTATCACCCTATCTTTTTCATTCACGACTAAATTGAAATTGTTGCATACCTGCCCTGCTTGTGGAAGGGGTTGGGGGGAGTAGGAGTAGCATGTGAGTCAGAGCCCACCTGATACATGGTAAAGATGTCCCCACACAGAGATCAGTCTGGTGTAGAGAGGCCAAGCCTGAGGAAGATGAGGATTTGTTCATGTAGAGGGGCACAGTGTGGACGGCAGAGCCTGCACAGGGGAACAGTGCATCTACAGAGGAGAGGGGATAGCAGTAGAAAGCAGAGACTGATTACATACATGAGGATAATTGCATTATTGTTATGATCAAATGATATAAAGCACGTAAAGACTGAGCACACCATATTCATCATTTTATGTTTTAAGAATTATGTAAATAGTCAAAAGCATTTTTCCCTCTAGAGCTCCCTAAAATTGTTTTCTTTTCATAACCAATCTTTTTTTTTTTTTTTAATTTTTTTAATGTTTTATTTATCTCTAGGAGAGAGAGAGAGACAGCGTGAGCAGGGGAGGGTCAGAGAGAGAGGGAGTCACAGACTGAAACAGTCTCCAGGCTCTGAGCTGGCAGTCAGCACAGAGCCCGACGCAGGGCTTGAACCCACGAACCGCGAGATCATGACCTAAGCAAAAGTCAGACGCTTAACCAACTAAGCCACCCAGGCGCCCCTCTTTTCATTTTTTTATGTACCCTACTTTTCACACAGATAAAGACTGTTTCTTCTTAACACAAATCTAATAAGTCTCTTCATGAGAGAGTTCTCATTTTATTTATTTGCTTCTTTAAAAAAATATCATGTTCTGGGCTGCCTGGGTGGCTCGGTCGGTTAAGCGTCTGACTGTTGGTTTCAACTCAGGTCATGATTTCACAGTTTCTTGAGTTCAAGCCCTGTATCGGGTTCTGTGCTGGCAATGCAGAGCCAGCTGGGGATTCTCTCTCTCCCTCTTTCTCTCTGCCCCTCCCATACTCATGCTGTCTCTTTCTCTCAAAATAAATAAATAAACTTAAAAAAAATGGTATGTTCTAACAGAAAGTTATCTTTGGAGAAATGAGATAATACCAGAAACTATTAGCACTGCTCAGGCATGGAATATTTCTTTCTTCCGTGTCCTAGTAAGTAAGCACATATAGGTCCCCACAGGAAATTCAACACATACACTGTATGGTAAATATAGTATTATAAGAAAATACGATTTTAGGGGCACCTGGGTGGCTCAGTTGGTTAAGCATCTGACTTCGGCTCAGGTCATGATCTCACAGTTCGTGGGTTCGAGCCCCCCATCAGGTTCTGTGCTGACAGCTGGCTCAGAGCCTGAAGCCTGTTTCAGATTCTGTGTCTCCCTCTCTCTCTGAACCTCCCCTGCTCATGCTGTCTCTCTCTCAGAAATAAATAAAAAACATTAAAAAAAAAGAAAAGAAAATATGCTTTTAAAATATAAAACAAGAAGGCCAAATACATAAATTTGTGGAAAACAGTGTTTCTATCATTTAAATAATTGTTTCTTAATAACTAGACAATGTTTGGGAGAAAAACCTCTATTGTAAAAAAGAGTAATGATTCAACTAATTAATGGGCTCTACATTGACAGAATGAACATTATATACCATACATTTAAAGCTCTTTTGAGTCCCATAATTGTGAAGATACATATGTGGGTATTTTCTAGCTCTCTTACTATTGTGTTTCTCTTACAAATTTTAAACTAAAAGTTCTGGCTGCCAGAGGTGAAAATTTATAATGAATTACATGATTATACATTTCTACTCACTGACCACACTCTCTAAATTTAACTATCATGTTTTACCATTGTTAATTGTTTAATTTTATCATTGATCTCTTTGTTTAGTAAAATACACAAGATAGTGGGGTGCTTGGGTGGTTCAGTCAGTTAAGCTTCTGACTCTTGGTTTCAGCTCAGGTCATGATCTCAGTCTGTGGGTTTGAGCTCTGTGCTGGACCTCCGCATCCACTCCATGCAGACCTAGAGCCTGCTTGGGATTCTTTGTCTCCCTCTCTCTCTGCCCCTCTTCCACTCATTCTCTCTCTCTCTCAAAAATAAATAACACTAAATTTTTAAAAATATGCAAGATAATACATTAAACACATCCCTAGAGTTTTTCTTTTAATTATTAAAGGAAAATTAATTCACCATTCAGAAGTTAAATTTATACACATAAATTTAATCCATAGCAATTTAAGAAACAAAACAATGGAGCAAAGGAGGAAAAAACAAGAGGCAAACCAAGAAACAGACTCTTCACTATAGATAACACACTGATGGCTACCATGTGGGAGGTGGGGGCGAGGGATGGGTTAAACAGGTGATAGGGGGTGAGGAGGGCACTTGTGATGAGCACATAACTTGTATTATGTGGAAGTACTGAATCACTGTAACATACACCTGAAACTCTTATTACACTCTGTTAACTAACCAAATTTGAATAAAAACTTAAAAAAAAAATGTAATCCACAGCACTTACCATTGCTCATACTTTCTGCTATCTTGTAAGAATCCAGAACGCTATATCTCATTTCCATTCATAAATCCACAAACTTCTGTTTCTCCACAGCAAATATTGTAGTTTTTTCAATCTATTTCATTGTTTTTAAAAATAAAAAAATATTTTAAAATATACGCAAAATAATTTTTACATAATATATATATTTAATGACCAGGTTTTCAAATACCTGTCAAATTTACCAAAGTTATAAATGAAAATTGTTTGTCTTCAGAAATGTTCTTAGTGATTTTAATTTCTAAGACAGGTATCACCTATACATAATCTCAATATATACATAGCCAATAAAATACTACAAAATCAAGATCTTTGATGTCTATGACTTACTTGTAAATCTGTTCAGAATACTTTTATTAAATGTCAGCTGTGAAGCTATATGCTAAAAATATAGATAAGCAAGTTTCATTTAACTCCGAGATTCTTAGAGTCAGGTATTTTGCTCTCTGCTATGGCACACAATAGCATTTTTCCTAAGCAATCAAAAGCAGACTGGAAGATTCTTTGTTCATTAATTGTAAATAATGTATCCAATATAAGTAGAAAAATGCTGAAAGGTGATATATATTTTTTAATATAACTATTACTTTAAAACCATAAAACTTTAGTAAAGGCAGTAATCATTATTTATTTCAACTGGGATTGGACAATATATCATGATGGTGACCTTGAGGCAATCAGCACACGCTTATAAAATGATGGTTTGAACTTATATCTTATTTTTTCTAATTTTTTAAATTCTTTAAATATTTATTTCTTTTGAGACAGAGAGCCAGACAGAGTGCAAGTGGAAGAGGGGCAGGGAGAGAGGGAGACACAGAATCTGAAGCAGGTTTCAGGCTCTGAGCTGTCAGCGCAGAGCCCAATGCAGGGCTTAAATGCATGAGCCATGAGATCATGACCTGAGTCAAAGTCAGACGCTCAGTTGACCGAGCCACCCAGATGCCCCTGAACTTGTGTCTTATTTTCAATTCATCAGTCTCATGCAGTTTCACGTGGGTATCTAGAAAAATTTCCTGTAAGATTCAACAATCTTATAATGGAAAGTTGTTTAAAGATAACATTCTTTTATCAATTTACCACATATCAATAAATATTTATTAAGTGTATATTATGTGCCTGGCACTGCACTAAGTACTGCCCATATAGAAATGATTAACACTTGAGCCTTAGATAAGAGAACCCGTGAGGGGCGCCTGGGTGGCTCAGTTGGTTAAGTGTACAACTTTAGCTCAGGTCATGATCTCATAGTTCATGACTTCGGGCCCCATATCAGGCTCTGTGCTGACACCTCAGAGGCTGGAGCCTGCCTCAGATTCTTTGTCTCCCTCTCCCTGCCCCTCCTCCACTCACACTGTCTCTTTCTCAAAATAAAGAAATAGTTTTAAAAATTTTAAAAAGAGTAACCCTGAGAGGCATGGAGTATTATGGGAGAGACAGTAAAATGAACCACACAAAACACTATTAAGGAATAAAGTTTTTAAAAGGTGCTGTGAACAAAGAAGAGAAACTTATATCTAGGGGAGGGTTACAGAAGCCTTCTTGGAGGCTTGATAAACAAGTCTACTGCCTGGCTTTCAGCATGACGTACGGAGAGAATTGGTTCAAATCCTAGTACCATCTGTTACTAGTTGTAGGAGTTTGGACAAGTTACTTCATCATTTCAAGCTGGTTTCTTTGTTTATAGAATGGATATAATAGCATTTACGTTACAGTGCTGTTAAGAGGACCACATAAGATAATGAGTAGAAAGCAAAGTGGCTGCTATAAAATTTGCTAGTATTCTTGTTGTTTTAATGGTGACCTCTTTCTCGTTCACACACACCCCTCACTTAGCAAACAAACTGGTGGTTTATGGACTTCTTCGCCAATTAATTTATGTCCTATATATTTCTAAAAGAAAAACTTGCTTCGTCCCACCAAGCCTGCCCCCCATTCCATTTCTGGTTATCAGCTAGGCTTTGTGACCCCATGAAAAGTCTCCCTGACTTTCTTTTCATTACCACACATGCCTGTGCCAGGCCCGCTCTTTGAATGTAAGCCTGACCACTGAGAAATGTCTTGAATATCTACCATAACTCTCCTGTCATCCTTCTCTGTCCCCATATCCACCCGGAGACAGAACTCTTGCCCTTTACCCTCACACTACTTTCTGAGAAGTCTTTCTTACCAATGTTTTCATGATTTTTCGACAGTTCCCTTAATTGGCTTTGTCCTCTAACTATTGCTCTAACTACTGGCCACTGCTGTCTCCAACACTTCATTTCATTTGGAGTGATCACTGTAGAGACAGAAAAAAACAATGTGATTAAAGGGAATGACAATTTGTTTTTTCTCACCTTATCGTCTTTAGGATCATGACTCTACTTGACAATCATTCTCTCCCCTGCAACAACCTCCCATTGGCCACTTATCTATCAAGGGACTCTTTCATGAAAGGTTCTTCTCTCCTTCCTCTTCATTTGCAGAAAAACCTAAGTGGGGAGGTCAGGCTCAGTTCAGTTTCTTCTCATACATTTATCTTTCTGAGGGCTTCTACCAAGTTTCACAAAAACAGATCCAAATGATATCAAAAGACAGAAATAAAGAAAAAAATAGAGTTAAAGGGCTTCTCCCTATTCAAGGAGCCCACTGGCAGAAATACAGTTTTCCTTATTTTTAAGACTGCAAAAAATATGATTTGGATGTTAAAATTATTAGGTAAAATGCAGTCTACTCTAGCTTCCTAATTTTGTCTTTAACCCATGCCTTACAAAATTATTTTTGCTTTACTAAAGCATTACTGTCACTTTCTAAAGACCAAGATGACTATAATATTTCAACTTGTCAATTAATTCATTTTTTTTTATTTGAAAGGGAGAGTGTGCATGCGAACAGGGGAAAGATGCAGAGAGAGAGAGAGAGAGGGAGGGGGAGAGGGAGAGGGATGGGGGGGAGAGAGAGAGAGAGAGAGAGAGATGGAGAGAGAGTTCCAAGCAGGCTCCATGCTAAGTGTGGAACTCCACTCAGGGCTCAATCCAACTACCCTGGGATAATGACCTGATCCACCCAGGTGCCCCAATTTGTAGATTATTCATAATTAAAATGTGGGGCTTGAACCCATAAACGGTGAGATCATGACCTGAGCCGAAGTCAGATACTCAATTGACTGAGCCACGCAGGCTCCCCAAGTATTCATGATTTAATTTTGTTCCCCACTTCATATGCTTTGTACATCTTCACAACAGCTTGTGTACCTCATGTCCACAAAACTCTGCATATATGTTTCAAAGTCTAAAATATTAAAGCATTGAGGTCCTATCAGATTCTCCACAGCAAAATAATTTGAAATTCATATGCTCTACAAAAAACAATTATCAATTGACTATATCAATTATATATCAATATGGGGCAGATATTGTCAGTTGCCTCATGTTTCCACTGAAATACATTGATTTAAGTAGCTTGTACATGAACCAAAGGAAAAATGTTCATTTTACAAAGACAAAAAGCAAAAAAAACAATTCCTGATTAAGCCACATGCGAATGAATATACTAAGTCACAGATTAAATGTCTGATTTCAAAGTTTAGCTATCACGTAACTTGTTTCCTAACTCTGAAACAAAAGATCATTTGCAACGCTTAGAATTCTGGGGCAGGAAGTCCCCAGCAAACTTTTAAACTTAAATGCCTTTCCTCCTTACAGCATGCCTCAACAAACACTGCCTTCATCATAGCTACTTCTTCAATTGAGTAACAAGAAAAATTCCTCAATAGGAAAAATAGTAACATGAAAACTAAGCTGATTCAAATGAATGAGAACTAATTCTCTTTTGAAGGTTTTAAGTATGATAACATAAGTGTAATAATGAACAACAATAAATAAAACTAACCTTACATAACAGACCCTTGGAGAATCTTCCATTAAACAGTACTGAAAATACAGTGATGGTAAATAATAAGTTTTAAGTTTTAAAATCATCAATAATAAGGATCTTCTTCACCAACAGAAAAAAATGTCAATGATTGGGAAGGCAATATTCTCTAAGTGAGATAGCAAATATGAAATTCCAGTTAGCAAAATATGAATTTAAGGTAAAAAAAAAAAAAACTGGAAACTTGTTGCATTCACTTATACTTTGCACTAAAACTCAATAATCTTCAGAAAATGTTAGCTATTATAATTAGATATTTTTTTTACAGTCATTACATAAAGTTGTACCAGGTCAAAAGTCATAAAATAGTTCAGAAAATAAACTTAGCATTTCTGATCCTTCCCATAGGCCCACTGCCATTCAAGCCTATATGAATAAACTTTACCAAGTCATCAAATTTAGAAGGATCTAAATGTTACAAATTCAGTCAAGAGATATTCCCTTGGAGCCACTGATCAAATCTCTTTTCAGCCACTAATCAAATCTCTTTTGAAAGAATTCTAATTGATATGAATCATTGTCTTTGCTTCACCAGCAATGCTTTCCTTTATTAGTTGTACATCTAGATGGAAATGTAACAAAACGTTAACAGTGGTTATCTCTGGCTGAATAGAATTATGGATGATTTGACTTAAAATTAAGAAATCAAGGCATGCTTGGGTGGCTCAGTTGGTTCAGCACTGGATTCTTCATTTTGGTTCAGGCCACAAGCTCTTGGTTAATGAGATGTAGCCCTGCGTTGGGCTTTCCACTGACAGTGCAGAGCCTGCTTGGGATTCTCTCTCTCTCCCTGTGCCCCTACCCAGTCCATGCTCTCTCTCTCTCTCTCTTTCCCTTTCTCTCTCTAAATAAAAAAATGAACTTTAAAAAGAAAAAAAACATATTTAAAAAAAAGACATCAAAAATAAAACATCAACCGGTGTTCATGTAACACATATCATGAGGAGGGAGAACAGAAATAGAAATTTGGGACTGAATTTTGTGATGAAATTCACAATGCATTTAAATGTCTATTAAGTATGAAGAGCACAAATGCACCATCTAATTAAGTATCAAATATTAAAAAACTCACTTATTTTGCTAATAATATAGCAAATTTTGTCTTCAGTCTTCACACCAACATCATTGTTGTATTCTGAGGATGTTAAAGAGTTAAGTCAGAGTTACAAAACCCTGAAATACGAAATTAAGACGAAAAGAAAACAAAAACCAAACACCCCTAGTTCTACACTATTCAAGCCAATCAAGTGTTAGTTGAAATAAGGATTAAGCATGGATTTCAATTTTTTTTTTTTTTTAAGAAGAGGTTCTAGCTACTTGGTATGGTTTTTCTTACAACCATACATGAAAACTTTCTGTTGAGATGGCTTGCTTTTTTTTTTTTAATAATAATATTGAGCACATTGATATATTATGTGAAAATCTCCAGACTTGGCAGTAATTTTTACATACCACATCAATACCAAATATCCTGGCAGTGATTATCATTTGTCATTTTAGACAGAGTTCTTGAGCTTGAGTTTAATCCTTTGTATAGTAAGGTGCAACAGCCATTGAATTTAAAGTCCAAGGAACAAATACCATACAGAGAGACTTCTATTTAAGCTCTGAAGAAGCTATAAAAAGGGAAGGGGGAGCTAGTTATTCTGTCTACTTGGAATTTTACCCACCTGAGTCTAGTAGAGGGGTTAGAAGAAGGGAAAGGAGTTAACAGCAGTGGGATGTTGTTCTGGGAACAGAAAGCAGCACACAACTGCACACTGGCAACAGTGAGACAGGCTAACAAAAGGGGACAGAAGATGCACTTGACAGAAGTATAGAGAGTTAGCAGATGAGTAGGAGGAGAAGGCATATGAGACGTAGGCTGGAGTGCAGTAGGAAAGAGCTTTAGTGGTAAAGACGGATAGCTTAAACTTAATGCACAATACAATAAGGGCCCAGGTCCAGAAGACCAAGAAAACACCTACAGTACCACATTTCAAGTCATCTCAAGGGCCCAGTTTTAGACAAAGAGTTTTCAAAAGGGGAGGTTACAAAAGCCATGAGAGAAAATATCTAGTCCAAAATTTAGTCCAAGTGCTCCAAAGGGAACCTGACTGGCTCAGTAAGAAGAGCATGAGACTCTGGATCTCAGGTTGTGAGTTAGAACCCCATATTGGATGTAGAAATTACTTAAATAAATAAATTTTTAAAACAATGAAAACACAAACAGGAATTTAGAAGTGCCTGAGTTGTTTGTTTGTTGTTTGTTTGTTTCTGGTGTTTCCACAGTTTGAACAAAAGGAGGAGGTAAACAAAATGAAGCAAGTAAACTCAAGTTTAGACACTTAAATAGTTATGTGACCAAATCCAAATCGAAGAAAGGCGATAATTAGGATAAATGAGTAGAAACTTAAAGTGATGGGGGTAAGAATTTCCTGGCAACTTGTCAATTAGTTTAAGAGGTATTTAGGAAGCGTTTACAAAGACACAGAAAGAAAATAAAGAGAAATAGCAAAATAAGTAATAAAGACAATAATTTATAATACCCTAAACAAAAACTGGTAAAACAAACTACAAGTAAATCTCTTAGGATTCTTTCTGGTTAAATGCAATTCTAGTTCATTTAAACAACTGATTCTTATTTTTTTAGATAGACGTTACATTAAAACAAGAAAAATTTTACTAAAAATTCTAAACAATTTAGCCATTGTTCACAAGCCCTAAAGTATTTAAAACAAATTTAGTAATGAAGGCCCCATTGTGTACCACACTTTTAAATCCACTTCTTACCCAATGTCATTTGAACGCTTCACAAGTATCATTTGACCCTAAAGCTGAGCTGACATTTTAGCAAATTCACCATTTTACCACTAGGTGGCGAAAAAAACCCAAGTAGTATCTGTTCCCAAAGCTAGCAGGAAATTCCAAGTACCTGAACAACTAGAATTTCCACCAGGTGTCAACCAAGAGGAAAGAAAAAAAAAAAAGGCTATTTTTTTCCCACTCAAATACACAAATTCATAGTTTTAAGCATAGCCATCTCAACTTTATTAGAGATAAATGGCCTGCCCGTTAACTCTCCAAATAATTTGCATATTTATATATAATGCTGAGCCCAAGATAACTGCCTTGTCAACTGAAATCCAATTAAGTTGTTTCTTCCTCTAAAAGCAAGTAAACAGTAAAACCAATGAGTACAGTCAAAAATCTTCCAAAGTATATTTAATTATGGATATATAGTTGCAGATTCATATTTTTCCATCTACATTTCTAAGAAGCAGCTCTCTTGATTGCAAAAATCTAGAGAAGTGTATACTGTCATGCCTTGAATTCCAGTGTGATTTTATGAAAACAATGTCATTTGTTACCAAAATATTCATAATAAAGATAAAGGTACTTGTCTTTAAGAGAATTATGATGTGGAACAGTCTAAGGCCGTTGGACTTGTAAAAATTAGTATTAGAACTTAACAAAATTAAGGTCTATTTATATACCAAATCATGCTTTTTAAAAACCATCTTTACAGGCTTCACTCATTTCTAACAAAGATTTCTGATTCTGTTGTGAACATGATGTCAGCTAAAACACTATGTCATGTTACCTCTTATCAAGCGGTACGTTTTAAGGCCAAACTCTATTTTTAATCCTCTGGACACAGGAGTTGTGATCATGTCATACCCTGCAAATCTAGCTGTAGGTGGTGTCTTCATTTAAAAAGCCTCTTTTCTTCCTTCTAGGAAGTGGTCAGGCCTTCTACCACCCCCTCCCCCCCCCCCCCCCCCCCCCCCCGCGTCATCAGGCAAACAACTTGGTTGCTTTTCCTTGCAATTTAAATAAGAGATGGAAGAAAAAGCAGTTGAGGAGTAAGCAAAACCTATTGATTTAAACACCACACACACAACTATTGATTATAGTTGCTTCTCGATTTCTTGCTCCTTCTGGTATTCTAAGGTTCCTCTGCCTCGACTGAGTTCTTTCCACTTTGCCTACAACGCACTAGTCTTTTTTTTAAAAAATCCAAGCCAAGAATGCTCTGGTCTACGAACATTATTTGTCTGGATTTTATTACGTTTTCTTTTGAAATTGGTTAGATTATGCTCAGCAACCAGCCGCTTGCCCAACCGGTTTCTTCCCTTCCCCCATCTCTCTTCACACATCACTTTTTCCTCCTTCCATCCAAGCAGTGGGCAAAAAACCCTGCAGCGCCGGTAACGCTCGCTTGGGGCTGGTCACTCAGCAAAACCTACTTGGTTTTGCACACATCCCCCCACCCAGCGCTTGTCCCCCAGTGCCCCACTCTTTCATTATCTATTAGAGTGTGCTCGGTAAGGGGCTCCAGACAGCACGTCGAGGGTTTACGGTAGCCTGCCTACCAATAGGAGCCCACAATGAAGAGATGTCAGGTTCAGCCTCCCGACAGCCCCAGTATCTTCTTCCCTTAGCTGTACACCTACTGTACCCGCGAGCGAGCGAGGGAGCGAGCCGGGCGCGGGAGGGGACGCGCAGGGAGGGCGGACAGCAGCCGCGGCGTGCGCGTGCGCACTGGGGTTGTTTTTCACAAAGCTGCTCTTAAAGTGAGCTGGCAGCCTCCAGCCGCCCGTCTTTGTAAGGAGACCACTGAGACTAGCAGGATCGTGGAGCAGCAGCCTCTCTGCTGCCCTGACTTTTTAAGAAATCTCAATGAACTATTTGTAAAGAATCACTGATCTTGCCTGCAAGCTTTTTGCACGGCAAAGACATCGATCAGTGTTAGGTGAAGATCACATTTTATATGTGATCTTGACTTTTTTGTCTTACATTATATTTTTATAGATTTTGTTATAAACATGGTGCTGGGAAAGGTGAAGAGTTTGACAATAAGCTTTGACTGTCTTAATGACAGCAATGTCCCTGTGTATTCTAGTGGGGATACAGTCTCAGGAAGGGTGAATTTAGAAGTTACTGGGGAAATCAGAGTAAAATCCCTTAAAATTCATGCAAGAGGACATGCGAAAGTACGCTGGACCGAATCAAGAAACGCCGGCTCCAATACTGCCTATACACAGAATTACACTGAAGAAGTAGAATATTTCAACCATAAAGACATCTTAATTGGACACGAAAGAGGTAAGTTTTTATATTATACAGAAATCATTAGACCTCGATTTTCTTCAGGAAAGTACATTTTCAATTTTCCTGAATTAGTGCAATTCTACTCCTGGCATAACACATAGCATTTTGATAGAGGTTAGCAAAGTTGGAAGATTTGGAATCTCCTTGACATTCATAGTGTGTTAAGCTGTAATGCATGCAGGCATCTGCAAAGTGACTGCAAACTGCACTTCTTCAACTACCTCTATCTATACCCGGCTTGCTCTGTGCCATACGCACTTGGAATACATTTCTGTCTTACTTGCAAATTCTACTTAAATCCCATTCAGTAATTTTACAAGTTTTCAAATGAATTGTTAAAATCTGCAGTTCAATATTAGATTCCCCCCCTTGTACTCTGCAACCTTAGATCTTAAAAACTAAGCTTCAGTGAAGAAATGGAGTAACATTTTTTAAGTGAGTAAATAGGTGGTTTTCATTTTTAGTACTGACACGCAAAATATTTTAAAGAATTGATCGTTGTTCTTTGATAAAGGATTTCTGTGGCTTATTTTGACATATGGCATCAGCACCCCACGTGTTTTTTTTTCCCTATTCTTTCCAGATCCTTTATAAATTTACATCAAGCATTGTCTATTTTAAAGGATAGTATCCATCATTATGATAGGTTTCAAATCAGTTTTAGAAGCCATTTCGGGTCAGTAATTTTCTTTTCCGAGTATGATGCCTAACTTTGGAACGTGCATTCAATGAAACCGGCGCCAGTCAAATGGAATTGAAAAGTATTCGGCACACTGGATTTGATTTTTGGTTAGAAAAGGGAGGTGGAGGGTTGTCAAGGGGAGAAGGGGTCCTAAGATTTCCAATCTATTGTTTAAATGGTTACATTGTGGAAATATAGGAGCCTCTAAGCTTGTTTTTCTAAGTTTCCACCCTTTGTTAGAAGCGGTTCAATCCTGTTTCGGACCAGTTCTGGGGGGTGGTGAGGAGGGGCGCTTGTTCTGCTCTCAGCAGATTGGTTACACGCGTCAGGTGGTGGCGATGACTTAATTCCTAGCCCAAGAAGAATATAATGTTAAAACTGGTTATGTAATTTTATGCTTCTCCTTTCTCATGCAGCATTTAGTTCAAATGTTGACGATTTTTCAAAAAGTACAGCACATCTTTACCTTTTTCAATATTAAAAAAATACACATCCTTGAGGAAGTGCTAATTGAACTAAGGCAAGTGTCGAAATGACGGATGCTTGGGAGTTACAGCATTTAACTCATTTTTTAAAAGAGATTAGGATGAAATCAGTTCTTTCGCTGGGTTTTCACAGTTACACATGTCATTTGCATTCTGACCAAATTTCTAGTTAATCCTTCCGAGCTGTAAGACTGAGAATAAATGCAAATGCCTAATGACAGCTTTGGTATTTGTTGAGGAGGAGACACAGGAGTTTGTGTTCGAACCTTTCTGGACATTGTAGCTTTTTATAAAGCGGTTAGGAAACAAAAGGTTTTTAAGGAGTTGAGATTTGCATTGGGGATAAAAGTATGATAACGACTTACAGGAACTAAAACAGTTTGATTAGTTGCTCCATGACTTCACGGTAAAGAAAACTGTGCCCTTACGTACCCTGTACCCCAATGAGATGCCCCTCAACCCCTGCAAAACGCGGACGAGCTCTTAGCTGGAATAGTTTCAATGACTTAAAAGTGGGACCTCTCAAACTAGCCTGGAACTGAGACCCCGCCCCGGACGACCGGCGATAGGCGGAGCCGCGTTTGTTAGCCTGTTGCTAAGGCGATGCCAGGCTGTGATTGGATTGGGCACGAGCGGGTGGGGAGAGGGGGCTCGCGCCGGTTGGGGTGAGGCTTGGAACCGGCGTGCGCCGGTAAAGGTCCCTACCGAGCGGCCGCCCCCGCCCCTACTCGCGTCCGTCCCCGAGATTCTGGAGGCGCCGTGGCTCGGGTCGCAGAATGTTGTCGCCCTTCATTTGGGCTTGCTTGGGGGTCCCGAAAGAAACGGTCCTGGGTTTCGTCAGAGGAGGGGGAGAGCAGCTCTTGCTGGCCTCACAGGTGCCACACGGCCTTCGGCGTAACTTTAGCTGGCAGTCCTATTCTGAAGGAACTTGGGTTAGCGGGACCCCATTTTCCTGTGTCTCGGGTAGAAACTGGCACCTTCTGTACAGGCTGATTCCCTGGGCTGAAACAAAGCGTGTTATCGACCTATGCAGTCGCCAGACCGGCTACCTTGATTTGACCTGAGGGGACAGGCTGGCCAGGAGGGGAGGGAAAAGTGCTACCGACAACGAAAGCCAGGGTGGGTGCCTTAGCGAGTATTCCCTGACCCCTCCCCATTGTTTCCCGGGGACTATGCGGCCCTCCCCACCCCCATCCCCGCCCCCGTTTCCCTCACCGCAACTGTAAAGGTGTCAGGGTGGCCCGAGCCAGATCGAACCGGTCACCGGCTGGGGCGTGTAAAGCGGAAGCGCCGCGGTGCGGTCGCCCCGCCCCCAGTGCAGCAGGGTAGGCTGCGCGAGCGCGAGCGCGAGCGCCGCGCGACGTATGCCGTATGTATAGCGGGGCGCGCGGGCGGCGGCGGCGCGCGGGCGGGCCGGCTGGGATCTGCTCGCGCCGGTTTAGGCCGGTCCTCTCCTGCTCCGGTCTAGTTCTTGATTGACAGCCCGGCACTTGTTTACCACGGCTCGGCCGCCGCAGCTCGCCTCAATGAGACTGCTGAGCTGGCACAAAAAGGGAGAGAGAAGGGAAGAAAAGGAGAGGGACGCAAACTTTGGGCGCCTTCGAGGGGAGCGGGTGTAAATGGCCCCCAACTCACCAGGCAGTTTTCAGTGCTGAAATTCGTTCAGAGGATTTGCGCCGGAGACGAGGAAAATAGTACCGAGATACGGGAATCATCCTGGGTTCTGAATAAAAGTGTCCACATATACACGCTTTTTTCCCCCCTTTTCTTCTTTGATGTAACGGAAGCATCACATTTTTTGTGTACCTTCGATACTTTTTGGTGAGGGAAAGTTAAATGATACTAATCTCGTCCTCTCCCATGATGGTGTCTACACGAAAAACTACATTAATAAGGCGTTTATGAAATTATAATATTTAGACAGAAGGCTAAGAAAAGTCAGTTTAAGAATATCGCCTTCCATATTTTCGTTAAGTATGTGTATTTTGGAGAAATTTTTAAAATAAGCTCTTTGGCCAAAGGAAATTGGTTATAAAATGAAAGGTCATTCTTCTGAGAATTGGAAACAACCTAATTGGAGATCATTTTTCAAGGATGTGGAACAATGTTTCCCCCCCCAAGCAGGCACCTTTTAACTCTCTCTCTCTCTCTCTCTCTCTCTCTCTCTCTCTCTATGCAAAATTTTATCTGTTCCTAGGACAAACTGAGTGTGGTCATCACTTTAGGTTCAATAGAGAATTTTTATTTTTAGCTCTGAAACTGACGTTAAAATCACTGTTCCTTTTTTTTCTATTTAACTTCACCTGACAAAGTTTTCTAGTGGTTTTAGAATTGTAACATTCATGGCAGGTTACACAGTTTTTATTATGTAAGTCTTATAATAAGTTTAAATAAACCATTGGAGACAAAGGTAACATCGTACTGTGAAATATGAGCTCTTCCTTTTTGTTGAGCATATACTGCATTAGGTACAGATGCTGCAGAGTTGGGTCATTTACTATTAAAAAACTTGCCTTTGGGGGCGCCTGGGTGGCTTAGTCGGTTAAGCGTCCGACTTTCGCTTAGGTCATGATCTCACAGTTCGTTGGTTCGAGCCCCGCGTCGGGCTCTGCGCTGACTGCCAGCTCAGAGCCTGGAGCCTGTTTCAGTCTGTGACTCCCTCTCTCTCTGACCCTCCCCTGCTCGCGCTGTCTCTCTCTCTGTCTCCTAGAAATAAATAAAACATTAAAAAAAAAAATATTTAAAAAATAAAAATAAAAAACTTGCCTTTGGGGTATCAGTGTTGATTATCCCCATCTTACAGATGAGGCAACTGAAGACAGGATTTGTATTAACCCCAGAGAAAGTGACAGAAGATTTGGAACTAAGACGTTTCAGACTCCAAAGCTTGTGGCCTTAATTATTAGAGCCTTATCTTTAAAGTTATGCGACTGTGAGGAGTGTGTAAAGGTTTAACATCAAGTCTTGTATTCTTTTTATGTTTGTTTCAGATGATGACAATTCCGAAGAAGGCTTCAACACTATTCATTCAGGAAGGCATGAATATGCATTCAGCTTCGAGCTTCCACAGACGTAAGTATTATAAGTAACAGGCATTCTTCTTAAACCTCCATTCTTTTAAAATTAAAATTATTCTAAATTTAAATATATTTAGTTAAAAAAAAAAACCCTTTTCATTATTGAATGTTGCTAGAGGAAAACAATGCACTGAAAGAAGTAGCTACTTTTTTATCTAGCCTGGCAAAATTATAGAAAGCAAAGCTCAATTCTTAGTCTCAAGATCTTTAAAGGGGTTTTTAAAACTTGAATAGTATTTCACTTAACGTGAGTGAATTAGAAGATTCTATTCAAGTAGTAAGCATTTTATAAGTACTTTATCATCAGTTGGCATTAACAGAAACATAAAACATCAGGTCTTCTTTGCTAATGCTAACCAACAGCACTAAGCTTAAAAAATAAAAATAATTAGGAATGTCTTAACTTTAGAAGTGATGTTCTTTTAATGTGAATTCAGTGGCTTCTGTGCAAAGAGCTAATTGAAAAGGTCACACAAGAGATACTATATGACCTGGACTTAAATGAAGCATCCATCCTACACCTAAACATAAGGCTTGGAATATAGTATGGAAGAAGAAAAGAAAGTGGTTTATTCTTTTTTTTTTGTTTGTTTTTTTTTTATTTTTTTATTTCAAGGAGAGAGAGAGAGACAGCGTGAGCAGGGGAGGGCCAGAGAGAGAGGGAGATACAGACTCTGAAACAGGCTCCAGGCTCTGAGCTGGCAGTCAGCACAGAGCCCGACGCAGGGCTCGAACACACAAACCGTGAGATCATGACCTAAGCGAAAGTCGGACGCTTAACCGACTAAGCCACCCAGGCGCCCCTGAAAGTGGTTTATTCTTAATGTAAAAATAAGTTGTTAAAAAAGATTGTACTCCCCCCAATTTTTCAATATCTTTGATAATTCTAGTATTGGAGTTCTATGTGAGTAGAGTTCATAGGTGCTATTTTTCAGAAATCTACCAACTAAGATCATCTGATTTTTTTTAACGTGTATTTATGTATTTTGAGAGAGAGAGAGGGAGAGTGAATCCAAAGCTGTCCGCGCAGAGCCGGATATGGGGCTCAGTCCCACAAACCGTGAGGTCATGACCTGCGCAGAAACTGAGAGTCAGATGTTTGAGCCACCCAGGCGCCTCAAGCAAGGTTATTTAAAATAAACTCTGGAAGACTAACATAAACACTGCATTTTATTTTTCTGTGCTATGGACATTAATACAAGGGTCTAAAATGCAAAAATACCTGTGAAAACACTACTTCTCATCCTATTCTAAGTTAGCATCTTACCTGTACATAACTGAACCCTGGGCATTTGTCTCAGGAAATCATGAAAGAAAAGGAAAAAAAAAAAAAAAAACAAAGGAATTAAAACCTTCTACAATTAATAAAATTTGGGAGAACTGAAAACCACTTCTGATTATCTTGATACAGATAAATAGAAATGTTTGTTTTTCTTATTAAGCCAATAAAGTTAGAAAACTTGGCAAAAAAGAGTTAGAACATGAGTAAACTAGGACATGGAAAAGCAGCTTTTTAGAGTTTCAGTAGACACCAAAATATGAAAAAATTTTGAAATTATAACAAATGGTCTAGGCCTTTTCTAGAACTTCTTAATTAGTTACTACAAAAAGAGATAATTGCTAGCCAGTGTGTGGAATTTCTCAATAGAAATACTTAAACCATTCTTAACTTCATTTTTAAATTAAAACTTTTAACCTTCCAAAAATTGTTCATTGCCAAACTTTCATAATTTTGCCACCAGCATTAAAGGTAGCTTCTTCTTAGTTTAAAGGGATTGTATTCTTCTGGCTTTTTAAAGCAAAATTACTGTAATATTAACTATCAGCTGTTGTTATTTGGAAAACAGAAGGTTCCCCCCCCATGACTCATCCCTTTGGAAATTAAAAAAAAAAAAAAAATCTACGTTTGATACCTCACTGATATATAAACAGTGCCCTATAATAACACTTCTATATGCTGACCTGGTATATAATTATTAAAAAGAGGTATAGAATTAATATATTGAACTTTATATTCTGCGCAGACCACTTGCTACCTCATTCGAAGGCCGACATGGCAGTGTGCGCTATTGGGTGAAAGCCGAATTGCACAGGCCTTGGCTTCTACCAGTAAAATTAAAGAAGGAATTTACAGTCTTTGAGCATATAGATATCAACACTCCTTCATTACTGGTAAGAGTTGACTGAATTCTTCATTCTTGTTTTCAGCATATAAATACTAAAGAATAATCACCTAAACTATGTAACATGTATAATTTTTAAATCGTGATTTACTTTAAAATTTATAAATATTAATCTATGTTTTTAGTATCTTAAAAATCCAGTCAAGAGCACACAAATTAGTGAAAAATAATGCTCATATTTTCTAATATTGTGATAACTTCAAGTAAATTTCAAAAGAACATATGGTATGAAATAACTCTTACTCTAAAGATAACAATAACAAAAAATAGATCTGTTCCTTGGATAATTTTAGTGAAAGAGGAACAGTAGTATCAATTATTATAAGACCATGTCACTTATGAAAAGATCATAATCTAAAATTTGCATTGCATTCTTCCAACATAGGGATAGTTGTCAAATGATGGGGAGATTGTCACTTTCGTGAAAAAACAATTCCCTTTTAAAAGCAACCCTTTTTAATTGCATTTTTCCACAAGATTCAAATTTTACTTTAAAAACTATGTGGTTTAAACAAATGATAACATCTTTAAACAAATAACATTAAAAATCAGAGTGTTCCTTTTTTCACATAACTGTTACATTCTTAAAAAAAGAAGTTAACATTTGGGATTATAACCAAATTGCTTCCTAAGCTGCCTTTTTTTTTTTAAAGGCAATTTAAGTGGAATGTGGAAAGGGTTTTTTTGTTTGTTTGGTTGGTTGGTTTTTAATTACTGTATATGTAAAACTGTGTTTATGGAATATGATGTTAAGCCTTGTAGCCTTTTTTTACTTGAATGGAAATTTATATAAAGACAAAAATAGTTGTATAATTCAGGAGCCATCAGGTTTTTTTGAAGTACATTTGGATATACTTAGAAAAACAACACTGCTTTTAATTTTAATTCTCCAAGAATTTGGGACCTTTATATTAAAATATTCCATTACTATCGCAATTCCATGCATTGATCTTTTTCTCTAAATTTCTTTCTTACAGTCACCCCAAGCAGGCACGAAAGAAAAGACTCTCTGTTGCTGGTTCTGTACCTCAGGCCCAATATCCTTAAGTGCCAAAATTGAAAGGAAGGGCTATACCCCAGGTACGTATGAGATGGATTCCCAAAGAAAATGATCCTTCTTCATGTAGCTTTTATGTATAAATATATGGAATTTCTCTAAATGCAAACATAATGTAGTATTTGGTAAAATAAACCAGTTTTCTTTCATAAATTGGAATGTAGTGTCCATTTTTAAATAGCACTGTAAATGAGCAGTTCCTTTTTATAATTCTAAGGTATTTGCCACTTTTGGGACAGTTTTTTATCCATGTAGTCCATTGAACTTACAGACTGGGGGGTTAAGAATCTACATTTTTTTGGGTTTGTTTTGTTCTGTTTTTTGTTTGTTTGTTTGTTTTTTAACAGTAGATACATATTTTTTTCCTCTAGGTGAATCAATTCAGATATTTGCTGAGATTGAAAACTGCTCTTCCCGAATGGTAGTGCCAAAGGCAGCCATTTACCAAACACAGGCCTTCTATGCCAAAGGGAAAATGAAGGAAGTAAAACAACTTGTGGCTAACTTGCGTGGGGAATCCTTATCCTCTGGAAAGACAGATACCTGGAATGGAAAGTTGCTGAAAATTCCACCAGTTTCTCCCTCTATCCTTGACTGTAGCATAATTCGTGTGGAATATTCATTAATGGTATGTATAGATTTAAGGATTTGTTGTTTCGTAATGAAGTCATGAGAATATCATTTTGTCTTATATCCAGGATTTGATTTTTATATTCCATATATGATATATACAAATATATATAAGCCCTAAATTTGAATTATTAATAATTTGACCTTATTTGGAAATGTAGTATACCGTAGTACACACAGAGAAATTTTTCTTGTATATTCTATGTATATGTAAGTAAGAAACAAAGTAAATGAAAGCCTCAAATAACATTAAAATCGAGTTTTAGTTTTTAATAAGAAATAATACTTGGAATTCTAAACCTAACCTCTTCTTTCAATGTTTAGGTATATGTGGATATTCCTGGAGCTATGGACTTATTTCTTAATTTGCCACTTGTCATTGGTACCATTCCTCTACATCCATTTGGTAGCAGAACCTCAAGTGTAAGCAGTCAGTGTAGCATGAATATGAACTGGCTTGGTTTATCCCTACCTGAAAGACCTGAAGGTAATTTGATATAATGCATGTTTAAGCTTAGTCTCTTATTATTATTTACAAGAACAAAATGTTGCTTCTAATATTTTATAATTAGATATAATTATATAATTAGATATAATTAGACAAAAACTTTTGTCTATACCTGCAGAGAGTTGATGTGTCCCTAATGTTAGATTTAAAACATATATCCCCCTAGATTTGATCACAAAACAAAAAAATATTATTTTTATCTTGACATTCTTTTTTAATATATACTATTCTGTGTATTTTGACATGCATAAGAACATGCTGTTCGAATTGCGTGTATCTTTTTCCTTCAGCACCACCCAGCTATGCAGAAGTGGTTACAGAGGAACAAAGGCGGAACAATCTTGCACCAGTGAGTGCTTGTGATGACTTTGAGAGAGCACTTCAAGGACCACTGTTTGCATATATCCAGGAGTTTCGGTTCTTGCCTCCACCTCTTTATTCAGAGGTAAGCATTAGCTCCTCAAGTAAGAAGTAAGCTAGCTCTCTTGGAAAATACCATTGCAGACTTCTTTAAAAATAAAGTTCAGTTTTGATTATCATCATATTAGTAGAAAAACAGATAATTTAAAACATAATTAAACATTAAATTATGGTTGTCCAGATTTAGTAAGTTTCATTCTTAAATTTAGTAAGTAGGACTCATATTATTGAGGAAATAAGGATACTGATCCAGTCTCATGCTCAAAGAATATCAGTTAAAGGAGTAATTCATTTTTTGAAGTTTATTTGTATTTATTTGAGAGAGAGAGAGAGAGAGAGAGCACAAGCACAGTCCGGGAAGGGGCAGAGAGAGAGGGACAAAGAGAATACCAAGCAGGTTCCACACTGTCAGTGCAGAGCCTGATGTGGGGCGTGAACTCACAAACGATAACATCATGAACTGAGCCAAAATTAAGAGATGGATGCTCAATAGGCTGAACCATCCAGGCGCCAACAGAAGTGGCATTTCGCAAGCATAAATTAATTTAGTAGCTGGAATTTCTTATTCATCATCCTTTTCCAATTTAATTTTTGCATACTTTACCAGTCATAGGGGAAAAGAACATATTTGCCAAAAAAAACAACAACAACAACAACAAAAAAAACCATGATAACGTTAGACAAACAACATTTCTACAGTTTGATTATTTTTATTCATCTCTGATTGGTGACCACTAAGCACTTAGGTGAATAAAACATGGCCCTTACTTGGGAGAAGCTCACAGACTGATGAGAACAAATTTAGAGGTGAAATATTCCATAATTGATAGAAATGCATGCAGTTCATTTGAGGAACAGCTCATTAGGACTTGGGAATCAGGAAAGCCTTCCCTGAGAAGGTGATTGATAAGTCAAATCTTCCAATAAGTACTCCTCAAAAAGTTATATAATCCAGGCAGAAAAACAGCATGTGGAAGGCAAGGAGGTAGGATAGAAATCAAGCAATTTTGGGATACTTCAGAATACATCTTAATATGTGTTTGAAGGGCTTTAAAGTTGGCCTTGATACCAATATAATACCAAATAGTTTTATAAATCACTAGAATCAACCTGATCCTTTTTGTTATCATAGTTCAGCAATTTTACTATGTACTATTACTCTCACGTAAGGCATAAATGGGATTGTTTTACTCTGTAAGAAATTGCTTCTTTTCCTCAACATCATTGCTAGATGAGTGCATTTTCCTTTGGATGTGGTTAGTAGGAGAGCCACTTTACTCACTGAAATATACAATATTTAGAATTTGTTCTTATAAATTCTTGATTAGACATGTTTTTTATTCTATTTCATAAAATTTTCCCTTAGAATGTTAAACATGTTCTCCCACTTACAGATTTTATTACTACATTTTTACACTGATGTTTCTGTCTTGAGTCAGTCATTTCTATTTGATCAGAGCTTTCTGGCTATATAACAGGCATGTTAAAAGAATGACAATCTAAGCAAATTGTGTGTCCTTCTTTTAAAGTGAACTAAGATAAGGGAATTAAACACTTTTAAAATTCTATGTCCTTCTTTTAAAGTGAACTAAGATAAGGAAATTATACACTTTTAAAACCCTAAGTTGTTTCAGAGTGTGATTTAATTAACAGTCATATGGGGGGAGGAGTTCTAGATTGTATTACAGTGATTTTTTTTTTTCTCTTTTAAGTCATTAAAAGGTAGATGCTTTTTTTCCCCAAAACCATGTTTTACCTAAAGTTTATGAGGCACTTGAGATTGTGCCACATTTAAATGCAAGTAAAAATGGGTCTTGCCCAAAAGATGTCTCCCAAAAAGGAGTGCATTAAAGCCAGCTATTTGCCTTCCTGTGTCCAGTCTCTTTGTACCTGGGAAGTAACTGAAGTATATTCACTTTGCTTAAATGTATGTGCATAATGAAAGTCAGTGTAGAAATAAAGAAGGTGGGAAGACTGTAGAGCATTTTGGGTTCAGCACTGTTATTTCTTAATATACACTATTTTTCTAGGTCCTCTGGGATTTTACGTTCACAGGTTATTACCTCACATAAGCACGAAGAATATTGTTCACACAACTGCATTTTTCCCAAAGCCCAGAAAAGAGACAAGTTGACTTTTTTGTAAAAGGATAAAAGGGATACTTTACAAAAGGAGATCATCTCTATGAAGATGTTCTCTATTGTGCATTTGGTTTTTCAGTCCTACTGAGTGCTGAGTAAAACACCATTCCCTGATAAAATTTCACCATTAGCTTTTGGAAAAGAGAACTACTTGGGCATACCTTTATAAATGTTATTATTAACCTAGTAATTAAATATAAGACACTTTATAAATAATACTAGTATTCTTTTCTCCCTTACCTGCCGTGTATGTTCTTTCTGATTAAATTCTTCAGTGGTACTCAAAATGTTAGTCATCAGCTACATCTTTACTAGACTTTATCAAATAACTATATTTTTTTTTCACTTTTCTTTTTAGATTGATCCAAATCCTGATCAGTCAGCAGATGATAGACCATCCTGCCCCTCTCGTTGAAGGAATACTTCATTAGATCAACTTGATGTGGGTCCCGAACTGTATCTCTTCCCAGCTGAGGACAGAGAAGTATCTTGGAGACACGTTTTCAGAGGAAGTGGAATTGCTTTTGCCCAGAAAAATGGCAGATACATGAAACAACCAGTGGTCATGCTTTAGAAGCCTACAGCAACATTCTGGGACTGCTCCAACATGCTTGAAGATCTAAGCTTTTCTCCTTTAAAACAGGCACATATTAAGAGCAGTCTTCTTAGCCTATGGTCATACGTGTCAAGACACCACGTTGTAAAGAGGGATGATTTCCTTCTTTTGATTTGAAAATTTGCACATGCTCAATGCTTACATTGTGCAGTTCCGATGTCACTACAGCTTTTTTTTTTCCATTTATGCCAGACTCTTGATACTCTTTAAAAACTTGTTTGCGGTCAGCACAACAAGGAACAAAAGAAAGCTTTGAAAAAACTTTAACATGAGAAAAACGCACTGACTTTTTTTTTTTTAATTTAATATAGCCTGGACTTTACCTGCGTATGCACATGCTCAGAAATGTCCTACTAGGCTGACCATGTATCACCTCTTCAGCTTGGATCCTATTGTGGATTTATTTACAAACATCAAATGCCTTCAAGCCAATCCTTCTTGCTGTATGTTTTGCAGCCTACTGTAGTAGATACGCAACAGAAATGTGGGAAAAGAGATAAGAGGAGGAAGCTAATAAGAGACTTTGTCAAGATTGTATACCTTCTTGGTTTCTTTTAAGAATTTGTTGCCTTTCTACTATTACAGCAAAGCAGCATTTTGTTACTGACTGCCTAAAATCACTTAATCTCAGGTGAACGCATCACTTGCCAAACTGTTGGAATGCTATTTGTGTTTTGTTGCACTGTTATATTTTTGTTTGTTTGGTTGGCTTTTTGGAGAGGGAAATTTGGAAAAGGGACATACACAAAAGTGATAACCCACCCACATTCCCTTTTTATCATTACATATAAGAAGAAACTAGCAGAGCTAAGAATGGAGTAAAGAAAGGCAGTATGGCAGGCACCAGCAAAGAGTTAAGGGCTTGTTGCTCTTAAAAATTATTGTTATTTTTATTATTTTAAGAGTATGAAAATTTTCCAGTCACTGGCGAGGAGGAGAAAGTGCATTTATTTTTGTATGGAGTTACTTAATTACCTCCAAAACACATATGTTGGAAATCATTTTTGCTGGTGCGGAGTATTTTAATGAGCAGGAATATATATATTCAGGTTACTATTAGAGAGCTCAATTTATACATTTCCTGTCCTGCTCAAGCTTCTCAGAGCTTGAAAACCCAAGTTTATTCTAAAAGTGCATAACTTCAAAATTACAAAATACTAGAATATGTGCTGAAATGATAACTGTTTTATATTTCTGTGGTTTTTTTTTATCAAAGTATTTTTTCCATTACCTAAAGAACATTTTGCTAAACATGAGAAATGACTCACTTTGAGTATATATAGATAAGAAGAGGAACCACCTCAGTAAATTATAGTTTATATTAAAGATAATTTACAGTTGGCTCATAACAGATATACCAGCATTCATGATGACACTTAAAAACTGCATTTTCCAAGGTACCAAGTATACTGATTGTCTTAGGGAATTCAGTTCTGATGGTTTTAATGAAAATCAGCATCTCTGATATTACAACATACGTGTAAAATGGGTGTTACATCTATCCTGCCATTTAACCCCACAGTTAATAAAGTGGCTGAAAATAGTAGTAACTCTGGCTTGGTGCTTGACCTGGTTAAATACTGTCTTAAAGCTTCATACAAAACAAATAGGCTTTTCCATAAGTGGCCTTTAAGAAAACATGGAAGACAATTCATGTTTGAAAAATGCTGACAGGGTGAAGAAAGCCCAGCGTAAAAATGAATCGCGTTTTAGGTGATTCAGTAAAGGGTTTGGGCTCCCGTAGCAAACTAATACTAGATAATAAGGAAATGGGGGTGAAATATTTTTTTATTGTTGTTAAATCATTTTGTGAATGTCCCCCTCAAAAGAAGCTAATGGAATATTTGGCATAAAGGGCATTTGGTGGTTTTATTTTTGTTTGGGGGGGGGGGATTGTCTGAAAATCCCTTTTCTTTTTTCTTTTATGTCTGACTAGGGAACAATTGTTGATATGCATAGCATTGGAATACTTATCACCATATACTCTTACAAATAACACATGAAACAAGAATGACCAATATTCTGATAATTGGCACTGGGTCACAGAATACAATGTGATTAAATTTTGACTCTATAAAACTTTATCAAATAAAGTTTTATTTTCCCCATTAAAGTATTTCTTTACTTTCTTATTTAGAGGCATTACTTTACTCTTTTCTAAATATTGGTCAATTCCTGACATAAGATGTGAGGTTCACAGTTGTATTCCAGTATTCAAGATAGATTCCTGATTTTTCAATTAGGAAAAGTAAAATCCAAAATGTTAGCAAAACAAAGTGCAATATTAAATGTTTGCTTTATAGATTATATTCTATGGCTGTTTGTAATTTCCCTTTTTTCCCCGTTTTATTTGGTGCTGAATATGTCCTTGTAGGCTCTGTTTTAAGAAAACAATATGTGGGAAATGATTTAATTTTTCCTATTGCTCTTCCTTGTGGAAAATAAAGTGTTTTGTTTTTTTCTTTTTTGTAAAATTGTTTGGAGATTTATTTGAATCCTAATCATGTTAGTAATTTGTCATACTTGCAAACACTATTAAGACTACAATTAAACCCTGTTTTAAGCCATGCTGGATAAGAACTGTTTCTAGATATCAAGGAATATCACTGAAGAGTTAAAGGAATTTTTAATACTATTTATCACTGTTTGCCTTAATAATTCACCAAGATATACGTAAGTTCATTAAGTAATTTCCAGTCCTCTATATGAACCAAATTTAACCAGGTAAGATAGTTTCACTTTCAGGTACCAATGCCTTTATGCTGTGAAGTATCCCAAGTTTCTAGTACTATCAAGAGCACTTAAATTTAAAAGGTGTATTAACTAACCTCACAAAAATATTTTTTCTAAATTTTAAAAGAGCAGTAAGCTTTTTCTAAAAGACTGAATTTTACAGTGATTCATAACTTTATAATTTGGTGATCATATTTAGGGTAAAATATTTCAGTGTTTATATATTCATAGATTAGCTATCAAGTTGTATATGCACATTACATATAAGATTGTCCCATACTTGAAAATGTATATATACATTAGTGTGTTACAAAGAAACATTTAGACATTCTACATTTATAATCAGTTTTAGGGAAATTAGAGCAAGGGGCTCTAGATGACTCAGTCGGCTAAGTATCGTACTCTTGATTTCAGCTCAGGTCATGATCTCATGGTTTCTGGGATCAAGCCCTAAGGCTCTACACTGACATTGTGGAACCTGCTTGGGATTCTCTCTCTCCCTCTCTTTCTGCCCCTCCGTGTGCTCTCTCAAATAAACATTTTTTAAAAATCTACACAATGTCTAGACAATAAAGAATAAAGATGACTAAGGAATGAGGAATAACATGAAAAGGAGAGACCTAGGTTTTGGGTTCTGTAACTTTAGATGTAGCCTTGTACAGGATCTGTGAATTTTGAGGTGTTCATCCACAAAGTAGAAAAGTAGCTATCCAAATTCCCTTTCATCACTGAAGGCACAAGGTTATAATATATATTTTTAGGTAAAGGAATAATGCTCAAATCCATTATAACATTGGAAATTAATCCCGTTGCTTCTAAATTTATGTTAGAATACTTTTAGACTGAGTTAAGCACATGTCTCAAGTTATATACAATTAATTGACAGTTACTTAGCTTTGCTTTTGCATTGCCATCTATACTCAACCAAACTCTATCACTAATTAGGATTTATTGAATGGCCAAGCTCAGTATATTTATCAGGATTTTTTTATTGTAACAGAGAAACTCAGACTAGCTTAAGTAAAACAAACAAAAAAACCCCCCAAAAAACCCAAAACTGTATTAACCAGTAATTCTAAGGATGAACTATATTAAGCACATTTGGATCCAGAAATCCAAATAATGCTCTGGAGACACACTCTTGTCTCTCATCTCTGTTAACTTACCGTTTTTCATATTAGCCTTATACTTTCATTTTAGATAGGCCAGGAAAGATGAGCCAAGCTTCTATATCTCCTGGAAGAAAAGCCATCCAGACTCTCCAAATCCCTTGTTAGAGAAGATTCTGATTGGCCAATATCTGGGTTATGTCTCACGCCATATAGAATGGGTTTCCCAATAGAAAGAAATCTGTTTCCATAAGAAGGGAGAAAAGAGGTTACTTATTCGTGCTACTTCAAGTGTTGTCCAAACCAGCAGCAATGGCATCACCTGGGAGTTCATTAGAAAAGCAGAATATCAAGGTCTACCCCAGAATACCCACAATTCCTGTTTACATGGTTCCCAGGTAATTTGTAAGTACAGTAAAATTTAGGAAGCATAGCACACCAAAGAGATAAAGACAAAACAGGCAACTTTGTTTTCAGAAGTCCTAAGCTGTAACTGAGCTGAGGATTTTGGAGTACTTGATAAGTGAAAAATAATTATGGCATTTTAAATCTCAAAGCCTGTTTATGGCTTGATATTTTTGATATAAAATTTTACTATAATAATTGATAGCAATTATTATACCTTCAGAATTCCTATATCAACAACCAGCATTTCTCAAAATATCCATGTCTGAATGATAAAACATTTTGCCTTTTTGTTTCTTGATTTCAAAATCAACAGGAGATGCATTTTTCAATACATGAGAGAAAAACTTACTGATAAAATTAATTTGACTTTTGAGGAATATAGTCTAAACAACCAGAAACTGTTGTGCTAAATACATGAATATGAAAAGATCACTTCAAATCAAAGACAATTAGTAGTTTAGAAAGCCAAACATACCAGCCCAGCTGGAAATAGAACCAGTTTCACTGTCTTTATTGAATAGCACAAAATTAACATATAAGGACAAGAATATATTATTTTCAAACCAGCTTCACAGACACTAACTTTGGCAAATGGTGTTAAGATATTATAAAGCCAAAGAGGGGGGATAATGTTGCTTTAGAATAGGTTCCAGCATTTATATGTTAAGATATATAGCCTAATGTGATTCAAGAAAACAAGTTCATAACATACTAGGAATTTCTGATACATTGTAGCTAACTCTAAGTGGAAATGGATTTTCCTAGTTCTAAATTCAAGACTTACATAAGTTCTCAACATCAATTTCCAATCCAAACAAAATGATTATTACTTCTGGTAATGGTAGGTCTCTGGGAATACTAATAAAGTTAAAATGGTGTATTAAAACATCTTTGTATAATTTAGAAATCTACTTACTAGTTACACAAAACAGTCTTACCAGTGAACAGAAGAATGTGAAAGATTAAAATATATTGTTTTAAAATGATAAATCTAGAGGCACCTGAGTGGCTCAGTTGGTTAAGTGTCCCACTTCAGCTCAGGTCATGATCTCGCAGTTTGTGAGTTTGAGCCCCACGTCGGGCTCTGTGCTGACAGCTCAGAGCCTAGAACCTGCTTCAGATTCTGTGTCTCCCTCTCTCTCTGACCCTTCCCTGCTTATACTCTGTTTCTCTGCCTCTCTCAAAAAAAAAAATAAATATTTTTTAAAAATGATAAATCTAACAGTTTCTTCTAACAACTGATGAAAGTCAAGTCATTACATTGTTATTACTTTAGATGACATGAATTTTTGCCAAAGGAAAAGCCATCTGATCCTTACTGAATATAGGAATTTATACATGTTAGATCATTTTTCTTTAATGAATTAATAGTGTAACTAATAATAGAAATGCAAAAACTTGTTAAAATAAGCATCTAGTTTCTGTTTTGGTTTTGTTTTTGTCTTTGTTTTTTTAGGGAAATCAGCATTTCCACCTTCTAGTGCAAGGCACATTTTTGTAATGTACACATCTTAATAGCTCTGAATCCCAAAAGGTAGTACTCAAGATGTTTAGATCAATAGGAAAATAACAGGAAACTAAGATATAACACATGCATCATATAAACAAACAGAATGCTAGCAGCCTATAAAGGCGTATCCAGAGCCCACAACAACAAAATTGCCCATGCATTCTTCTCCAAATTGTTAATTCCAAAATTAAAAAAACAAAGGAAAAAAAAAGTTCACTTCACTTACTGTTATTCCTCCTATGAGGAGAGAGTCAACTTTAGAAAACCCTTGTGAGGAAAGAGCCATAAGAGTGCATGCTGTGTAGAGAAGTAGTGGACAAATGCCTCAGACTGGTCAGCTTTTATGAGTGCCTTGAGCAGACTGGCCAGGGAAGCCCAATAAATTCCTTCATTACATTATCCTCTGTATTAGTGTCCTACTGGCTGCCTTAACAAAGTAGGAGAGTTAAGCACTCTTTTTTAACTCTCTTCAAACCAAGAGAGTTAAAACAACTAACATTTGGGGTTTCTGGTTTAAGCGTCTGACTTTGGCTCAGGTCATGATCTCACGGTTTGTGAGTTCAAGCCCCACGTCGGGCTTTCTGCTGTCAGCACAGAGCCTGCTTTGGATCCTCTAACATGCCCTCCTGCCCCCCACTGCCCTCCCCTGCTTGTGTTCTCTCTGTCTCTCTCAAAAATAAAATAAATATAAAAAATTTAAACAAACCTAAAATTTATTCTCTCACAGTTCTGGCAGCTAGAAGTCCAAAATCATGGCAGGGCCATGTGCCTTCTCAAGTCTGGAGAGGTAGAGCTTTCCTTCCTCTTCATGCTTCTGGTAGTGTCGCGCAGTCCTTGGCAGTCCCTGGCTTATACATATATCCCTGGAATCTTTACCTTTTTACATAATGGTCATCTTCTCCCACTGTATCTCTGTCTCTTCTGGCTCTCTCCTCTAAGTCTCTCCTCTCCTTATACAAGACATAGTCATACTGGATTAAGGGCCCACCCTACTCCAGTATGACCTTATATTAACTAATTATATCTGCAATGATCCTGTTCCAAATAAAGTCATGTTCTGAGGTATTGGGGATTAGAGCTTCAATTTATCTTTTTGGTAGATGTAATTGAACCCAAAACAACTTCCTTTCCTCCTAAAAAGGAAACATGATAACAATGTGGTACCTATAAGGTACCTATTTAGAGGAAATACAGTTAGCTATCATTCCTCACTTTACAGAGCAGATTTAGCCTTGCACTGTAAAACCACTATAGATCAAAGGAAATATTCCCTCCCCCTCCCCTTTTTTCCTTGGTGCGATACTGTAGTGGGTGAGCACTCATCTGGGAGACAAGGAACCTAAGTTCTGGTCCACAGACACTAAGTGGCTGAATAAACTTTAACAAGTCATCTGACTTTCTCTGGGGTTCCATTTCCTATTTCCTAGTCAAACAAACGCTAAAAGAGAAAGAGAAAGAGAGAGAAAGAGAGAAAGAAAGAGAGAAAGAGAGAAAGAGAGAAAGAGAGAAAGAGAGAAAGGAAGAAAGAGAGAGAGAGAGAGAAAGAAAGAAAGAAAGAAAGAAAGAAAGAAAGAAAGAAAGAAAGAAAGAAAGAAAGAAAGGAGGGAGGGAGGGAGGGAGGGAGGGAGGGAAGGAACTCCTCTTCTAGCAATACTTTTCTATTCAGAGAACCTGATATAATTTAGTTAAAATACCATAACCTTGTGCCCAGTCTCTGGACTTCAAGATTTTATATTGCTGTAAAATTTTTAATTTCCCTATAATTACACCAACATGGTAGCTTAAAACTTAACACAACTGAGTTTCACTCTAGAAAACAATGTATAGTACTATGTAAGCCACTGATTTATTTCAAAACAGTAAAAACTCACCATGTTCTTTTATAGCTAGCCATGATATCATCCAATAACCATGGTGTTTTAAAAAGTGCATTGTTTAGGTGCCTGGATGGCTCAATCAGTTGAGTGGCCCACTTCAGCTTAGGTCATGATCTCACAGTTCATGAGTTCGAGTGCCGCATTGGGCTTACTGCTGTCAGGGCAGAGCCCTCTTCAAATCCTATGTCTCCCTCTCTCCCTGCCCCTCCCCCACTCATGCTCTCTCAAAACTAAATAAACATTTACAAATAAATACATAGATATATAATTAATTAATTAAAAAGCATATTGTGTCCGGATTCAAGAATCCTAGACCCCCATCTTCCTCTAGCAAGTTGATCCCCTTGAACATATCAGTGACTTCTCTAGACCTCTGTTTCTTCAATCTTCACCAATAAGAATGAAACTTTGCCATGACTCTGTAGTTTCTTCTAGCTGAATAGTCTACCAGTCTACGTCTTATTCAAAGGGATGTCATTCAGCTGAGACCCTGCTTTTAGAATGCCACATATTCAAGCTACAGGCATACCTTGGAGATTTTGCACAATCAGTTCCAGACCATATCGATAAGATGAATACTGCAATAAAGCAGGTCAAATAAATAAATTTTTTAGTTTCCCAGTGCATACAAAAGCTATATTTACACTACACTATAATCTATTAAGTGTGCAAAGCATTTTGTCTTAAAAAAACGATGTGCATACCTTAATGAAACATACTTTATTGTCAAAAAAAAAATTAACCATCATCTGAGTTTTAAGAAAGTAGTAATCTTTTTGCTGGGGGATGGGTTGATGGCTGCTGATTGATTGGGCCGGGGGTTGCTGAGCACTGGGGTAGTTGTGATAATTTCCTTTTTTCTTTTCCTTTTAATGTAAACTCTATGTCCAACATGGGACTTGAACTCACAAGAGTCACATGCTCTACCAACTGAGCCAACCAAGTTCTCTTGGTTGTGGTAATTTCTTAAAATAAGACAACAATGAAGTTTGCCACATTAATTGACTCTTCATTTCATGAGTGATTTTTCCATAGCATGTGAGGCTGTTTGATAGCATTTTACCTGTGGTAGAACAATCAAAACTGAAATCAATCCCCTCAAACCCTGCCACTTCTTCATCAACTAAGTTTCTGTCCTATTCTAAATCTCTTGTTGTAATTTCAACAGTCTTGACAGAGTATTCAACAGAAGCAAATTCCATCTCAAGAAACCATTTTCTTTGCTCATTTGCAAGAAGCAAATCTTTATCTGTTAAAGTCTGATCATGATGCTAAAGCAATTCAGTCACATCTCTAGGCTCCACTTCTAATTCTAGTTCTCCTCCTATTTACACCACATCTGCAATTACTTCCTTCAGTGAAGTCTTGAACCTCTCGAAGTCTTCCAAACTCCTATTCCTGTTGATATTTTTACCTCTTCTCATGAATCACAAATTTTCTTAATGGTACCTACATGGTAATTTCTTTCCAGAAGGTTTTCAACTGACTGCCCAGATCCATCAGAACAATCACTGTTCCTGGCAGCTACATACAGTCTAATAAAATGTATTTCTTAAATAATTAACACTTGAAAGTTGGGGCTTCTGGTTGGCTTAGTCGGTAAAGCATGTGACTGTTAATCTTGGAGTTGTAAGCTGGAGCCCCACAATGGGTAGAGAGATTACTTAAAATCTTAAAAAAAAATACATCTTTGCATACATAAACACACACACACACACACACACACGCACACACACACACACCCAATACTTGAAAGTCAAAAGTACTCCTTAATGGGGCACCTGGGTGGCTCAGTAGGTTGGCCAACTAGGCTCTTGGTTTCGGCTTAAATCATTACCTCACAGTTCATGGGTTTGAGCCCCATGTCAGTCTCTGCACTGAGCAGGGAGCCTGCCTGGGATTCTCTCTCCCACTCTCTCTACCCCTCCCCAACTCATGCTTACTCACTTGCTCTCTCAAAATAAATAAATAAAACTTAAAAAAAATATTACTCCTTAATCCATGGTGTGCAGAATGGATGTTGCATTAGCAAGCGTGAAAACAACATTCATCTCCTTGTCCATATCCATCAAAGCTCTTGGGTGACTAGGCACATGTCAATGAGCAGTAATATTTTGAAAGGAATCATTTTTTCTGAGCAGTAGATCTCAACAGTGGGCTTAAAATACTCAGCAAACCATGTTGTAAATAGATGTGCTTTCACCCAGGGTTTGTTGCTCCATTTTTATAGCACAGGCAGATTAGATTTAGCCTAAGTCTTCAGGGCCCTGGGATTTCAAAATGGTAAATGAACATTGGTGTCAGCCTGTGTTTACCCCTAACAAGATAGTCAGCCTGTCCTGTGAAGCTTTAAAGCCAGGCTTGACTTCTCTTCTCTAGCTATGAAAGTCCTAGAGGACATCTTCTTTAAGTATAAGGCTGTTTCATCTACACTGAAAATCTGTTGTTTAGTGTAGCCACTTTCATGAAATGCCTCTCCACCAGCACTTATTGCTTAACCTTGCAAGTTTATTGTTAAAAAGACAGCTTCTTTCCTCAAACCTCATGAACCAAGCTTTGTTAGTGTCAAACTTCTCTTCTGCAGCTTTCTAACCTCTCTCAGCCTTCAGAGAACTGGAGACAGTTAGGGCCTTGCTTTAAATTAGAGTTTGACTAAATAGAATGTTGTGGCTGATTTGGTCTTATATCCAGACACTAAAATTTTCTCCATGTTAGCAATAAGCTATTTCACTTTCTGTTCATTCATGTGTTCACTAGAGTGGCACTTTTTTTTTTTTTAAGTTTAGGGGAGAGTTGCATTTTTTAAAATGTTTATTTATTTATTTTTGAGAGAGCAGATGAGCGAGCGAGCGAGAGAGAGAGAGAGCATGAGCAGGGGAGGGGCAGAGAGAGAGAAGGAGAGAGAGAATCCCAACCAGGCTCCACATGGTCAGCACAGAGTCTGACACAGGGCTCAATCTCATAAACCATGAGATCATCTGAGGTGAAATCAAAAGTCAGACACTTAACCAACTGAGCCACCCAGGCACCCCTAGAGTGTCACTTTTTAATTTCCTTCCAGAACATGTCTTTTCATTCACAACTTGGCTCTTTAGTATAAGACACCAGTCTTTTGGCCTATCTTGACTTTTGATATGCCTTCCTCACTAAGCATATTTATTTCTAGCTTTTGATTTAAAGTGAGAGACCTATAACTCTTTCTTTCACTTGAACACTAAGAGGTCCTTGTAGGGTTATTGGTTGGCCTAATTTCAATATTGTTGTCTCTCAGGGAATAGGAAGGGCCATGGAGAGGGAGAGGGATGGGGAATAGCCTGTCAGTGGAACAGTCAGAACACATAGATCATTTGTTGATGAAGTTCATAGTCTTATAGGGGTGTGGTTCATGTTACCCCAAAAGAATTACAACAGCAACATCAAAAATTACTGATCACAGTTTACCATAACAATTATAATAATAATAATAATGAAAAGTTTGAAATATTGTGAGAATTACCAAAATGTGACACTAAGTGAGCAAATGCTGTTGGAAAAATGGCCCTGATAACTTGCTCAACACAAGGTTGCCACCAACCTTCAATCTGTAAAAAAAAAAAAACATAGTATCTGCAAAGTGCAACAAAGCACAGTGTAAATAACATGAGGTGTGCCTATATGTAATTTGGGATTCGTTTGGTTATTTAGGCAAAAGTTCTCTTCTTAAGGTAACTAGAATCTTCCCAACTCTAACATGGAGATATGTATTTTTACCTATAGCACTGACAATATATAATAATATAACAATTTTAATATATACTCATAATGCTAAGATATAGATAACAGATCACAAACACATCACAATATGACTAGTGAATAAGGAATATCCTTTGCTTTCTAAAACTTATCTAGCAAACATTACTTCATGGAGTACTTGAGTCTTATATAAGTACTGTATATAAGGGGCAGAAGAGAGTAAAACTTCTAAAGAACTTCTGAAGAAGATCTGTCCCTTATTCAGGAGCAGCTGCAAAGTCACCTGCCCACTTGCTTATGGGAAAGATTCTGGTGACTACATAAATGAAGGGAGGAAGATGGTAGGCAAGCCGAACTGTTCCTTTGAAGGAAAGTTGACTCTTTCTCTCTTCACCTTAATGTTGTTTACTTCAAAGATAATCTCCAATTTAGTGTTAACACTAGATTCTCTCAAGACAAAAAAAAAGTGAAACTGGATTACTTCCATTTGGGTAAAAAAAAGAAACCTGGAGAAAAACAACAGTATAAAGTTTGGACTACAATCCCCTTCTTATTACACAGTGAAATTTTCTTCCAAAATACCCTGGTCTCAGCTCTAATGGAATACAGAATAATAGTTTTTTTTTTTTTACCTTAGGGTATTATCTACACCATTCTATGTCTCTTTGACAGTTAGCTTTCTTGATTCAATAAAGGAGAAGAAAATGGTTCCAATTTAAGGAAAATGTATTAACTTGTTTAGTTCTCCAAGGTACTATTCTTCAGTACACTGAAGCACTAGCTAACAAAATAACATCATAGAAATTGAAAAGATCTAACCAAGTAGAACCTGAAGTATATATTCTTAAATTAGGGGGAAGAGTGTATGTCTGTCTACCTTAATCCTCTTCCTCATAAGCCCATGTAGAGTGATTTGTGGAGTAATGGCACATGTGTATTTTGCTTGGGCTTATCATATAAAATATCATCCAATGAAGCTCCTACAATATGCCAGGTACTGTGCAAGGTCTCTTTATGTACATGTACCTTATTTATCCTTACAGTCACTTTCAAAGACAGCTGTTACATGTATTTTTTTAGTTGGGGAAACTGTTTTCAAAAGGAACTGATCAACTATCTCAAATCACACACCTGTCAAATTAAAGGCTAATAATTTACATTCAGGATTGTCTGGATTTAAAATTTTGGTATTTTATGGCTACCTGGCTGGCTCAGGTGAAAAAGCACTGTATTTTTGATCTCAGGGTCGTGAGTTTGAGCACTATGTTGGGTACAGAGATTACTGAAATAAATATTTTTTTATTTATTTTTGAGAAAGACACACACAGAGTGAGTGGGGGAGGGGAAGAGAGAGAAGGAGACACAGAATCCAAAGCAGGCTCCAGGATCCAAGCTGTCAGCATACAGCCTGATGCAGGCTCAAACTCACAAACTGTGAGATCATGATCTGAGCTCAAGTTGGCCACTTAACCAAATGAACCACCCAGGCGCCCCTGAAATAAATTTTTAAAAACTTAGATAAATAAAATCCTGGCATTTTATTATAACACGAAATTTATTATTAATAAATTCCTTATCTGCCTCAAGTCTTTGTCTTCAGAAAGCCCCCAGATAGCTTACAATTCATTCATCCACACCAGGACTCCACAAGAACTAGACACTAGAATGGCAAATATTGCTAGTAGTAGAGAAGAGGTTGGAGGATCTAAAATATTAGGTACGGCTGTGAATAGCTCTGAGCTCCAAAGGGAAGAGTAAGAAATCCAAAGGCAGACCACCACACATTGTCTTCACAAAGGTAGACCAACCATTAGCTGCTAGTACAGGGAGAAAGGTCAGTGAGAGCAGAACTGCCAAGGGAAGGCTGAGGTAGGCCCAGGAGAAAGGACCTGGTTCCAAAGGGAAAACTAGGTCACAGTGTAGTCCTCTCCCAGGATCCCTGCCCACTGGGAATGCCTCAGTGAATGTACCTGGACTAGTATGACAGTCAGATGACTCCTCTGAAAACTGAGCTAATTAACCCCTTCATGTGATGGAAGGGATACTTCAGCTAATCATTTCTTCAGTGTATAAGTAATAAATAAGGATCAAACAATCAAATGGAATTGGGAAAGCCGCTTGACTTTAAAACATCTGATGCATAGTAGGCATTTTGGATTTTAAACTTCTAACATTCATCCATCCTGTCATCAATCAACAAATGTTCATTTCACATAACACCAAGTTCTGTGTATGCCCTGAGAAAATCAGAACTAAATCCATTAAATTTTCGATAGTTTCCCACTGTCATGCCACTTGCTATTGCTAGATCCTTCAGGGTGGTGATAATCATTAGCCCTTCTCTTTCCATCCATCTCTCTATATATTTTCTCAAAGAGATCATTCATCTCCTTAGCTTCAACCCTATGATAATGATTCAGATATCTATCATCTCTAGTCCTATTTTTTTTTCATCTCTTTGCTCTAATTCTCAATGACATTACAGATATTTTACTTAGTAAATTCTCCAGTTTCTAAAAGCTATTTTTTCTAAAATGAACTCCTCATCCTTCTGCATGTACCCACCCCCACCTCTGTAACTTCCTCTTTCTGGAATTTCTGATCTCTGTTCCAAGTTCTACTCTCCTCACTCTTTTTTTTTTTTTTAATTTTTAATGTTTTATTTATTTCTGAGAGAGACAGCGTGAGCAGGGGAGGGTCAGAGAGAGAGGGAGATACAGAATCTCACACAGACCCCAGGCTCTGAGCTGGCTGTCAGCACAGAGCCTGATGCGGGGCTCGAACCCACGAACAATGAGATCATGACCTGAGACGAAGTTGGACGCTTAACCGGCTGAGCCACCCAAGCCACCCCCAGTCTCCTCACTCTCTCACTCCATGTCTCCATTATGAAGTCCTCCTTATCCAATCAGTTATGCAGCATTCTCAGTTTTTTTCTGTAAGACTCTATGGTACCTCACCCTTTCCCTTCAACCCCATTGCTACCCTCCTAGTCTGGGTGTTTATCCTGTCACACTTTTTTTTTTTTTTTTTTTTCTAGGAGAGAGGGAGAGAGAGACAGCGTGAGCAGGGGAGGGTCAGAGAGAGAGGGAGTCACAGACTGAAACAGGTTCCAGGCTCTGAGCTGGCAGCCAGCACAGAGCCCGACGCGGGGCCTGAACCCACGAACCGCGAGGTCATGACCCAAGCGAAAGTCGGACGCTCAACCGACTAAGCCACCCAGGCGCCCCATATCCTGTCACACATTTCTTACTTCTTTCTACCAATTCCAAAATCCTGGCTTAAGCCTCAAATCCTCCATAAAGTTTTTGGGCCATTCCAATCTTCAGTGATCCCTGCCACTCGGGAGTTCCCTCAGCATTTACTCTACCTCATAGCATTTGTTCTAGTTTATGATTGTCCGCCCAGTCAGTGTTTCATCCCACCCCACCCAACCCCCAACTATCACAATGCCTGGTCCACCTTGAACACAGAACAGCTGCTCAAAAAAACTTGGGCAATGATTAACATTTGGGAACTGCTGTCTACTGAATCTGTCTCCCTCTAATTAACACGCTAAAGCCCTAATGCCCAATAGAACTGTCTGAAGATAGGACCTTAAGAAGGGAATTTAGGGTAAAGGAGGTCAGAAGGGAGGTTTCCTAATCTGGTAGCACTGTGGCTTTAGAAGAAGAGGATGAGGGAGTTCTCTTTCTCTTTCTCCCTGTCTTTCTCTGCCATATGGGGACACAGCAGAAAGGCGGCCACCTGTATGTCAGAAAGAGAGCTCTCACCAGAACCCAGCCACACAAGCATCCCGATCTTTGACTTGCCAGCCCCCAGAACCATGAGAACATACATATGTATTGTTTAAGGCTCCCAGTCTATACTATTAAGATTTCATCCTCATTAAAGAAAAGAAGGGCTACCACATGAAATGCTTTTTTTTCCCTTCTATGTGAAGTACCAACTCAGACGATGATGATCATAATTAATGAAGTTTCTTCCTGGCTGTGTAACTTCTAAAGAAGGTGTCTCTGTCCAACTTTCCCTCCTTCACTGTAATAATTTTCCCTGCTCCACCCTTTTAGCCATGAGGTATAGATGAGCTAATAAAGAGTAAGCTCTGGTTAGCTCAGTCTTGTCTTGTCACACTGACCACATTGAATCATTTAAGGATGGGCAAATGACCCAGTGCTGACCAGAGATGTATATAAGAAGACTTTTGTGAGGATTCCTGGGATTTTCCTTGTTCTTACCAAAAAGTGATCAGGACAGATATTCTCTTCGCCACAGGAACTACTCATTATATGTGGAACTATGCCAGCTGTTTATTTACTCTGTAGGAAGCCAGGCTAAAAATGAAGCAGGCAATGAAAGAGGGGCAGAGCTTAGTTACTCAATGAGAAGAGGAATTGTAGTCTTGATCTGGTTATGCCTAAAGCTTGATCTCCCACTGCAGTTTCTGGCTCTGTGAGCCAATAAATTTCCTTCATTGCCGGTTTGAACCCAGTCTTCGATTACTTACAACTAGAAACATCTTTGTTATAGAAGGGAAAGCTAAGCTAAGCCCATTACAGTGAGGAAATTATTATTCACAGGACAGAATCAGAACTTTTCATTCTTTGTGTCTCAATCGAACCCAGTTCATACGTGAAATGCTTTCTAAGGACATTTGTAACTACTTTACAATATGTATGACTCTGTGAGTGCTGGTCCATTCCACAGCCTGAGGCCCTGAGTAAACTAAGCTGACATTACATTAATTTGTCCTCTCAGAACAACAAACTAGAGTCTCTGATTAAATAGATAAAACAACAGAAAACATTTGAAGAGGTAATGCAAAGGCGTACCTTCAGGAAGACCAAAACCCCACTAAGAAGAATTTAGGACTAATCACATAACAACCCAAAAAAGCCTGGATCCCACAAAAAAAAAAAAAAAAACAGAAACGGAGTCAGCAGTATAAAAACTGTGGAAGACAATCAAGCAGCAGGAGGTCCAGAGACCTGTTATAGTTGAGATAACACACTTTAGCTAAATTCTGTTTCTGGTTCAGACCCTAATTTAAAAACAAAATCATTCTTAGTAGGAAAATTCAAAGAAGATCTAATGACCATGGATTAAGATCTATGAAGAAAAGTTTAAAACCAGGATAATATGGGGCAGGGATCACAGTATTTAATGTTTTCAGTGACTGGGCAGGTACTGTGTATGAATAGACTGTGGGCAGTGGGGAGTGGAGAGGACCGAGGATTAGTGCTCTGTTACAAGTGCACGGACGGTACTCCGCTCCAGCTGACTGCTGCCCTGTAGAAATACTAGCCTTGTGTTGTCAGATTTTCTAATTTTTTTTGAGAGAAACTGGAAATTTGGGGGCATCTGGGTGGCTCTGTCGGTTAAGTGTCCAACTCTTTATCTCAGCTCAGGTCTCGGTTTCAGGGATTAGCGTTCAAGCCCTGAATTGAGCTCTGAGCTGGGTGTGAAGCCTACTTAGAAGAGACACAGAGAGAGAGAAATTGGAAATGTGGGTATGTAGGGGGTGTTGTGTAAAATCAGCTAATCAGGGGGAAAAACACTGTTCAGTCCAAAACAAGGAAAAAAAAAAGAGTCAGTGAGTCATTTCTCTGAGCTATTCTGTAGAGAAGTCAACTTAAAGGAACGTGGGGAGCAGATCATTGGAGCATAATTTGCAGACTACATTCACTTCTCTTCTCCTCCTACACCTTGAGAATACTCTGTGCAGGGCATGTGCAATTAGGCAGAAAATGGCCAGTACTAGAAACAAACATTTCCCTTCAATGAGAAACAAACGAGAAATACCTGGGTATTTTGTTACAATGCAGATTCCCTGGCAATGGAACCAGATACCCTGGTCCTAGGGTGGAGTCTGAGTTTACATTTCTAAGGAGCTCCCAGATGCTGTTGTGATGCTGTGTGTTCACTCTTGGAGTAGCAAGATATTATAGTAGATTTTTCCAGTGTTTTCAGACCACAACCTAAAATAAAGAACACATTTTACTTGGCAACCTAGAACAAATTTACAAAATAAATATACAATTGAAATAGAGAAAAAAAGTTATTTTAAGGGGTGCAGTTGAAGGTGAGCCTGGGTGGCTCAGTCAGTCAAGCATCCAATTCTTTATTTCAGCTCATGTCATGACTTCACAGTTTGTGAGTTCAAGCCCCACACTTGGCTCCACAGTGAAAGCACAAAACCTGCTTGGGATTCTCTCTCTCTCCCTCTCTCTTTCTGATCCCCCCACCCACCTCTTTCTCTCTGAAAATAAATCAACTTTTAAAAAATGGGTGTACTTGATATTTTTTATTTGATTTTATTGTTTTATCTTACCCTATTGTATTATATTTTATTCTTTTAGTGCTGGTTGTGACTTATTAAATAGATTTTATAACCCATGAATAGACTTTGATATAAAGTTTAAAAACACTTCTATTAAATTTTCATTCAAATTCCTTCTAAACATTTTTTAATTTTTTTAAGAGCTTATTAATTTATATGTGGGTAGAAAAAGCACAAGCAGAAGAGGAGCAGAGAGGGAGGAAGAGAGAGAATTCCAAGCAGGCTCCCAGCTGTCAGCCCAGAGCCCAATGTGGGGCTTGATCTCATGAACTGTGAAATGATGACCTGAGTCAAAATCAAGAGTCAGTCACTCAACCAACTGAGCCACCCAGGCCTGCACCTGCTATACATTTTTTAAAACGTATCTTTCCTTCTCTTCAAAGAACAGAGCAAGAAGGGAAACAAATCTATAAATGTTGCTTGAGGAATATAGGTAAGCAGAGATGACAGTAATAGCCACCGGGGTTGAGCACTTTTCCTGGTTAAGCCCATGTGCTCTAGGACCACAGTGCAGGATTCTAATCCTAGTATAGCCACCTACAAGCTGTGAAACCTTAGGCAAGTTACTTAACCACTCTGTGCCCAGTTTCCACAACTGTGAAAAGGAAATAACAAAAACAAAAATGCCTCATGAGGCTTTTGTGATAATTACTGTATACGTAAAGCTGTACGTGAATAAGACAATGTATTGCACACAGCAATTACCACAGTAGAAGTGTTTGCCACTGTCATCAGTAGTACTTCATAGAAGTTATATTATTTAGCTTTCTAATAATCATAAGAAACAGTATAACACAGATGGTAAATGGTCCCATTTAGAGCCATTTCCACCTACTTCTTTGTTGACAGAATTCCTATTTATTCAGGGCATTCATCCTTCATAGGTAACTCAGGAGTGAATGCTAGTTGGTAAGGTGATGACAATAAACCTTCTCCCTTTGCCAGTGATGGCTTAATAAGGAACATGTGCATTACTTCTAGCCAATGAACTGCATGCCATCCAGGAAGTATTTCTCCCTTAAAGTAAAAGGAAAGAGAAAACATCCTATCTTCTTCCACTGTATGTTGTTATGTCTAGACGTGATGCCAGAAATGGCAGCATGCATTCAGCAATCACAAGGGAAGCCAGGAGAGAACAAAGGGAAAGGAACACTCTTAAATACAGGGAGGAAGGTCATCATCCCCATTAGAGATGGGGAAGGTGAGGTAGAAAACAGGTATAGGAAGCTTTCAAAAATGACACAGGGGGTACCTGAATTGCTCAGTCGGCTAAGCTCATGATCTCAGGGTCTGTGAGTTCAAGCCCCACATCAGGTTCTGTGCTGACAGCTCAGAGTCTGGAGCCTGCTTTAGATTCTGTGTCTCCCTAGCTTTCTGTCCCTCCCCCACTCACACTCTGTCTCTGTCTCTCTTTCAAAAATAAACAAACATCTAAAAAAAAATCACACTCAGGAAGTTGTCCATTCTTTACCCACTATGCTACAATAGCCCCATCCTAAAGAACATCCATTTTTTTAAGTTTATTTTTAGTTATTTTGTGGGAGAGACAGAGAATGAGCAAAGGAAGGGCAGAGAAAGAGAGGGAGACAGAATCCAATGAGGGCTTTATGATGACAGGCTCAGCAGGCTCACAACAGAGCCCAATGCAGGGCTCAAACTCACAAACTGTGATATCATGACCTGAGGCAAAATCAAAAGTCTGACGCCCAGAACACCATTTTTAAAAAATGTTTATTTATTTATTTTGAGAGAGAGAGAGCAGAGGAGGGGCAGAGAGAAAAGGAGAGAATCGATCTCAAGCAGGCTCCATGCTGTCAGCACACAGCCCGACATGGGGCTTGATCCCATGAATGTGAGACCATGACCCAAGCTGATATCAACAGCTGGATACTCAACTGAGGCACCCAACATTCATGCTCAACATGCAGGTGCCCCAAAGAACACCATTTTTTGTTAAATGCCCTAAAGTTATGGAAAACATTTCCAGGATCAGCTGTCCATCTCAAGACTATCAGGGTCAGTTAACATGGTCATTTGATGGGGGTAGGTAGGTTGTGATCCTGTCAATATGTACAGCATTGATATATTTACTTTATGCCATACTCTGCTACTTTGTACATGTTGATTACTTTGAAACTATTCTCTTCTTATTACATGTCTATAGATGAGTTTCTCTCTAACTAGGCTGTCGATCCCGTAATTATTCTGATAAACAACCTTAAGCCAATGTGTTATTGACTAATAATAGATTAACACATCCCTGTTTCCAGACTATGTTTTTAACATGCGTCTTCCCTACGAGAATTTAAATACTTTGGAATTTCAGACACTCTGGCAGGGATATAAAGACATGTTAGGGGGGCAAAGTGACCATTTTGACCCCTAAAAATAACACCCCTTAAGGAGTTGCCTTGGCCTCTGAGCCTGACATTTTTCTTCTGAAACCTAGCAGGCATAATATTCTCCATGGCAACCTCTTTTATTATTCCAGTGAACGCAGGAATGCCTAAATAAAAAGGTGTTACATAGGCATGATGTTTAAAATATACTAAGTCATTTCACAAAGTCACAATAACCTCATTTGGTTTTTTAATCAATATTTTGATTCTCAGAAACACACTTTTATGTCACATTTAACATGTCTTAAATTGGTTAGTATCTTGCCACCTTTGTTGGCCAGGCAGGAATCATGATGCACTTGCCAGTGACTGTACACAAACTTTTAGTTATTTCCAGGGGCAACACTGAAGACTCTAAACCCATGTCATTTTAGGACCAGTTGAGTTGCACTTGTCCCAAAACCTTCTGATGATACATTTTGACAAGATGAAAAAAAGCCATAAGCATCAAAACTTATAAATAGTGTTAGAAGTTTGGGAGCAAAATGTAGAATAATCATAGTAAAGTTGTCTTTCTGAAAATGTTGCATTAATATCCATGGGCATTGATAAATGTGATTCAAGAGTGAATCTGAAAAGATAGACTCAAAAGAAATTTTCAGAATACCCGAACTAATTATTTGGTTTCTCTTTTCCTTTTTCTATATACAAGAGTAAAATATGACAAAAATGTATATTTAACTCTAAAAGTACTCTTTCAAATATCACAAGTAGATCTTGGGGTCATGAGTTTAAGCCCCACATTGGACATAGAGTTTACTTAATAATTTTTAAAAAGCCAACTTAAAAAACATAAATATCAAAAGAAAGCAACAATTCTAAGTTTTAAAAAGAACTATGTCACAGTTTTTAATTGGCATCATTCTTCCTTTTTTTTTTTGAGTTAAGCTCATGTTTATTATTTCCAAATAGATATCCACATATTCTAACACCATTTACTTTTTAAAAAGCTATCCTTCATTGAATTACCTTAGTCTTTTTGTAAACAAACAAATCAATTGGTGTTTTGAATATGGGTCTATTTCTTTTTTTTTTTTTTAATTATTTTTTAATGTTTCATTTATTTCTAGGAGAGAGAGAGAGAGAGAGACAGCGTGAGCAGGGGAGGGTCAGAGAGAGAGGGAGTCACAGGCTGAAACAGGCTCCAGGCTCTGAGCTGGCAATCAGCACAGAGCCCGACGCGGGGCTCGAACCCACGAACCGCGAGATCATGACCTAAGCGAAAGTTGGATGCTTAACCGACTAAGCCACCCAGGCGCCGAATATGGGTCTATTTCTGAACTCTGAATCTAGCTTAGACCTAGATGTCTAGATCTATTTCTTTTTTTCTAAGTTTTTATTTTAATCACCCAATGCTCATCACGTGAAGTGCACTCCTTAATCCCCATCACCTATTTCACCCATCCCCCTAACCATTATTTTTTTCTTTGTTAATGATACCTAAAATAATGATGCATTTTCAAGCCAAAGATATCTTGAAGTCTATCAATATGTTATTCACAGAAGAGCAAACATGATGAGAAAGGCTAAATGGCTTACACACACACACACACACACACACACACACAGTTTCCACAGGATTAGAAAATGTGTCTTTTCTATACACTGAAATATTTTTGCCTCTGATTTGATGAATATCTGGGCACGAACTCGTTTCCTAAGGCTCTCTCTAATCCAAAGATTCAATTTGGAGAGTGTATTTGCCACCCATCGACTGTTATGTATATTGTTTCTATAAGACATAGTGCATATGAAATGGAAAATGACTGGCAGGGGTAGTGTTTTCTCTTAATGTAAATCACTGTGAAGGAAGAACTTGATTGTCCAGATTGTAGGCAGGGACTGTGGTCTGTGAGACACAGACTGTATGTGTTAGAGGAAAAGCCACATCGTGCACACATGCTCTGTCTGCTATGACACGTATGCTCAATGGGGTCCTATCAGCTCCTGGAGAAAGTTGTGTGTTTTTGTTAGGCTGACGTGCAAAACCCACAGTGCAAAATGTTCTGATGATCTGATGATTATGTTTCAGAGTTTAGCTTCAGTGATCAATTGTGTAAAGAACAGATCAAAATCTTCCAAGATCTTAAAATGTGAAAGTGCCTTAAGGGAATTCTAGTATGATCCCACAGTGTTTGTTAGCTCAGATTCTTACTAGCTCCTGCTGGACTTGCAAGTAAACATTTCTCTGAAAGAAAAAATATCCTGAGGGAAAAGTTGGAAAAAATATTAAGAGCTCCTACACTGTGTGATGGTGCTGAAGTACTTGGAGTTTAAGAGAGGAGTCTAGCAAAGATTACACTTTGTAGTCCACAGTGAGAATGCAATGCTTTAAATTAAAAACAATAAATCTTCCTCAACTCCAGTTTTCTGCCAATAATGATTTGGAAACTGAAACAAAGATCATTCATTTGAACAGATCTATGAAGGGGAAAAGGCAAACAAAATCCAAGAGAATTTTTCCTGCCATGCAGCCTTTGACAGCAGTCTGCCAAAAGGACAGTTTATGGTTACAGACTAGTGAAGGGGGAGGTCTTTAGGAAGCAGAGGCAGAGACAAGGGAAAGCCTCACATACTGGAAAGAGAAAAACAGATTTGCTCTCAATCAGACCAATGAAATTAACACCTTATTCTCATTTGATTTTACCTTCTTTAAAGCAAGTTTAATGAACTTAAATAGTTAAATGAACTATTTAACAAAATAATTTAGGGTTAGATGTTTTGTCCACAGTGATCTCAACAGCTAGTTGAATTTAGAGATTTTTAGATAGTAATTTATTCAACACAATTTCTTTCCAGTCCTCAATTATAAAGTGTTATGCAGAATCTCTAATAGCCTTAAACAAATTTTCTGTGTGAATCTAGAATATTCAGGCCCTATCGTTTCTCGACCTTTGGCAAAGATGAAGTGTAGCGTCTGTCCTTTTCAGTTTCAAATATTCAGGCCCTGTGCCAAAACATCAACATAAGTTCTTTTATTTGTACCCTTCCTTCAAATAAAGTAATTTGGTACCTATCCCAAAATAAATAAAATAAAATAAAATAAAATAAAATAAAATAAAATAAAATAAAAATAAGGGGCACCTGGGTGACTCAGTCAATTAAGCATCTGACTCTTGGTTTCAGCTTAGGTCATGATCTTGCAATTCATGGGATCAAGCCCCAGTGGGGTTCCATGCTGAAAGCTTGGGATTCTCTCTCTCCAGCTCTCTCTGCCCCTCCTCTCCTCTCTCCCAAAATAAATAAATAAGCTTAAAGAAATAAAATAAAAAACAAACTTAAAAATAAAATAAAATAAAATAGGGGCGCCTGGGTGGCTCAGTCGGTTGGGCGTCCGACTTTGGCTCAGGTCATGATCTCACAGTTTGTGGGCTCGAGCCTTGTGTCGGGCTCTGTGCTGACAGCTAGCTCAGAGCCTGGAGCCTGTTTCAGATTCTATGTCTCCCTCTCTCTCTGACCCACCCTGCTCATGCAGAAATAAATAAAACATTTAAAAAAAAAAAAAGAAAAGAAAGTAATTCAGGCTCTCGGTTCAAGAAGAAGAAAAAATAATCATCAGCCAAAACACTTCTAAGTTATTGTCAGTATTTGTTTGCAATTGGCCTACTTCCTCTTAAGGAAATGTTATGTAAACAATCAGGAACATATCTCAGTTGTTCTGGGAGATTATGTCAGAGTTAAAAGAAGAAAACCTTGAGAAGTATCTTTTTATAAAGTTTAGGGAAACAAAATTTTTTAGGTGGTCCTGGCTGGGTAGAGCATGTGACTTTGGATCTCGGGATAGTGGGGTCAAGCCCCAGGATGGATGTAGAGATTAATGACAATAAAATCTTTTTTTAAAGGGGTTGTTGTTGTTGTTGTTGTATTTTTCTTTCCTGTAGTGATAGAAGGCTTTTAGAAAGCTTAGTTAAAAATAATGCAATATAAATTTGATAATAGACAAAACCCCTTTTCCAAATCAATTCCCTTTTCCCTTACTATCCATACAAATTGAAAATTTATTGTAGAATACTTCCAAAAGCATTCAGTTTTGTTGTGATTTTCACCTCAATTATTTTCAGAGAAGCCAGTCTGGAAAGTTTGACCATTTCTGAGATAACTTCAAATGAATATCTGTGTTTCATACAGACCATTTTTTCAAATGGGTCGATTTTGCGTCTCCCCTACCCTTGCCAAACTTCAGGGGACACTTGGCAATGTCTGGCTACAGTTTTGGCAGTTAGTTACAGCTGGGGGAGAGGAGGACGTGCTACTGGTGTCTGGGGGGTAGAGGTCAGGGAGGCTGCTAACCACCCTACAACGTACAGCACACCCTCTAGAACACAGAATTATTCTGTCCAAAATGTTCACGGTGCTGAGGCTGAGCAACCCTGATACAGACATAGCTCTGTTTCTCTTTATTTGAAGAATGTGATGGGCCACAGATCTCTTGGGGGCACAATGTAGTGTACAGAGAAAACACTTGATCAGACACCTTTTCTGTCATGTGCACTCCTGGCACCCTCCACTATTCCACTATGAATTCTTGCGTGGACTTCAACAGCCTCCCCACTTCTGGTCCGTTGATTCCATTCCCTCCTGAAGCAGCTAGAGTTGATTACATGACAGGCAGTTTCCCTTGCTGTAGACCACATTAAGTTCAATACCATATGAGGCCCCACAGCAGCCATCTCCTGCCTCCCTCTCTTGCCTTAGTCACACTGGCTTTTAGCTGCTCCTTTTGCCCTCAGACTTCCAGTTTTGCCCCCAGCCCTCTTGATTCCTTATCTTTCAGATCTAATATATATACATATTATATAAATAGTATATATAGTTATATGTAAAATATTTATGTATAGGTATTAAATTTAAAATAAATTTAAATTTTTGAAAGATCACTCTGGCTATCATGTTGGGAATAGCTTACTAGAGGGCAAGGCTAGAAAGAGAGAAAATGTCTGGAAGATCAGTGTAGTAATACAGTGCACTGTATAAATAAATACATGTATAATAAACATATATAGAATAATAATGTATATATAATAATATAAATACACTTGTAAAAATTTAAAATTATATATATGTATAAAAATATATTATTAGAAAAAATATGTTCAGGAAACATAGAAATTCTTTGACAGGAATTAACTACTGGATTTTAGGAGTGACGGTAATGATATTGAAGTTGTTTCCTGTACTGTGAAGCTCTGTAACCCTTTACTGTTAATACAAATTCCAATTCCAAAAAAAGCCTTTGTGCACTTGACCTTGTATCAGTGGTACTTTGTGAAATGGGAGTAATTCTGCCTGTGCCCAATGTTGGGAACAGGATGGAAAAAAGACATTGGGGAGGGGCAGAGTCTGAGATCTCAACAGAGAACAGAAAATTGGAGTAGAATGAAGAGAAATGTAAGGCCCTCATGGATTACCAAAGACAATGAGACAGATGCTGAGTTTCCCCCATATTTATAAAAAGTGCTTGAGTTGGTTTTCAGTCCATTTTAGAGGTCTAGTTTCTCCTGAGCAAGTGATACCTTGGCACTGTGTAATTTGGGTTACATAACAATGTAGAATGAAGATAAGGTTAAACTATCTATCGTTTCTTCCTTTCTTTTTTTTTTTTAGCATTTCCTCTCTTTATTCTAACACAGTTAAAGGCTGAAGCATAGATCTGAGAATAATTATGTTTAATATTAATATTTGAATGTGTGTACATTTCCTCTGGCATGTCTAAGTGTTATTTCTTTTGTTCTTTTAACATTCCTCTGACAAACAGGCAAATGAAAATCATACTTAACCTTTATTCTGAAGTTCCCAGAAAGGTTTACGACTTCCCAACGAAGTTACCAAGTGACTCATTATGGAAAGAAATGGGAAAAAGAGTTGGAACTTCTTCACAGCTAATGTTTAAATAGTTCGGTTAGCTAACATACACAGACAAGTTCTGTTTTTAAGTGCTTTCATATATTTCACTAAATCTTATCAACTCTACAAGATAGGTACTACTGTTATCCCCATTTCACAGAAAAAGCATTTGCAACACAGAGAAGTTAAGTTTCTCAAAGTCACACAGCTACTAAGTGGTGAGTCAAGATAAGAACTTAAGGCAGTCAACCTCTGGAGGCTACACACTTAAGCAATGTGTATTCATGCCTCAATTTGATGAGGTTCATATGGCTTGGCTTTTGAACATAGTAGAGTATTAGGTGAAACACAAGATGAAATCTCAGTTAATGTTACCTCTGTCCTTTGTTTGCTAAATCCAGAGACACATCCTTAAATTGTCTTTCTCTTACATCCCACATCTAATTTGTTGATAAATTGCCATGGCTCTGCCTTCAGAATATATCGAGACTACAACTGCTTCCCATCATCTTCACTACTACCACTTAAATCATTGTGACCTTCTCACAGTATTACTGCACTGATCTCCCAAACATTTTCTGTTTCTGGCCTTGCCCTCTAGTAAGCTACTCTCAATTGGACAGCCGGAGTGATCTTTCAAAAACAAAAGTGAGATCAGCGCATCTGGGTGGCTCAGTCAGTTAAGCATCCAGCTCTGGATTTTGGCTCAGGTCATGATCTCTGTTCGTGAGATCAAGCCCCATATTGAGCTCTGCTCTGACAATGCAGAGCCTACTTAAGATTCTCTCTCTCTTTGCCCTTCCCCTGCTTATGTGTGTATGCTCTCTCTCTCAAATGAATAAACTTAAAAAAAAAAAAAAAGTGAGATCAAGTCAGTTCTCTGCTCCAACCCAGTTAGCGGTTCCCAATTTCGTTCACAGTAAAAGCCAAAATTGTTACAGTGGTGAATGAGGGTCCATACTCTGGGCCTCTGCCCTCTTCGTGGTGAGTTCATCTTCCTCCAGCAGAGCTGTCTGGCCACATCTCACTTGATCACTTGCTCTTGCTCTTCTTGAATGTTCCACATGGGCTTTCTGCCTTAGGACTTTTACACTGGCCAGTCCCTCTGCCTGGAATTCTACATGGTCATTAGCCTCACTTTCAAAAGTCTTTATTCAGGGGTACCTCAGTGGCTCAGTTGGTTAAGCATCTGACTTTGGCTCAGGTATGATCTCATGGCTTGTGACTTCAAGCCCCACACCCAGTTCTCTGCTATCAGCAGAAACTCACTTTGCATCTTTTGCTAAACCCTCTCTCTATGCCCCTCCCCCACTGGTTGTCTTTCTCTCTCCCTCTCTCTCTCCCTCTCTCTCAAAATAAATAAACTTTAAAAATTAAAAAAATAATAAAAATAAAAGTCTACATTCAAATGACAGGCCTACTATGAAAACCCTATTTAAAATCTTAAATGGCTACTGCCCTGACCCTGGGGAATCCCTTCTCTCTGTGTACATTTTCCCATGTATGTTTTCCTGTGAGACTTAATACTTTCTTTTTTGTTTTGTTTTTTAAAGATTTTATTTTTAAGTAATCTCTACACCCAATGTGGGGTTCGAACACACAACCCCAAGATCAAGAGTCACACCCTCCATCAACTGAGCCAGCTAGGCACCCAAGACACCTAGTACTTTCTATCAGAATATATAATTTACTACTTACTTATTGTATTTATTGTTTATCTGTCTTCTCTACCAGAATTTAAGCTTATCAGCACTACATGTACCTTAAGTGCCGTTGAGATTTGTTGGTGGAACAAATTTGATGATGAATGAATGAAAAAGTGGTCAGTTAGAGACCCTAGGTGATGAGTGCAGCCAGTTTTTAAAATCAGGAAATTGTCCATGGAAATATATAAAATGTATTACAACTGGGCGCAGTTTATTAGCATGTAGATGTTAAGTGTTTAAAATTTTAGGAAGCTAAATTTTCCTTCCCATGACTCACCAGCATTAAAATATAAACTGGAAAGCAATGAATATTACCACTTTAATGGTGGAGCTCCACACACCAGTAAGGCCAGTATAATATCCACATAGCCTCTTTCTGTTTGCCTTCGAAGCCCCCAAGTAGAGTAAGGAACAGCTACAAAACAGTTATAAACAGTTATATTAGTTATAGTACATAACTATAAACAGTTATATACAGGCAGGTTTTGTTTTCAGGACTCTTCACCCTCCCTACATGCTCAGCACATCCTTGAATCCCAGAGATTCACTCCACTGAAGCCTTATATCCTTGGGATAATGCACAGAAATGCATTCAGGTGAGTGGGAGAAAGGACTGCACCAGAAGGCATCACACTTGCTGCATGCTGGCTGTCCACACCATCAGCACCTAAAGAGCCATGCAGGAAAATCTGCACCATGATTCCTGAGATCCAGTTATCCTTACTGAGTTAGAATCCCAGGAGATAGGGCTGGGAGTTTATATTTTAGCTTGTTTCTGGTGTGTTCCTTAAATCCATCTGATGTTTAAGAACCATCTGATGTTTAGAACTAAGTCTAGGCTTTCCTGATCTTTCTCCCCAGTTCAAATTGGCCCTTCCCAATTCTCACTTCTTTGTGCCTGATTCTCTGCCAAGGCTAATCTTCTGAGAGATGTTTAGGCAATAATTATGGATAATGTTCTAATGTGTTAATTCCCAAGATCTTCTTTCTGTAATTGCATTCAAAATCTTTCTGCAAACTTGAAAACTTGCTAACTCGGTAATCAAGGCCAGGGACTGTCTGCATCTTGCAGCCTCAAAGGGAAAAGGATTTGTGACAACCTTTCTCCCACTCAAGGCAATTCTTGTTCTTTAATGGCCTGCCCTGGGTATGTGTTTGAGGGGAAGGATGCTTTTCTTCATGAGAAATTTTTCTTTCCAATGTCTTCTCATTTAAGTCATATATTTAGAAATAAAAACCATGTTCTTGTATGTCCCAGGTATACTTTATTTTAACCCCTACCAGGTTAATTGAGACAAAAGCAGGAGGACCTGAGTTAGAGTGGCATAAGTTAAATTTGAACTTGATCCTGGGGCGCCTGGGTGGCTCAGGTAGTTAAGCATCTGACTTTGGCTCAGGTCATGATCTCATGGTTCCTGAGTTCGAGCCCTACATTGGGCTCTGTGCTGACAGCTCAGAGCCTAGAGCCTGCTTCAGAATCTGTGACTCCCTCTTTCTCCCTCTCTCCCCCTCACACTCTGTCTCTCTCTGTCTCTCAAAACATAAATGAATGTTAATTTTTTTTTTAATTTGAACTTGATCCTTAATGTTTGCTGGGTTATATCAAATACTGACATACATAGGTACTTTTGGTATTTATAAGAATAAAATGATTCTTAAAATTCCAATAGCCTTGTTTGGGAAGCATTCCACTACACAGCAGGTATTTCTAAAGAAAGGCTCCAATATAAATACAGTTGATTCTCATTATTCAGGATATTTATATTCTATAAAGTTGCCATGAACACTGAATTAGTGAACTCTGAACCATTGCTTCTAGGGAAAATACAGTTAGTTTCCTGCAAGCCTTTCATCTCAATATATATTTTTTAAGTTTATTTATTTTGAAAGACAGAGAAAGTACAAGTGGGGGAGGGGCAAAGAGAGAGAAGAGAGTGAGAATCTCCAACAGACTCAGCATGAGTGCAGAGCACCATGTGGGGCCTGAACCCACAAACCGTGAGATCATGACCTGAGCTGAAGTCAGACACTTTGCCAACTGAGACACCCAGGCACCCATGGTTGCGATATTTTTGTCAACTGATCAATGCATAACTTTATTTACATATTTTTCCATTTAAAGACAACTTATTTAATATGTCATAGTCATCCACACAATAATTCATTCCTCTTGAAGGTTATCTAACACATAAGATACACCACACCCTTTTAGCACTTAAGACCAGCACGTCAGTACTATGCTTAGGGGCTGTTTTAAACAGCAAAATCTCAAAAAGAAGAAGAAAAGCACAAATGAGAAAAACATGGCACTAAATAGACCACAAAAAGAGCATTTTATACTATGAGAGCTAAAGTATGCAGGTACAGTGTCACCTTGTTTGACTGCTGTTAGAGACATGCACTTCGGATAACTTGATTTTTCATTGCTCTGTGCATGCCCGTGTCTGCAAATGACTGTGGAAGGGTTGAATTTAATTTTATAAGTAAATTGTAGAATTAGGCAAATTCATAAATATGGAATCCATGAATAATAACAACTGACTACAATTCAAGAATAAAACACTAATAAGAATCAATAGATACCGACCACTCAACGTTGTGCCAAAGACGTTTATTAACTTACTTAATTCTTAAAATAACCCAAATTTATTAACTGAATAAATTGGGATTTAGTGAGATTATTAATTTTCTCAGGATCACCATACTGTAAATATCAAAGCAAGACTCAAGAATTCAAGATTTACTTTAAGATGAGGCACCTGGCTGGCTCAGCCAGTAGTGCATACAACTCTTGATCTCGGGATTGTAAGTTTGAGTCCCACATTGGGTGTAGAGATTACTTTAAACATAAATAAAGATTCTAAAAAATAATAAAATAAATAATTAAAAAAAATATTTACTTTAAGACAACTTAAATATTCTAAGACATGAACCTATAAAAAGAAAGAAAGAAAAAAGAAAAGAAAGAAAGAAAAAAATATTCTAAGACATATAAAGGTTTGTTTGGCCTTTTTTAACTCCCCACATTTAAAATCTTAATTCAAACATTATTAGTCTGAAGTTAATAGAAAGCATTTTTCTGATATTACATCAGTAGGAAAATCAAAGCACAAAGACATTAAATTACTAACTGGGCTCACAAATCCAATTTGTAAGAACAGGAGTTTCAACATCCAGTGGCACAGCCTGCATAATGACAATCATACTCCATGGATACAAACAAATAGTACTTCAACTAAAATAAGTGGCATGTGAATTAAATTTGAACTTACCAAACTATTCCTAACTTCTTAATAAATTACAGTGGTAACATTTTTTTGAGGATATTTGAAGGATCACTGTAATCATAGCAGGACATAATCTTCATGATTTAGAACTTTTACTTCTATAAAAATATTAGATAACATATAACATTGTTAGTGAAAGAGCAAATTAATAGTTTCACTAATTCCTCTCTCTGTGTCATTTCCATAGCACTCTGCACCAATCTCTATTTTACCACACACAACATGCTACCATAATCATATGCTCACATGTCTTATCGGCCCACAATAGGAGTGCTCAATGACTAGGACCCTATGTTACCCCCTTTTGCATTGTTCAGTATAGCGCTTGTCTCATAGTAAGTGCTCAGTTAAAGCTGAATGAATTTGTGAGTGAACGTCTGGATGAACAGATCAATGATTAACTAAATGAAGTTTGTCTATCATTATATATGAGGTCTTAAAGAATGAGACTGTGTTGAATGTTTCTTATTTGCACTTGGTTCATACATTTAACACATATTTCTTGAGCACTACTATGTGCCAGCCACTGCACTAGGCAAAGGAGATAACATAGGGCAAAAACTAACAACGGTCCCAGTCATATGAAAATTAATGTTTTAATATCTTTAGTGGCAGAGAGGACATTAACTAAACTCATAAATGACTTCACATAGTAAATACTGTAATGGAGGAAAATAACCCAAGAAGGTCATGTGGACAAAGTGACTGGGTTAGAGTGAGGGTGACATTTGATCTGAGACCTGAATGGTGATGGAGAATCAGTCATGCAGAAATCAGAGGGTCCACTGCCTCAGCCCAGAAGTAACAGATCTCTTATGCTCACATTTCACTGGCTAGTACTGGACACATGGACTCAACAGACTACAAGCATACTAAGAAGCAGAGTCCAAGAAAAAAGGGGAAGACAGATCATGGTTAACCAGTAATGTCTACCCAGTGGTCAAAGAAAAGGGAGTAGCTAAAAAATAACTTTGCTGTTTGAAGATACAACCAATATTTAGCATTTAGTATGGCTTTAAAAATCAGAGAGGGGCACCTGGGAGGCTCAGTTGGTTAAACGTTCAGACTCTTGATTTTGGCTCAAGTCACGATTTCACAATTTGTGGGATCAAGCCCTGCATCAGGCTCTGTGCTGACAATGCAGATCTTGCTTGGGATTCTCTGTCTCCCTCTCCCTCTATGCCCTTCCTCCACTAGTGTGTGCTCTCTCTTTCTCTCTCAAAATAAATAAATGAACATTAAGAAAAAAGTCAGAGGGGCTCCTGGGTGGCTCAGTCAGTTGAGCATCCAATGCTTGGTTCCAGTTCAGGTCATGATCTCTCAGTTTGTGGGCTCCAGCCTCACATGAGGCTCTGCACTGATACCATGGAACCTGCTTGGGACTCTCTCTCTCCCTCTCTCTCTGCCCCACCCCTGCTTATGCTCTTTTCTCTCTGTGTCAAGATAAATAAATAATAGACATTTTGCTTAAAAATCAGAGAAACAATTGTTCCATGCAGAGGGACTGGCAAGTGGTTGGCACATAAAAGGAACAGAAAGGCCAGTTCACGGTGAATGAAAAGCAGTGTGGCAGGATCTGAGGAGCTACAGGACACGCAGCACAATGTGGGCCAAGCCCTGTGGCATAAATTTTACTCTACATACAGGGAGATGCTTTTATGAGGTTTTAAGAAGGGGAGACAAGTAATCTGATTTAAATTTTTAAAGTCCCCCCCTGGCTGTTGTGTGCAGAATAGATTTCAGGGGAGGGGGAGCATGAAGGTGGGAAGACATTCAGGGGCTTCTGCTCTACTCCAGATGAGAGAGGATGGTCACTAGGCCTGGGGGAGGCTATTAAAGAGGATGAAAGATAGTTAACGTAGAAGAGATAGAACTGTGTGGTAAACTGGATGTGAGTGGGTAAAAAAGCAGAGAAATCGGGGCGCCTGGGTGGCTTAGTCGGTTAAGCGTCCAGCTTTCGCTTAGGTCATGATCTCGCGGTTCGTGGGTTCGAGCCCCCCGTCCGGCTCTGTGCTGACTGCCAGCTCAGAGCCTGGAGCCTATTTCAGAGTCTGTGTCTCCCTCTCTCTCTGACCCTGCCCTGCTCAGGCTGTCTCTCTCTCTCTTTCCCAGAAATAAATAAAGCATTTAAAAAAAAAAAAAAAAAACAGAGAAATCCTCACTCACAGATAGTGTTGGAGGCTTGCTTGTCTTCCCATCTTAATTTTTATCCATAAACTTAAAGATGCAAGAAAATACACAATATGCTCCTCAGTGCAAAAGTTTTATGCATTGTATGAAATAAGGAAGATGAAACATGAGGTAGTAGTCAACAACTGTAAGCTTGAAAGCAAAAAAGTTTACTAGTCCTGGCCAAGGACTAGTAAATTGTTATCTTTAAATTGTTATCTTTAAAAAAATACAGAATATTCTTGAGTTTGGATTTTAAAATATACCTCATGATTCAGGATACACAACTGCAGGGTAGAATTTGTATTGAAAGTTTTCTAGAAATTAATTTATGATCACCTGATGTAGTCCAAGTATTAGAGTAGCAATTAAATTGTATAAATCTGCATTCAATGTCAACGCCACAAATGCAATTTCCTAACTCACTACAATCACTGGTGGCTTTGTAATTACATTTTATGAGCAACATTCCTAACCTTATTTTTAGAAATGCTGACTGCAGATTTCTATCCTTTTATATTTCATATACAAACATACAAGTTATTTTACACATTTTTTCAATGTTCATCACTTTTAATGAATGGAGATGTAGGCAACAATGAAATGTAAGCATTGGTTCTTGAGATATATTGAGGTTTGCATTTTTGTTACGTTCTAGGCAAGAATGAGGTGCAACAGAAGGGGCTATTTGCCATATGAACCAGAAATATACAAGACTAGACTGAAGCAGAGTTACTGAAATATCTATTTTGTTGTGCAATGTGATTGGACGTGCTTGAGAAGCAAAAAAAAGCTGAGTCCCATCTTCCATAAGGTTGAACATCAGGGTGAAGCAGCTGTATAGTGTGATCCTAAGACAAGGCTCACAATAAGTGGCTGTTTGTGATGTTTTATCTATTTTTCCATATTTTAAATAAGGATTCTTCCAGTTCTAAATCTATCTATATACATTTTTCTGATGCATATTATGTACAACTTTCTTATCAGATGTGGGAATCACTCCAGGCACATGGAGAATATCTGAGACTGATCCAGAGACCCACTTTTTGCTTGTGAGAGCCTGGCTGGTTTTTTGAGTGAGCAAGAATCATTCCATTAAAGGGATATATTATTGCCCTGGTTGCCTAGTTGGTACTGGTGAGACTAGACTGCTTTCTGTAACACTGCCTGTGGGAGAAACTTTTTTTTTAATTTGATATAGTGAGGCTCTAAAGCAATTTACCAAGATAAAAGACACAGTGGAGAGAGAAATGGAATGCCAACAATGAAAAAGAAAAGAAAATTAGGGAAAGGAGACATACCAACTTTGGAGGGTCTTGTTTTGGTTCTTTTGAGAAATGATTTTGCAACTTTTAGGGAGGCATTTTATATCTTCCTCTCTTTTAGATTTGGAATATGTCTTTCTGTGAGGTAAGAAGGAGTTACTGTAAATGCATACATCTATTTCTCCTCTTTTTCCTAAGAAAATTGCCATTAAATGTGCTGCTGCTGCTCCCTTATTTTGCACCAAGTAAATGTTTAAATATTTTAAATAAACATGTTTCAGCTGACTGCTGGGTGAGATTCATTACAGCCAGGAGGAACTCAGTGGGACTGTTCAAGGAGATCTGGTTAATATCCCCATGATTTATGCTTGCGGTGGAAATAGCACTAATATTTACATGAAGGGCATGGTTTGGGGGCAATGGCAAGGCCTGATTGAAGTGGGAATTTGTAGTCAATGCCCACTAATGAAAATAGCTACAGTTCAGTGCCCTTTCCAAAAGCATAATTAGGCCCTTCAAATGACATGCTATTTTCACATTTTTACTCTTAAGCTGCAAACTTTTTCTTGCTGTTCAGGGTCTGCAATGAGATTATTAGTTTGCAAAAATAATTAAGCAAGATAATACTACACTACTAGATAACTGCTAAAAAAAAGTTACTTTGGTTTTTCTTTTGTAAACTTTACCAATGGGGGAAAAACTGTATTTCCTTGATACATATATATTTAATTATATATATATAATTATACACATATATAATTATATATATATATATATATGCTTTTTTTTAATGGTCTATGAGTTATCCTTATACTGTCTGACTGACATTGTAGAACTGCATTTCTTGGTATTCTAGACAACTTGAGTGACTTCCCTGTGGGTAAAGAAGAAACAATAACCACAAGTTACACTGAAAATACAGGGGTACGAAGGTCCTTGTGGGTATCCTCATTTCAGTGATCCAGTGGGAAATCTCTGACACTGGCTTTGCTGAGTTTCTACATTTTCTTCGCTCTTGCTTTCCAAGTTCAAAAGTTCTCTAATTTGTTTGAGAAGCAGAATATCCTGGAAGTCAAGGTGCTCTCCATGTCATATGATAAAAAACATACATATTTGTTCCGATCCAAAAACCTCTGATTTAGTACCAAAAGACTTATCTGTGTATCTGTATCTGGATACAGATAACTATATAGATATAGAAGTATTTATGCATTTACTTTATTTATGTTTCAAGAATATCCAGTGTTGGGTATTGTAAGTCACACTCCCCGGATATTATATTTATAAGTAAGACAAGGTTGCTTCCTGGTTTTCCAATTAAGGCTGTTTCCATCTTTTCCTGTTAGTATTTGTTTGCTACTTGATTGCTCAGTTTTGTTCTAGCAGATAAGATGCAATCACTGATGTTTTAAGAAAACTCCAAGAGAGAAAAATCCAAAATTTCAAAGATTCTAACCACTTATTTGAGATTTTTCTGAGAGGTGGGAAAATTCCATGATTCGATTTTAGCTGTGAAGACATTGGTCCAGTTCATAGTCCAGCACTAACAAATCGGAGCATACCTTGTGAACCATTCTTCTAATTTTAAATTGAGAACCCATTATAATATCTAACTGCTATCCCGGAAGATAGAGAGCGGATATTATTATAGGCCAAAGTTAACTGGAGGGCAGTTTTCTTTTTTAAAAAATCTCATTGGTGGCTCAGTTGGTTTGGTGTCCAACTTTGCTAAGGTAAAGATCTTGTAGTCCATGAGTTCAAGCCCTGTGTCAGGATCTGTTCCTACAGCTCAGAGCCTGGAGCCTGCTTCAGATTCTGTGTCTCCCTCTCTCTTCCCCTCCCCTGCTCACACTCTCTCTCTCTCTCAAAAAAAAAAAAAAATTAAAATTAAAAAAAAATTCTTTATTGAGCTCTATGTGCCAGGCACTGACTTAAGCGCTCTGTATGTATTAATATTTTTAATGTTGAAAACTCTAAGGGGTAGGTCTTCATTTGTTCATGTTTAATACTTCGGTACCAGGCACTATTCCATGTCCTGCGGATAGAAAATGAACAAAACAACGTCCCTGCTCTTTTCAACGGGTACAATTCTGTCTTTGTTTAAATCTCTGCCCACTCTTTCTTTACAAGTTCTGTGACCTTGGGCATATTACATAACTTCTCTGTGCTTCAGCCTCTTTATCTGTAACGTGTAGATGATAACAGTTCCTACTTTAGGAGGTTGATATGAAGTGATATGATATGATATGATACTAATGAGTTAGTGGTTGTAAAGCTCTTAGAACAGTGCCTGGCAGATAGTAAGCATTATGCCATGCATGTTTTTTGTCAGGATCATATAAAGTGCTTCCTCTGTGTCAGTCATACACATACCTGTAGTGGTAATAATGGTTTGGAGAAAAACTAGGTAAGGGAAATAGAGAATGACTAAAAACAGATGTGGGGGTTCATTTCATATAAGTGGATGGAAAAAGCCTTACTGCGACAGTAACATATGATACCCAACAGAAGTGAGAGACCAGACTATGGGGACCATGTAGGGGAGGCGTGGCCTGGACTGAGGGAACTGCATGTGCAAAGGACAGAGGTGGGAGTGTGTATGGTGTGTTCAAAGAACAGCAAGGAAGCCAACACAATTGAGAAAAGGAATGTGATGGAGATGAGGACAGAAGGAGCAAGAAATCAGCTTTATTTCTTAGAAACTAATGAATTTCTGGAACAGAAAAAGAAACAAACTTCACCTGGCCTAGACAAATTAGAGCCTGACCACAAGGGGGGTGCTTGCAAAGCTGAACCATGAAGTGCATAACAGTTACCACAACTTTATTATAATTTAAAGATCTCTGGGAGAGGCATAAGCTTCATTAGCATAACATACAGTGCATGTATAAGTATGTTGTCTAACTGCACACATGAAATTTATGCCCACCTTTTACATGCAATGATGAAGCTCCCCCTCTCTGAATATTTATCCCAAACGCCAAATAAAAATAACCCCTCTGGGGTGCCTGGGTGGCACAGTTGGTTAAGCTTCCAACTCCTGATCTTATCTCAGGTCAGTCACGATCTCATGGTTGGTAAGTTCAAGTCGTGCAATGACTCTGCGCTGGGAAGCCTGCTTGGGATTCTCTCTCCTTATCTCTGCCCCTCCCCCACTGATGTGCGAGTTTGTGGATGTGCGCGCGCGCGCTCTCTCAAATTAATAAACTTAAATACTGAAATAAATAAACGTAAAAATTGAAAAAATAAAGAAGAACACTGTAATGCCTGCTCAGGGAATCATGGCATCAGAAATCACTCCACATGAGCTCCTTATTTGCTGCAAATAAAGTTGACTTTGTGTAACATTCCATCTAGTGTCGTCCATATCTGAAGCTCACCAAGTGAGCTCACATTAGTTCAGTCACAGTATCTGGAAGAGTCTTGTATGAGAACTTTCTGTTTTAATCAGAACTTTACTCTGGGGGCAACTGTGTGGCTCAGTCAGCTAAGCATGCAACTGTGGCTCAGGCCTTAATATTGAGATCTAGCAGTTCGTGAGTTTGAGAGTCACATCAGGCTCTCTGTTGTCAGCACAGAGCCCCCTTCAGGTCCTCTGCCCCCCTCTCCTACCTCTTCCTTGCTTCCTTTCTACCCCTTCCTTCTCTTTCCCTCTCTCTCAAAAATAAACACCTAAAAAAAGAACTTTACTCTGAATAAAGCTAAAAGCCTCAGAATAGATTCCCAATAAGTTGTATTCATCTTTCTGGTCCAGGTTTTAAATAATTGGCCAAATAAAGGAGGATATTTTTATCTGTTTTTCTCTTTCTCCCCTTCTCTAAAAGTACCCTGAGCAATGGAACAGCATCAAGCATATAGCAATCTCTCAAAAAATACCTGATGAATGAAGGGAGAAATTTGATCTTAGAGTAAAATGGAAGCCAACAAATCAGCTTTATTACTGATTGAGGTAGTTGTTAGATGCTGCTTTAGGTTAGTTAATCAAAGCAGACTTGCTAGTATTGAACCCCAATATGAGGCAGAAAGAAGCACTGATCAGTGCATCAGTTGGCCGGCCCAAGGCAGCCTAAGAAAGATCTACATGACAGCAGAGCAGAAGAGCGCCTGCTTTCTGTTGGCTGTCACTCCCTGAGGGTGAAGTGCCACACCTGGTTTTCTGTCCTGCACTTATCAACCAGATAAGTCAATCCATCTTCCCAGGAACAGAGGATCTAGAAACAGAGAGAAGCTAGGAATGTGTTTAGGAACTACACCCTCCACACTAAAACCAGGAAGAAAAAAGTATATCTTTCTGTGGAATGAGACAGGCACAAATTCCAGGATCTGGAGCAGGGTAGGACATTCCCTGATTTACATTTTTAAAGGATTCCTTCTGGGGCACCTGGGTGGCTCTGTTGGTTAGGCATCTGACTTCAGCTCAAGCTATGATCTCACAGTTCGTGGGTTTGAGCCCCGCGTCAGGCTCTGTGCTGACAGCTCAGAGCCTGGAGCCTGCTTCAGATGCTGTATCTCTCTCTCTGACCCTCCCCTGCCCACGCTGTCTCTCTCTCTCTCACAAATAAATAAAAACATTAAAAAACATTTTTTTTAATAAAAATAAAAAAATAAAGGATTCCTTCCATTTGCCCCTCCAGATTCACTTTTCACTCACCTCCTCTCGCTCAGTGCTCCTCCGAGGTGAGGCAAACAGAACTGGACACTAAGGAGCTCAGGTAGGGGATTCTGTGTCTCTGTCTTTCTGCCCCTCCCCCACTTGTGCTCAGTCTCTCTTTCTCAAAAATAAACATTTTAAAAAATTTAAAAAGGGACTCCTGAGTGGCTCAGTCGTTTGAGTGTCTGACTTCAGCTCAGGTTATGATCATGAGGTTATGGGTTCAAGCCCCGTGTCAGGCTCTGTGCTGACAGCTCAGAGCCTAGAGCCTGCTTTGGATTCTGTGTCTCCCTCTCTCTCTGCCCCTCCCTCATTCTCTCTCTCTCTCTTAAAAATAAACATTAAAAAAAAAAAAAAAAGCAGACCAGTAAGGAGTCAGCTACAATAGTTGAGGCAAGAGGAACTGGTGCTGGGCACCTGGGTGCCCACGGCAGAGGTAGTGGGGAATGGCTGGAAATGGGATTGAATGTAAAGGCAGAGCCAAAAGGACTTGCTGAGGCACTGGATATGGGCTCTAAGAGAAAAAAAGTATCAGAAAAGACTCGTTTTACAAGTCTGTGGAGCAGAATGGTTCTCTTTACAGGTCTGACAGAGAGGGACTCGGCTGTGGTGGTTTCAGAGGTGGGAGGATATCCTCCAGGAATTTGCAAGATTGCTTGAGCAAGTTTTTCCTATTGGTGTTTTCATCTCAAAACTGTAATTCCCAGAGCCTGCCCTGCGGCCTTCTGTGGCTTCTCCAGTGATCTCTAGCCTGTTGCAGATTTTTCTGCTGAAGGGAATGAATTATAACCCACTTTATTTATTTATTTTTAAATATATTTTTAAGTTTATTTATTTATTTTGAGAGAGAGCGAGAGAGTGGGGCAGGGACAGAGAGAGACAGAGAGGCAGAGGATCACAGGCAGGCGCTGCGCTGTCACCACAAAGCCCAACGCTGGGCTCGAACTCACAGACCATTAGATCATGACCTGACTCGAAATCACAAGTTGGGCATTCAACCAGCTGAGCCACCTGGGTGCTGCAAATTTTAACTAATTTTGATGAAAAAAGCAAACTTATATATATGCCATGCAGCCTTTTTAAGAAAAAGAGGGAAAGGAGACTTTTTAAACCAATTTACCAAGGGATGTTGCAATTGCAAAACTCTTGTTAACTACTGGCCAAAAGAATAACACCCTAAGTTTCTGGGCACGGAATCTTTTCACTGGACTCACTGGCCATACACACTTCTGACTACTACTGTCTTCATATGTTGAGCAGATAATATGCATAGTATATTCAGCAGTATCTTAATAATACATGGGCACACACGCATGTCATGAAACAAACTGAAAAGATGTGAACCAAATTTCTAGGACAATAGGTAACTTTTTATTTCCTCTTTATACTTGTCCACAGAGTTTTCTAAAATAATTGGGTATTAGTTTTAGAAATAATTTCTATTTTCAAACTGAATCTTTATACTATGCTTCTCTGACCATCTGTCTAAAATAGTGATAGGTCTATCAGAGCCCTACTTTCACACAAATGCATGAACATACAGCTTGATTCTTCTTCACAGCACATATCAAAGCCTGAAATTAGATTATTTGCTTATTCTTCAAAATCCCATCAATAAAATTTAAGTTGAAAAGGTGTTTTCCTGGGGCGCCTGGGTGGCTTAGTCGGTTAAGCGTCCGACTTTCGCTTAGGTCATGATCTTGCGGTTCGTGGGTTCGAGCCCCGCGTCGGGCTCTGTGCTGACTGCCAGCTCAGAGCCTGGAGCCTGTTTCAGTCTGTGACTCCCTCTCTCTCTGACCCTCCCCTCTGCTCACGCTGTCTCTCTCTCTCTCCTAGAAATAAATAAAACATTTAAAAAAAAAAAAAAAAAGAAAAGGTGTTTTCCTGCCTTGTTTACTCTTTCAGTGCCCAGAGCTGTCACTGGTACTTAGGATTATGATCAATAAATGTCTGTTAACTCACAGACAGACAGACAGACACACACACACTTTTCTTTTAAAGGTATTTTGCAGCAGAGATCATTATGGTGATTCTAAAAAATCGATACTAAATTTATTCAAATTTTCTAAGGAGAATTTTACCACGTATTAAGAAAGAAACCTAAGAAAAATAATGACCTCGATTCAGAAACTCTACTTGTAGGGCTTAATAGGAAATTCAGACAAATATTTATTTACAAAAGTATCTTTGTAGCATTTGTATAATAGTGAGAAAAATTAGGAGGCTTAGTTAAATATATTATGAAAGAGCCATAAAATAATGAATCATTATATCAATTAAATCACTATAGAAAGAGGGAGATCATTTATTATTAAATTTTAAAAACAGGTAACAAAATAACATTTAGCATAATTCCTTAGACATAGAAAAACTTGGGGAACTCGAGACATCAATTGTGGTTATTTTTGGGTTGTGAAATCTGAGATCTTACAGAGTTTCTTCTGTGTGTTTATCTACACATTTTAAGATGTCTATAATAAACTCACAAAATTAGGAGTTGTTTTATTTCACTCTTCAATAGTGTTAAAAATTATAAGCAATCCAAAATGGATTTCCTAAGGACTTATAACTATAGTATCTCAAATGGAAAGAGTAAAATTTGCAAGTGAATTAGAAAATTTCTATTTTCACTCTTTGTTTTACCCATTTATCTCAACTGGAACAACATTTCTCTGGGCCCAAAAAGGGACTTGTAGAGTTATTACCACCTGCTAACAGAAATTATTACTGCAAATAACAATTAGGTTGACAATGAAAAACTTGGTGGTTGTGGGGTTCATACAAAAGCCACAATTCACCATTCTTCTTGAGTACAACCTACAGAGGGTGGGCATAGTGGTGAGGTCCTCTTTCAAATTCAAACTGAATAAATGGTAGTAAGCACCACTATCTATACTGGACCCACTGAACCGAGCTCCGCAGAAGCATAGAATGTGTGATGACATTTGCTCCTCAGGGGCTGTATTTACTGATGCAACAGAGAAAATTCTCATTGGAGAAGCTATTTTGAGTGAGCGCATAGAGGTGAAGAGTGGCATTACAGACAGTATGGGTTACATCCTCAATCTGAGGCATGGGTTGCAAAAATGGGACCTGAAGATTGGTATCAGTCCTGCAGACATGTAAACACTTTGAGTGCTTAAAAATAAAAGTTTAAAATCTTACTTACTTCTTTTCAGGCATAGTGCTTTGCAGGACGTCCAACGCACAGAGTTCATTCATGGGTTCCTGTGGGTATAATTTTTGATACCTGTATCTGAGCTATTCTTGGATCCCTACTTGAAAGTTAACCAACATTCGTCAAACAGAAAAAATTCAGAGAACACTGCTAGTTCCTGACCAATAAGAAAGTCTTGTGCCATTAAATTTCAATAATGGTTCAACTTCCATAATTCTCAGGAAATAGCCACTAGATAGGATTTCCTCCTGGGCCTCTTTCTTAAAGCTTTGTCCTGCTGCTGTTTATCTGCTGGGGATGAAAACTAAGAAACAAAAAGTAGCAAACCAGCGTAAGGGAAAACAGGAAACAAAAAGCATAGTAAGAGTCTATGATGCTGGGAAAGCAGGTGTAGATTAGTTTCTGCAGGACTTCAACTGCCAAGATATCAAAATTTGACTTTATCCTAAAGATAATCAGAAGTCCTTGATACAAAGATAGAATAAAAATTTTAAAGCTGCCTCTAAATTTCAGAAACGGAATCCAAGCATAAGAGTCCATTTTAAAGAGGAATCCCCACACTTGGCACATGAGATCATGCCTGTCAAACAATTTCTGTCTCCAGATTAGTAATGGGTAACTTGGCACCCTGGCTGATGAGCTGGCAAGAAAGGAACCATCATGTGTCATATCAGAGACCGCCACAGACACCCGGGGCAATGTGATTTGTCACTTCAAGGAGGAGGCAGCCTGAGAGTATCCCATCCTCTGGCTGCTGAGTCATCCTACTCTGGTAGTTATTTAAACAGAAGTCTCCGGCAGACGCACCATCAACACCTCACTCGGACAATGCCCACACCTCCAGAAGGCATGTGTAGCTGGGACTGTGCACAAGTGCAATTTCCAAAAACAGTTTCTGTCCTCTTTTCCCCATATTGTCACACTGGGGTTCTGCCTTCTGGCTCTTTTCCTCAAAACCAGCCTATCCAGCAAATCCTTCCGGGACATCTTGGCCCCAGGGCCATCAATTCCTGTTCAAGTTTTCTCATGGTCTTTCTGACGTCAGTTTCTCATATTTCTTTTAAGGTCAACAAACACTGGTTGAGCATCTGTTATGGGTTAGGCACTGAGCTACAGGTAAGGGTTGGTTAAAAAACAAGTAAGACACAATCCTTGCCTTTAGAAGCTCAGAATCCAGTGGAAGAGACAGTCAGGAAACTGGGCAACCGGAATATACAACGTGATGGTTCTAAGACAGGTAAGTACAAAATGATGTTTTGGACCCTAATTTGTAGGGGGGTGGGGGTGGGGGTAGTAGTAGTAGTAGTATCACTACTCTTTAAAAGCCATCAACTCCTCTGCATCTGGGAAGAACTGAAGGGATGTGAAGGATGGATGCTTTAGAAGGGCATTTTATATCTGAAAGTGTATCCTCATTTCCACCTGTCTGCCAGCCTTTGCCGTGTTTGACCTGGGCCTAACGGCCGCTCTGTCTGGCTATGAATGCCACCAGTGGTTCTTTCTCCTGCCCATACTCTAGGTGCTGTCTTCAGTGTGTCAGATGAGGACTCCCTTCACATTTGGCTGTCATCTATCAGCCACAACTGTCCAGAAGAGCTGCCTTTGGCTTTAGAGGCTGGCCAAGCTTCTCTACCACTCCATTAAGGATACCGTTTGCTATCACATGTGCTGCAGGTGCTGTTGATGACAGTGCTAAAGGAGCTTGATGTGACTGACGTCTTTGGGAAGGACAGGACTTAGCATGCGCATGCAGTTATTGTGTCCAAATGCTGTTCTTACCTCCCAATGGAAAGGTATTGTAAATAAACAGAAAGGGGACTTGCTCATTTTAAATACCAAATATGAGCTAGGAGCTGTTCTTGGCACTATGTAAAAGCTTTATTTAGTTCTCACAGTCATAGTGTTGTTCTACTAGAGTCCCATTTTATAGACTAAGGAAATTATGGCTCAGAGAGGTTAAGAGACTGATCTAAGGTCACACAGCTGTAGAGTTTTTTGAAGTGTTTGAATCTGAACACAGGTCTATGTGATTTCGAATCTTGTGTACTTTAAACAGTTGGAATAGTTTACAGAAGCAGCTGTAGAATACTCACATGGCAGTAAAACTTCTGATTCCAGTCTGATTATCAGTCTTCCAAGAGTGATATAAACACAAGCCATATAGCACAGGTTTCTGCCTCTTTGTTTTGAAACATGAAATCAATCGGAATGAACTTGGATAGAGGAAGCAACAAATATATAGTAAAACCACGCTCATCGGATGAAAATATGGATAAAAATGTTTACATACCCATAACCGTAAATGTTGAAAAAGAAAAGACACACTGAGGAAATATGTCTGTTTTTATGACTTCTTGATATCCAGGGGGTTTTTCCTTAAGCCTCAAAACAATTTACAGCATTGCCAGCAGCATTCAGTACATTCAGAACAGGATCATTTCACCCACAGCTGAATGAGGGCCATGCTTGGGACAGCAACCAGAAGAGCCTTCCAGCAGACAGGCCAGGGAGGAAGCCGGGGTCAGTGAGTGAAGAGGAGAGCACAGCCATTTAAAGCAACACGGTTTATGTAAGTGTGATCTGATTGCTTCCACTGGAAATGGGTCAGATTTGAGTAGAGAGAACCAGGGGCCTTGATGACCCCAGTGAAATGAGATTAGGGCTTTTCTTTCAATCCCTTCGGAGAATATGGCCTCTGATGAAACAGTGGTGCTTGGATCGCTTTCAATCTGCTGCATTTCCCATCCGCGTCTTGCCTCCTCATAGTTGATTTGCATTTTTTTTTTTCCTTTTTGGTTAAACACATTAAACTAAACAGGATATGTCATATGACAGACTGTGATAAATTTACTATTGGGAATAGGGGAAAAGTATGGGATAAAGAAATAGGTCTTTTTTGTCTCTCACGGCCATGATTCAGTTCTGACTCAAAAGGAAGTGTGCCACCTACTGAATCACAAAACCACTTCCTGTAGCTGTTTGGTTTATTCTGGAGGGGCATGAGGCCAAGTACTGCCCTGCCCTGACCCTGACTGGCTCTTCAGAGCCAAAGCCTTCACAACTTGAGGTGGTTTGGCCTCAGACTCTGAGAACATTACATATTAAATTACAAGTGTTTCGTTTCCTAGCAAAGAGCCTTTAGCAACATGAAAACGAACATGTGTTATTTGCAAAGTTAGTGTATCATTACTTGACCTGAATATCCTTACTTTTTCATAAGGTATGTATTCCAGATGACCGCTCACAAGATCTGAATGTACACTGGTGCTGTTTTCCTGAGGTCAGTTTGGGCAGTCAGTAGGGTGGCATTAACCAGATGAGATTTCAAACATACCCTTTCATTAGTGAGGCAATACTAGACTTGTATTCATTCATGCAACATATTTCGGAGCACGTGCTTACTGCCATGTCCTGTGCAAGCTGGATATAGAGAATACAGTGGCAAACGAGACCATATTGTTCCTGGCCTCATGGTGCTTATGATCTGCGCTGTACAGAAATTACGTTCGCCCTTCTAGAGGCAAGGAAGATGCTTTGTGCCCAATTCATAGGAACAGCAATTAAAAGAAAGCTTGTTCCCTCTCTGCCAACAGGACCTTTTTGACCAGATGTGTGTGGGTTTCTCCACGCCAAGGAATTCTCCAATTCTCAGCAATCATTGACTATCCTGCAATTTAACTCAATCTTGACAGTCATTGGCCAGAATTAGCATAGAGTCCCAGGTGATGGGCTCAGTCCCAAAAGATTTCACTTCAGATTCCAGTTGTAAGACCTATGTTGTCACCTGCACTTCTAATCAGCTTGATATAAATTGAGCTTTTCCACCATCTTCTCTTTGGGTTTGATAATGAGCCAGAAAGGCTCACAGAACATTTACCAGTTTATTGTAGAGGATACAACTCAGGAAGAGCCAGATGGAAGAGATACGTAGGGTAAGGCTTGGGCCGAGAGGGCATGCAGCCTCCTGCCCTCTCTGGATGTGCCACCCTCCCAGCAACTCCATGTGTTCGCTGACCTGGAAGCTCTTTGAATACCATAGCTTAGGGTTTTTAGAGCGATTCCACTGAGTGGACATGACTGATCAAATCATTGGCCATTGGTGATTAAGTTACTCTCCAGCCCCTCTCCTCCCTGGAGGTCAAAGGTTGGGGCTGAAAGTTTCAACCCTTAAATTACATTAATGGATCCTCTGGCAACCAGCCTCCACCTTCCAAGGGTCACCTCATTAGCATAAACTTAAGTGCGGTTTAAAGGGGCTTCTTATGAATAACAAAGATGCTCCTGTCACTCCTATTACTCAAGAAATTCCAACGGTTTTAGGGACCCTGTGCCAGGAACCAGGGAGGAAGACTGAAATATATGTATTTCTTATTACACCACAATCATACAGCCCCTTGCATAAAGGAGCCCCTCAACGCTTGTGTGAGTAGATACATGAAAGAAAGAACAAAACACAGGAGGAGGGAAGTAAAGAAGAGAGAGCAAAGGGAGGGAGGAAAAGAAGTCACCCCAAAATCATACTGTATTTGCAAGTGAAGATGAAAATATCCAGCTATTTGTTTTTCTTCTGTAATATGAATTCCAAACAGACTAAAGGTTTGTGCCCTTAGGTGCATGGAGAGTCTGTGGTGCTTCATGATATATATGGGCTCTTAATAAGGGAAGTTCTAGAATCAAGGAGGCCCATTCTGAGAGCAGGTCAACATGAGAAGTCCTGAGAACCATCTTTGAGTGTAAAAGGCTCTTTGTTCCCCTCCTCACATTAGGCCAGAATCCTAACTGGTAGGTAATCTATTATTCCTCTGGTGGTCCATGCCCAAAACATGTGTAAAAAGATGGCTATAAATCCATGTAACACTAAGCAGGTACTTTACCCACCTCAAAGAAGAATAGTGAGAATTCAGTGAAACAATGTCTAGAATGGTCCTTGGCAGGCACACAGGAGGATCCTTGTAAATAGAAACTATCACTACTACAGCTTCCCTTAATATTGTTACCATTATTACTTCTACTATTGTTACTTAGGTTACATCTGATAAGGCCAGCAGTTTTTCCAGAGTACAACGAATGGCTTTACGTTTCATGATAGAATTCTAAGGTTCAGTATCACAGCCTCCCTAAACCCATGCTCTCCTTTTGACAATCATAAAAATTGCAAATTGACCTTCAGTTGAAACTCATTGTCAGGAAGAGATTGTCTAGGTTACTTACTTATGTTTCACTTATGAAAGGAATATTCTCCAAACATAAAATTATATAATATTGAATGTTTTGTATTACAAATTATAAGAGCTTATTTGAGCAAAAATTGAATCTAATTGGGCCGCGCCAAACCAGAAGTGGTCATGAGTGCTCTATGGACAAGAGCTAGGGTAAAGACTTTTCTAAAAAAGACACAGAAACAAGAAAATTATTTGATTGTCTATCTGCTTGCCTTGTTTGGGAAAGGCTAATTGACTGTGATTGGTTGTCCTTAGGACTCCATTTCTTAACACTGAGGCATTACAGGCTTAAGTTTTAGTTTGCATTAGAAGCAGTTTAGTCTTGGGGAGCCTGGGTGGCTCAGTTGGTTGAGCTTCCAACTTGGGCTCAAGTCATGATCTCGTGGTTTGCGAGTCAGAGCCGGCTTCAGATTCTCTATTCCCCCCATCTCTCTGTCCCTCCCCCACGTGTGTGTGTGTGTGTGTGTGTGTGTGCACTCTCTCTAAAATAAATTTAAAAAAACATTAGGAGAAAGAACCACCTCAGTCTAAGGGACTCTTCATTTAATTAACACTAGGTTGTTTGCCCCTGTCCTAAGGCTATTCTCTTACAATATGAAGAGGGAAAAAAGAAGAGAAGCAGGAAGAGATACAAGGAAAGGGAAAATCCTCACCAGATATAGTGAAAAGAGATGGAGGTTTTATGGAAGTTTCCTTAAGTACCACTGAGTGGTACTGCACCTCATATCTACATAACTAGTATCTTGTTCAAACCGTAACCAGTTTTCCTCAGAGTTCTCCTTTCTATACAAGCCCAACATCTCCATTGACATGGATTCTTCCTCACTCAGATGACACTTTTCTTCCCCGTTCCCTTCAAATCATCCCAGAGTCTGCCCTCTGTTTCACCTTCCTCTTAGCTTTCCTAGTTCCCTCACCTATCATATCATTTGGCTCAACAAAGGATGGGAAGTTAGACCCTAAGTGAAGTTCTCAAAATCAAGGCATTATGAAAAGCTATTTAGCCAAGAATTATGACAGCAAGCAAATAAATTAGTTCACAAGTCTCAGAAGCTCAACGAGATTTTAAATCCTCATCTCCATGTACAGTTTTATTACCATTTTTCTTCAATGATACATCCCAAGTGCCTAAAACAGTGCCTGCCAAAAATATTTATTGAATAAATACATTAAGAGTTAACATTTTAAGAAAAACAAAATACCATTAGATTTCCCCTTCTTTTTCCTTTTAAAGTATTCTGTGTGAGACAAATAGTCATGCATACATCCATATGAAAGAATATAATTTTCTGTCATTAATTTCTTATTATGTCACTTAAGGTCAAATGTCACAGAAAATTATATTGAACTCTTGACCAACCTGCCTATTTTTTCCATTGGAATATTGGCCTAACTAAGAAATAACATCAAGGAAAAATTATTTGTTGGCAGAAAAATATCCTCTCTAAATTCTTGTGTGTTTTGTTTTGATTTTTCCTTAGTGACTAGAGGTCAGTTTCAATCCACTGAAGCACAGATTCCAAATTTTCAATCTGGTTTTCTTGAATACTGACTGAGTGCCAAGAATGAGGCAATGACACAAAATCACTACCAAGACACACACACACACAAACACAATTCTAAGGCCTGTTCTGGTGATTTACACTTTTTCTTCTCTAAAATTTATGCTCAAATTCATACTTTTTAATCTGAAATGGGTCTACTTCCTCTCTCCCTAGCAAATCCTTGTGATTTTTTTTTGGTCTTATACAGTGGTGAGGGTATTTCATGCCCGAAAAGATATAACAGAATCATCTGTTGACCAAAGATTATGTGTCCTCTGCTTATCCTTTCTTGCTTCCTTTTAACACTTGAATTTATATGCTTAAGGGTGGGCAAATGACTATAAGTGTAATTATCGAACAAACAATCATTTTGTTTTAGCCTAGTAAAAAAGGAAACTAAACATTATTTGGCAGTTCCCCAAATAATCACATGTTTAATGGAGTGGAGGGACAGTGCCCTGAAAGAAAGGGTGGCATGCTAGACAGCTAAAAGAACATCCACTACAGGTAATATGAGTACCAGGTTTGGATGAGATCCAGCACTGCTATGAGACAGTGGCAATTCACTTAATCCAAGTCCCAGTTTCTTCAGCCATGACTAGAGAGATCAATACCTGTCTACTTCTTCTGTGAATCTCTTTACCAAAACTAACTGTTATCTGTTGTTCTGTGATTCTATAAACCTCAGAATAATCTTTTCCTGTTACAGCCAAGTTCTCTATCATGGTCAGAGATATTCACCTGGTTATTGTGGCTTCTCTAATCCTGCTGGTGAAAAAACCTCCAAGGGAGCTTTTGGTCAGGAGCTGACAATGGCATTTAAGGTCACCTGTGCTCTTGGTAAAAGGAGAATTTGAAAGGAGACCAGGATTTACTCACCAGTAATATAGTTTTTAAATTTGGACCTAGTAACCTCCCTGATAGGGATATTTAATTCACATTTGTTAAGTCCTTATTAATGCCAAGCTCTTTTTATGTATTATGTCATTTAATTCTTACAGTTATCCTTTGAGATAGGTTATCAGCTAGGGTGTTTGAATCACTATAAATTACAGGGAAAAAAAACTCCAACTGACTGAAACAATATGGGCACTTGTTGGCTCACATAACTGGTAGTCTAAAGAGAGAGCAGCTTTAGGATTGGTTGATGAATCTAGTGGCTTCCTACAGTCACCAGGTTCCCAGTTTCTATCTCTGTCCAGTGTTGGATTCCTCCTAACACCAATTTCCCTTTCTAGCATGGCCATCAGCCATAAACCTACTTCCTTATTTATATCTAACAAAGGTGACAGGGTGCCCCACAAACAATGAAAAAAGTGAAAAACTTGCCTTCTCCTCCTTATGATCCACCTTTAGTCAGGTGCTTATATCATAAATAGCTATTGGGGGTACAGCTGGGATGAGTGTTAGGGCTTTCTTGATTGATTTGGATGAATTATAATTTACTTCTGGTGCTGAGGTGATTCTCTGTACCACAATGCCTACTACATAGTGAAAAAGAAATAGATCAAATTTGGGAGAGCAAACTATAATGCACACTACTGTTAAATATTGCTAATTTCCAATTTACAGATGAGAAAACTGAGGCACAGGTGAGGAAGGTTAAGTTAAATTGTCCAAGATGATAATTGAACTTGGGCAGTCTATATCCATTCTAATAATCACTTATCTCCTGCACGCATTTTTTTTTTTTAAGTAATCTCTATACCCAACATGGGGCTCAAATTTACAACTCTAAGATCAAGAGTCACATGCTTCACCAACTGAGCCAGTCAGGTGTCTCTCTTGCATCCATTTCTTGAAAGCTTATGATGTATATGAGGAATCCCAAGATAAGGAGAAGTTGCAAAGGAAAGACCACAATACTAGGCATCAAGAGATGAGATTCCAATCTTGCCTTTTGCTTACTAGCTTTGTGACTTCTCTGAAAATGAGAATAATAAAACCTACTTATTGGAATAGTAGCAAATACTCAAATAGAAATCCTGCAGAAGAACCTGGATGGCTCAGTTGGTTAAACATCCATCTTCAGCTCAGGTTATGATGTCACAGTTTGTGGGTTCGAGCGCCACGTCCAGCTCTGTGCCGACAGCTCAAAGCCTGGAGCCTGCTTCAGATTTTGTGTCTCCCTCTCTCTCTGCCCCTCCCTGCTCATGCTCTGTCTCTCTCTCTCTCTCTCTCTCTGTCTGTCTCTCTCTCTCTCTTTCACCCTCAAAAATTAAATAAACATTAAAAAATTAAAAAGAAAGGAAGGAAGGAAGCAAGCAAGCAAGCAAGAGAAAGAAAGAAAAGAAATCCTGCAGAAAAGTGGCATCACTTGGGAACTTACTTGAAATGCAAATTCTTCACCTCACCCTAGACCCACTTAATCAGAAGCTGGGGGAGGGGGGACAAGCAGGAAATGGCAGCAATAAATACTTTAATAAACACTCTAAGTATTTCTGATGCTTGCTAAAATGTGAGAACCACTAGACTAACACATCGCCTGGTGCATAAACTTTTATTTGTTGTTGTGTTTTAAAGACAGTGTGCATATTGACATCTATTTCTAAGAGCTCACAAGCTTAGGTAAACAAAGAAAAATTTCCATATTAAGTATTTATGGCAAATTATCAAATACAAATGAAATGTTTTTGAAAGCTTATAAGGGGTTGAATTTATTTCCTTTTTTAAAAGTTTAGTTTTGAGAGAGAGAGAGAGAGAGAGAGAGAAAGTGCATGCATGAGTAGTGGGGGTGGGGTGGGGAGGGGCATAGAGAGGGGACAGATAATCCCAAGCAGGTTCTGGGCTGTTTGCAGAGTCTGATGCAGGGTTCCAACACAAAATCATGAGATCATGACCTGAGCTAAAGTCGAGTCAGACAATTAACCAACTGTGCCAACCAGGCAGTCCATGGGGTTGAATTTATTTCTAACCAGGTGAATCTCAGAAAATGTTATAGATAAGAAATAAAAAGGGGTAAAATAGCTATAAACTTTAAACTGTAAGCCAACCCAGATAACTAAACTTCCTGTGGTTACTGCAAAGTTGTATCTAGAAAGTTAATTTAAAATATAACAATACAAACTAAGAGAATAGATACCTCATATTGTATGGTAATAAAAACCCATCATAAGTCAGAAGAGGAGGATTTTATTCCTGATATTACACTTACTCGCTGACCCTCACTGTTCTATTTCATTTAAAAAAAGGGAGGGCAGGGAGTCTGGGTGGCTCAGTTGGTTAAGCATCCGACTTCAGCTCAGGTAACGATCACAGTTTAATGTTTTATTTACTTCTGAAAGAGAGAGAGAGAGAGAGAGAGAGAGAGAGGCAGTGTGAGCCTGGGAGTGTCAGAGAGAGAGGGAGACACAGAATCCAAAGCAGGCTCCAGGCTCTGAGCTAGCTGTCAGCACAGAGCCCGACGTGAGGCTCGAACCCACAAACCGTGAGATCATGATCTGAGCTGAAGTCAGACACCCAACTGACTGAGCCACCCAGGCACCCCAAAAATTAACAATAGAACTCCCCTATGACCCAGGAATAGCACTGCTAGAAATTTACCCATGGGATACAGGAGTGCTGATGCATAGGGGCACATGTACCCCAATGTTCATAGCAGCACTGTCAACAATAGCCAAATCATGGAAAGAACCTAAGTGTCCATCAACTGATGAATGGATCAAGAAGATGTGGTTTATCTACACAATGGAATACTACATGGCCATGAGAAAGAATGAAATCTGGCCATGTGTAGCAACATGGATGGAACTTGAGGGTGTTATGCTGAGCGAAATAAGTCAGGCAGAGAAGGACAGATACCATATGTTTGCACGTATAGGAGGATTAGGAGGAACTTAACGGAGGACCATGGGGGAGAAGAAGGGGAAAAATAGTGGGGGAGAGGGAGGGAGGCAAACCATGAGAGACTCTTGAATGCCAAGAACAAACCGAGGGCTGATGGGGGGGGAGGGGAAAGGGGGTGATGGGCATGGAGGAGGGCACTTGTGGGGATAAGCACGGGGTGTTATATGGAAACCAACTTGACAATAAACTATTAAAAAAAAAGATCACAGTTTGTGGGTTTGAACCCCGAGTTGGGCTCAGTGCTGATAGCTCAGAGCTTGGAGCCTGATTCAGATGCTCTCTCTTCACCTCACCCTCTCACACTCTGTTTCTCTCTCTCAAAAACAAACATCAAAAAAAGAAAGAAAGAAAGAGGTTGGTCTGGAATCCTGGTTCTTAATCAAGGTCAAAATCAAGTGGTCCTAAGGCATGTGTAGAGTTAAAGCTTCCACAGGAGAGTATGGGCACAACCTGGTTAAAAAGCACTAGACTAAATTGTCTCTAATCTCTGACTGCAGATAAAAGAATTATCAAATGTAAAATTAAAACATTAAGGAACCATGTAAATATTATTTGAAACCTATAAGCCAATCTCTGCTTTTGCTTTTCTTTTTGCTTCACATATCTAAAAATGCTCCAGTACCTGAACACTCAATTAATCAAAGGGAAACATCTGTAATATGTAGCAACTAAAGTATCACCTTCCCTGTGTAGATCACAAAGTCCTTGGCAATCACTTCCACACCAGACTAGTGAGTATTGTTGTTTTCCTTTTCCTGATGGATAAACAGAGGATCAAGGCCTTGTTCGGTCGCATACATTTCTGTCACCAAATGAGACACAATGGATGTCAATCTTCTCATCCCTTCAACAATAAAAAGCTTTCAAGCTCTTACAGTCAACAAGAACTTTGGAAAGATTACACTGACTGAAAAGCCATATTCGTGGATGACATCCACAAAATTAACTTGAAGCTGAGTGTCTAATTTCACTGGTTCTCAGTGCTAGAGGCAGAAGCAAAGTAAAGTTTTAGCAAAGAAAGGTCTGAGAGAAAATGAATTAAATATAGCTAATTATTATTGAGTACTGTTTTCACACAGTAAATGGGCGAAAATCACTCTTCTTTAAGTAGTAGTTCCTATCTCGTGTTTGAGTCATCCATTCATTCAATAAATACTTCTTGATTGGCTGTTCGGTATGCAGTCCTCATTTCTGTACCGGAAATTAAACCATGAGCAGAGCAGATAACAATAATAATAACAATCATAGCTACTATAGCAGGTACCAATAATAATAAATAATAACTGTTGAATCAAATGTCAAAACTAGGTGAGGGGTGCATGGGTGGCTCAGTCAGTTAAGCATTTGACTTCAGCTCAGGTCATGATCTTACAGTTCATCAGTTCGAGCCCTGTGTCGGGCTCTGTGCTGACAGCTAGCTCAGAGTCTGGAGCCTGTTTCAGATTCTGTATCTCCCTCTCTCTCTGACCCTCCCCTGCTCACGCTGCCTCTCTCTCTTTCTCAGAAATAAATAAAACATTAAAAAATTAAAAAAAAAAACCCAACTAGGTGAACTAGCATTCTCTTTGGGGCTGCATCCACTGACCATAACACAGCTAATCTACTTTGAAATTCTCCAGCTCTGAAGCTCTCAGTCAGAAGACGCTGTTGGTGGGCCTGCCTCTTGTTAATGCATCCACCAATGAGAAGGGACTTACACTCACTGTCCTTGGAAAGGCAACCGGAACTGAGAGCATTATGACTTCACTGTAATTTTTAAATTACTAGAGCCAGATCTAACTTTACTTCGTTTCCTATGACTCAAATACTGAAAGAGATTGCAAAATAAATGCTATCTTGATATTGTTTTAACACAAAACAAGTGTTCCTTTCCATTGTGCTTGCCATGTAATAAAACACAAGCATATTTGAAATTAACTTTCAGTGGTCAATTCACTGCATATATGATTTGTAAGAGTAAATCCCTTGGGGGGGGGGCTCTAAAGATCATCTCTCATCTTTTTAAATGTCAGTGTACTCACCCTGATGGTGCTCTCAGATGTTGGGAAATCTTTTGAGACAGAAGTGGGAGGGAAATGTGGGGGGGAGGGGGTTGAGTGATGCAATATTCCTGAGTGTCATGTGATTTCACAATTTGTTTTTCAATCTGTTTGGATTCCCAAAAAGGAAGACTCTCTCATATGTCAACAAGCACATAAGTGAAGCTTAAAGCACTAGAAACAAAACCATAGAGTTTCAAATATATATGACATGTATATATATTCTTAGTATTTGATGGGATGCTGGCTGACATTAACATCTGATCTCAGAAATATGAATTTTTCTCTGACAGATTTACTAACTTGCTTCGTCTGACTACAAGACCCATAAACAATACCTAATGAGAAAACTTTCTGTCTTATCCTAGGTCAAAGTTGGAACAAGTGTAGGAAATTCAGTTTTCCTTATTTGACAGTATTTGTCATTCTTGTACTCAGTACGTTCATGAAAAATGCAAGCCTCTTATAGTTAACACAAAGACACAGCAAATTTTCAAAGATAAAATATAAACAGATGAAACCGGAAGGATGTAAAAGTATAGTTATTAACTTATTATAGTCCCAGATTTAAAGTTTAAATGCTATGCTCTCATTGTGAAGTAAAAGCCAATTAATATAACTGTAAACAAAAAAAAAAAACAATCTTTGTTTTTTCCTGTTCCACTTGTCTGAGCACTTATGAGGACTTTTGACGGTACTTAGCTGTTAACCTGCTCATGCTTTCCAAGTTTCTGTGTGTTTTCCCACTTTCTGTTGAGCATTTCTGGTACAGTATAGATAGCCCAATGATAGTGGGTAAGCAAGGAGGAAAGGAAAAAAAAAAATCAAGTTCCAAAAGAATAGCAGCAATAAAACATAACTGTCTGGAAAAAAACAGTCTTGGAGGCAGGTGGGTGAAATAAAATATGTACTTTGTTTGGAGTCAGATGTGTTTCCAGTTTGCCCCTATTAAGCACTTTTTTGGTAAACTTCAGCCAGTCAACTTTTCTGTGATTCCTTATTTTCAAAAAAGACTAAACGCAAATGAAGACACGAGTTTATTTTTTAAAGAAAATCTGGTGATTAAATATAAAGTGGCATAAGTAGATTCTATGGCAATAAAATGCATATTGTTTGGTTGCCAGATCTGGAAGCTGGAGACCATCCTCACTATTGTAATTGTAGAGTCTCTCACTATGTATTCTTCCAACAGTCTCAGAGCCTTCTCACCTTTTTTATACCACATTTGATTCATGGGAAACACAATCATGTTGATTTCATTCAAGTCATAGTCAACGTTTCCATGTAGATCAAGAATGATTCTCCCTTGCAGCTGGGGCCTTATAATAATAGCCTTGTAAGTCCTGTCCATTTAACACTTCTGTGCAGAAAAGGGATACCAGCACGCTACAATTGTGATGATGCTTGATGAATCACACATCGGTAGTAAGTTATTATATAAAGTTTGAAGCTTGTTAGAGCAGAAATGGTACTAAAAATAAAGTCTCACCTCCCCTAAAACTCTTCTCTTTCCTGGGGCCATCACTTTTAAGTAAAGCTTGCATGTATTTCTTCCATATCTTGCTAGTATAAGTGTATTAACACACTTTGCAAAGTGTGCAATTCATTACCAGGTAGTAACTCTAGCAAAGGAAGAAATCTGGCTGGGTCAGTGATTTGTCAGCAAGGTCTTGAATCATGGGAAGTTGGTCTCTGGTGTATCTTCGTGGTCCAAAAAGTAGGAGGCGGTGGTCCACTGGGCCAGGAATCGTCTGGCAGTATCAACATCCTGGCTGTTGCTCACGGTAGGTTGCATTTTTTTGGCTTTTGCTCCTGAACCAAAAGTTCAAGTGTGAAAACTGGGACTGAAGCCTCATCTCCGTTGGAACCAGGACACCCCCAGTTCAGCCAGAAGTTAGGTTGAGGGTGTAGTGGCCCAGCATTCCAGGAGTGGCACATGTCACCAGGAGGTGTGCCAGGGCTGTGTCCCAACTGCAGAGGAGGGCTTGCCACACATCCTTCACTTCATTAATATACTGGATTTCTGGGTGACTGAGCAGAGGCGCTATTGAGACAGAATCAAGATGTGACTTCTATGCTAAGCCTACCCCTACTCAGCTGGGGTAGGCATGTATTTGAGAAGGGTCAGGCTGTAGCCTGTAGACTTCAGACCTCCTTCTCCAAAGTATACCAGAAAGTTTCTCCTTTGCCCTTTTGTCCCATCTTTCTTAAGAGTAAAGCGCTCATGGTTCTCCCTTGCTCCTTTTGCATTAACCAAATGCTTCTACAGCATTAGTTTCCAAAGCTGACTGCAGCCGAAAGGAAGAAACACCTCCAGGCCTACGCTTCCGACAGAACCTGTCCCCTTACAATGCTGGCTCTGACGGTTACCTTCATACAAATATATTTTTTAAATTACAATGTAGACTCTACTAAAGGGGGGAAAATCAGGATAGGACAGTGTTGCATAAATTGAAGGGAGAAGTCCACCTCATCACCCTCTAAAATCCCACTCTATGAAGCCAATTACTGGTAGCAGTTTGGTGTGCTTTTGTGGACCTTTCTCTAAACACATGCAACAGACATATATGTATATAAGTGTTTCCAAGGGTTTGTGCCTTTTGGGGGTTTGTTTTGTTTTTTAAAAAATGGTCTCTCAATGTTCGCTACTAAAAATGTGTGCTAATGGCAGTCAGATGGGGTGTAGATAGAACTGGCTCTGCTCTTGTCTCTCCTAGCCTGGCTCCATGTGCTGACTGTGATCTCATGATGGAAGAGAGCTTTCTGGTGTGGCATCCAGGACCTGGGCCAGGCCACAGAGGCGTGGCCACTGACACAAAGAACATCTGGTTTTCAGATATAAGTCAGACAGCCAAGACTCAGGTACTTATGTGTCAGAGCCTAAAACAGTCCAGGGTCAGACTGATTTTAACTAGCTAGCAGGAAATATGTGAAGGAGTTTGTATTACATGATTTAGCTTAAAATGTCAGTGATTTGAATGCAATGAGATTTATGAAACATATCAGTGCCTAAAATTTCGTGGTTCACTTCTACACTGCTTTTAGCACAAAAAGCAGTTATGATAGGGACACCTGGGGGGCTCAGTCAAGTGACTGACTCTTGATCTTGGCTCAGATCACAATCTCATGGTTTGTGGGATCGAGCCCTCTGCATTGGGCTCCATGCTGAGAGCAAGGAGTTGGCTTTCTCGCTCTCACTCCCAAATAAATAAATAAAGTTTTAAAAAATGTTTAAAGAAATAAATAAAGCAATTATAAGTGCAAAACTGTAGCCTAATTAGTTGTTCACACACACACACACATACACACAATATACTGCTTTTCACACTTTCAGCACTTTCACACTGCTTTTCTGCTAATGAAAGTATACTGCAAATCATAAAAATATAGTATAGTATCTTCTTGCATGATAATTCTATTTCATTATCAGGTAATATATGTTGACTGTCGTTCAGAAGAGAGTAAAAGATGCAAATTTATAGGGGAATTTAAGGTGAAGACACTTCTCTTACAGAAGACAATTAGAAAAATTTACTGTTTACAATCATGTATCTCTGTACAGAAGTGAGTGACTATTTTGAGACCATGTTAAATGTTCTTTTTTGTCGACATCAACCTGTAGGTTAGGGAAAGGAATGCTTCCAAAGAGGAAGGATACAGACTAAAGAAGTAAATTAAAGTACTCAGTAGATTTTCTAAAGGGAAATAGAGTTGTCTTAAAAAGCAACACTTCTAAGAGAAGAAAGGATGTTTTAAACGTTTTAAGACTGAGGGGCACCTGGGTGGCTCAGCTGGTAAGCATCTGACTCTTGGTTTCAGCTTAGGTCATGATCTCACCGTTCTTGAGTTCGAGACCCACATCAGGCTCCACAGTGACAAGGAGCCTAGTTGGGATTCTTCTCCTACTTTACTCGTGCACTCTCCCTCTCTCTCTCACTCTCTCTCAAAAATAGGTAACTTTAAAAAAGTAAAACAAAAAAAAAAATTCTTAAGACTAAGAGCCTAATGGAGCCAGAGCACCAGAGAATTTGTATTATAAGCCACAGCGTTGGTACAATGGTTAGTATTGCCACCATGAGATAGGAGATAAAGGTTTCTCCGGCCTGAAGAAGACAGAGATTCTAAAATGGCTAGTGTTCCCACCATTGAGATAGGAGATAAAATTTTCTCCTGCCTGAAGAAGAGAGAGATTCAAAGGGAGATCTGAGCAGGGCCTACGTGCTGCCTGGGTTTCTGAGAGGGAGTAATAGAAACCCCATAAAGACTCAGGAAAACCAGAGGTGGAGACTGCAGGGAATTTTGCTTCTATTCTCAGAGGATAGCCTGAGGAGACTCCAAGACCTTTCAAAGGTCATATCCGGTGTGGCAACAGAGCACAGCAGACCAGGGAGGGACGGGAGGGTGACCTAAGGGGTGGCTGAAAATACCCAGGGGACCCAAAGCAGCCTGGGGTAGAATAAGGAGGATAAAGAATGCCTGAGCATGACATCTGCGGATTATGAACTCTGAGCATCAGCAGCAGAGGCCTGCAGAGCCAAACATATTGGGTTCTACTTCAAGGCCAACAAGGATAGAGGAAGACAGAAGACCAAGGGCTCCATTCCCACCTGACGTCAGGGTGATACATATGCCCCACTTTCCTTCTCCCTTCACTATCTCATCCCTAAAAGAGAGGAGGGGAGGAGACAGAGAAAGAGCAATCCTGTGCTAAGTGAGCATTACTTAAAAATAAATAAATGAATAAAGTTTTGGATTCACAAAATGTAGTGTTTCATGGGCAGTAGAAATAGGGCTCTTGAGCATTGCTTAAAATTAATTAATTAACTAATTAATTAATTTTTCATTCACAAAATGCAGGGTTTCATGGGCAGTGGAAGGAGGGCTCTTGAGCCAGGCTAAGATCAGGGATAGAGAAACAAAGCTACAGACGAGCATTCCAGAGTCCATGTCTGGAATTTTCATGCCCACTATCTATACACACAGTTGTGCAGGCACGACTAAACAAGTATTTGCATCTATATTTTTTCATAATATCATGGGCCCTGGAGGCAAACAAACCTGGGCTTGAATCTTGAATCCACTTAACAGCTAGATGACTTTGAGCAAATTTCTTGATCCAAGATTTTGCTTCAGTAAACTAGGAATAATAGTGTCATGTAGGCTCATTGTGTGGATTAAATGAGATACACTGGTTACCCTAAGACTGGGCATGTGGTGAGCCCTTAATAAATGCTATTTACCATGATCATGACAACAATAATAATTATCATGCATTTGTTCATTTCAACTATAAGTCTGAACTTCTGATTGGCAAGATTTAATTACTGTTATATACAAAGCACAACACATCCAGCTACTAAAACTGTAAATGCTTAGAGGCTGAGGAGACATTCATGCACAGGTCTTTGATGGCGGTGTTTAAACTCTTTCACATGATTATTTATTTAGTTTTGAGTTTGTTCTCAGGGAGGGATATATACCTCTAGATTTGGGGAAATCTGAGGGAAAATTCCTTTTGAGCCAAGATGGAAATCTAAACTTTAGATTTAGAGGGAACATCTGTTTCCCAGCCGCACCCCCTTCCCCTTTCACTCTGGTAATAGTATGGTGGCCCAAAGGCTTATGTTTGGTTTCCCCTTTGCCAAGATCTTCAGAGACCCAGCACCCTTGAGTTTCACCCTAATACCCACTGAAGAGCATTACTTTGTGCATGGCATCCTGAAGTCTCCTCTAAAAGATTCAGCCTTGGAGGCACCTTGGTGGCTCAGTCAGTTAAGTGTATGACTCTTGATTTTGACTCAGGTCATGGATTTTATGATTTGTGAATTTAAGCTCCACATCAGGCTCCATCCTGACAGTGCAGACCTGCTTGGAATTCTCTCTCTGTCTCTGTCTGTCTCTCTCTCTCTTTATCTCTTCCCCTCTCCACTCCTACTCTTTCTCTCTCAAATTAAAAAATCTCAAAAGAAATAAAATAAAAAATAAAAGACTCAGCCTTGTAGCTGCCCTTATATAGGGAAGCCCTTATATAGCAACCAAGTATTTACTACATTTCAACATATATGATGTAGTAGCAATATCTTTGGCAACATCTCTGGGGCTTCCTTCTGATCTGAGAGATTTTACTGGGCAAAGCATTCAAGATGCCTCACCACACCTCTAGCCTAAACTTCCTATATCTCTTATTCAAGGGTGAGTGGGCAATCCTAATTCCACCCAGTAAAGCTATCAAAGTGCAAAGCCTGCAGAAAGCCCTGTCCCCAGTAATAAAGCAACACAGGGACTAAACAATACAGCCCTAGGGGCTAGGAGCCCAGGCTGTATCTGGCAGAAGAGGTATTATAAAGTCTTCCCTTGATTTTTGGATAGCCTCAAAGCATCTATTCTCTCCACTCAGTTATCTTTAAGAGGGGGATAATGATATTGTACCATTTTGCCTGAAAGGGATATTACGTATTATCTAAAGATTGCACTGTTGAAGAACCAAGCACTGTGCTAATGCTGTGATTATCATTAACCACCAATGGTTTTATTCATATGGTGAATCAGTTTGTTTACTATTTACTGTAGCCACACCCTTTATTAATATAAACAGTGGAGACTAGCATTTTCACTGTGGGCCTCTAGATTTTCAGTCAGACTCATCATTCATTCACTTTGGTTTGAGTCTTTCTAGATCCTGAAGCAAACAACGTTTTCCATCAGAGAAAAGCTTCTATCCTCCCAAGCATGTAGGTGAGAGGCACAGGCTTGGCCAGACGAAACCAAGAAATGCAAGTTGCCAGATGTCAGCTGAATTAGGTGCTCCTCACCCACAGATGTTTTACTTCATCTAATTATATTGTGTAAAAGTTGTACATATATAAACCTTTGGCAAATACTTTATAAGCAGAACTGTGTTTTCATATAATTATTAATAAGAATACATGTTCCTTGGCATACGCACATATTAACAGGGTATCCAGAAATTCCCATATTCTTCAGAAGTCAGCTACAAATATTGATGACTCATTCTCCAGTCACACTTAAAAAAATATACGTTGTACACACTTGTGGAATAAACACATCCAAAGCTGCAGATTATCACTTTTAACTCTAAAGGCAACTCACTGACATTTGAAGCCACAGGAAAGACTGTTTTTTCCCTATCACTCAAGTTTCCTCTGGGTCTGTGGAATTGCTGAGGAGACTTGAAAGCAAGTCCTGGTCTACTGGGATGAGTGCCAGCTTTTGACTTTGGTTTGGCTGTGAAAAATCCCAGAGAAGATCTAGGAATATCCTGGTTTGAGACGAGTGTTGAGATCATCACCAACATCATCGTTCTGTGTAGATCCTGCCATTCAGTATTGTTTCTTCCTCACAGAGGCACCCCCACCCCCAACTCCCCACCCCGACCCAGGAAGGCCCTCATCATGTTAATGCTGGCCTCATCAACCTCAGAGCTGAGGGATAAGAAGGTTGAGTGGGGTTTACGTGTGGCCTCACAGAGCACCCAGCAAGATCATATGGGGATTGAGGGACAGAGCATAGTCAAGAATAGTCATAGTAAGCCCTAGAATTTCTCTCCTGACTTTGTTTCCTAAAGTACATTACAAACTCCTTCAAGGGGGGGTCCATGGCCATTCCCTTATGCATTTTGTGGGCAATTCCTTTAGGGATTCTCCTTGCCTGAAGAAAAGTGGGTTCTGGGATGATCTAAATCACAATTTTAATTAGGGCAGAGAGCCATGTTTATTCTTTTTTGGAAATAAAAATAAAGTGAATTGTGTTATTTCTCCATGTCAATCTGATTAAGAAGGGATATACTTGATATTCTTCTACTGTTCTCAGTAAACTGCCTAAAAAGACCAGTTCATATATTAATGACTGCCACCTCTCATATCCAGCTGTATACCCACAATTATGTTACTGGAAATTTTATCAGGTACTTGCCTTTTTTTTTGGTTAAAAAAAAAAACAAAAAACAAAAAACTGTGGTCTCCTAAACTGTAGGCAGTTGGTCTTAAATACTGACAGAGTTCAGGACACACTACCCCAAAATAGGACACTGTGGCATATTGAATTTGAGAAACAGCAAATGTAGGAAGGAATCTCTGACCCTCCCCTAAGGCAGGTCATAAAACCTGTGAGGGTTGACCTCCTCATTCCTGGAAGAAAGATGCATCCTTATCTCCAAGATGCCGAGAGGAATATAAACGAACAGGCCTTGCTGTTTCCCCAGTTTACCACACACAAAACTCATACCCCTTTTGGCCCTATCTCATTTTCCCATGACCTTCCACTCTGCCAAAGCTAACCTAAAATCACTCAAGTCTAACATCTTCAGGTCTCCATTTCCTTACAAGGCTCCCATATCACATGAAATGGATAATAAATAAAGGAGTAAGATTTTTTCTTTCTCATCAGACTTTTGTTACAGGGACCCCAGCCGAGAACTCAGAAATGTAAATGAAAAAGCTATTTTTCTTCCTTATATCAACAAAGTAGAAACCAGGTAACAAGCTGTCCACATTGGCCAACAAAGGGAAAATTTCCGGAGGGTGAGAACAGTCACATTGTGTTAAGTACTAATTGTCAAGGAGAAAAAGAGTTAGTAGCAGAGGAGTGGTACCACTCTGAGAGGTAAACTCTCCCATCTCTAAAGTCTCCTACCAGTCACTATTATGGCACCAGAATTGGCCTCCTGGTGTTTTTGTTTCTCCTAGGTACAGCATGACCAGTGTATGTGGAGGCTTTGGTGCATTATATCTAGAAAGTTTTTCATAATCACTGAGTAATAAACTTTACTGAAGCCTTGTATCATCACATTATTAAACACAGTGGCCAGATCTCTCATGTTCTTATTATATTTAATTGGCCTGTATTTAATGTCTAAAGATGCTTTTTTAAAACAGGAAAATATTTTTATTTTTAAATGTTTATTTCTGAGAGAGAGAGAGAGAGAGACAGTGTGAGCAGGGGAGGGTCAGAGAGAGAGGGAGACACAGAATCTGAGGCAGGCTCCAGGCTCTGAGCTAGCTGTCAGCACAGAGCCTGATGCGGGGCTCGAACCCATGAACCGTGAGATCATGACCTGAGCTGAAGTCGAACGCTTAACCGACTGAGCCACCCAGGTGCCCCAGGAAAAGATTTTTAAAGTCTGTTCCTCTATGGACTACCATAGATCTCTAAATGAGAGAACTATATATTAGGAAATGTTCCCCTCTCTATCTCTACATTCATGAGTAATCTGCTAATTGTTAGCATGGTAAAAGAAATTAAGGAAGAAGCCATTTGTGGTGTATACATTGCTATTATTGTTTTAGATACAGTGGGCATACAGCATCTTATTAGTTTCAGGTGAACATTACAATGATTCTATATTTCTTGGTACTTGCCTTTTCACTGACTTCTGCTTAGCATTGATGAAGCCCGAGGTATTTTTCAAAACTTTTCAAAACTAGAAGTTCTTTATTCAACAAACACAACTGACTGTATTCATTACTAAATTCTTTTCAGTACCAATATACTCATTGAAATAGACTGGAACGACCGTAAACTGAATATTCTTTGATGAAATAGATACCTACGGTATATCATAAGGAAAAGAGAGCTGATGTTGGAATCCAAGTCTATCTCTATCAATTCCTAGATATGAAGTTCTGGGTAAAATACCTAACTTTTCTCATTCATGGCCTCTCTATAAAAATGAAGAGTGCAGAAATGAGACAGAATGGCTGTGCGATTAAGATCTCAGGCTTTGCATTCCAATCCAATTCTATCCTGCTGCTTGGTAGTTGAGTACCCTTGGGCAAGTTACTTAAACTTCTTCTATCTTAGTTTACTTATCTGTGAAAATAGGAATACCACCACCTAACCTCATGAAGATGTTTTTACAAAAATTAAACAAAAGGCTATCAATGGTGCTTATTTAGTTCAGTATCTCGTTTTTAATAATATTCATTAACTCTGGTTTTAAAAAAGAAATCCTGGGATCACAAGGCCTAAACCTTTTCATTTTTTACATGAGAAATGGAGGCCCAGACATTAAGGATCTTGTCCAAGGTCACTGAACCCACATATGTGTGATGTATACTCTGCAAGTTTTTATGAGTTCCATGATCTGGTCAGAGTACTATCTCCTTGTGACCTAATCTCTTGGACACTAAATATATGGATTATCAAACTATGCCATCAAGTTACGGTCCATGTAAAAACGCCATTGATTAATTACACTGCTGTTTGTTGAGGCCCTTCTACGTTCAGGGCACCCTGCCAAATATTGTGCATGTTATAATGGGCATATGAAAATCTGTCTCTGGTCTCAAGAGGTTTACAGTTGAGTTGGAGAGATATTTAGGAAATATGTAAATCATTGGGATATACATGTGACATGGCCAGAGTTCAAGTGTCATAAGAATTATCCATGGGCAGTGAATGTACATTACAAGATCCTGCAGTGAGATCCATTTGACCTCAGTGTTAGTGGTGAATTCAGAGAGAAATGGGACTTTACCTGTGCATACAATTAAAGTGTATTGGAGAGGAGAGGGAAGGGGAAAGGAGGGGAGGGGAGGGGAGGAATAGGGAGGAGAGGGGAGGGAGAGAAAATGGGACTTTACCTGTGCATTAAGATGAAAGTGTATTGGAGAGGAGAGGAGGGGAGGGGAGGGGAGAGGAGAAGGGATGGCATTATGTTCCTCACAACAGCCTGTATAAAGTATAGAGGTAGAAATGAGCATCATTAAGTGCGGGGCTTTCACCTAGGCACACACTCAATCATTTCTATTATCTACCTTACCTCTCAGTGTGTTCTATTTTCACAAGTGGCAGTGGGTGTTTTCACAAGTGTGTGTGTACATATGTTCACATATGAGTCTGAACTCTTGACTGTAAATATGGCCAGAAAAACACCAAGGACTTGTGACTTCCCAAATGCTCAATAGCCAGGAAAGTAGAGGTCATCCTTGAACTCACATGCTCTTGACTCTCACTCCAATCCATCAGCTCATTCTGGCTCTTCTACCTCCAACATAATTCTCAGATTCCTCCACTTCTCTTTATTTATACTGCTAGTTACCCTGCCCCAAATCAGCTTCATTCTCCACCATCGTACCTATGCTACTGGCTCCCCCACTCCATTCCTGTCTCTTGCAAGGCATTCAACACAGAGCAGTCTTCTGAGCAATGTAACTCACATCCTGGAACCCCCTGCTGAAAACCTCTCAATGACTGCCAATTTTAGGGAGCATATAATCCAAACTGTTTGTTATGGCCTTCAAGGCTCTGCAGGATCTGGCTTCCTTACCGCTCAGACATCACATCATGTTACCCGTGCCCTCATTTGCTTGCTGTTCTTTGAACAAGCCAACGTGCTTCCCAACTCAAGGTCTTTGCACTTGCTGTGCCCTCTGCTTAAAACGTTATTCCCCCCACTTTACGCAACCTTCTTACCTTTCAAATTGCAGCTTAAATGTTACCTACTCAAGAGAGGTTTTCTCTGATCTAACTATCAAAATAAATTCCCTCTGCTCTTCTCTAAGATCGCACATTATGAATTTTCCTTTCCAGCACTTATCAATCTCTTCAGAATTTTTGAAACCTATTCAAATCGTTTGCTGCATAACTTTTTGAAATGTTTGTTTTCCCTACCAGAACATAACCCCTATGATCAGGGCTTGTCTGTTTTGTCCATTTTTCAGTCTCCAGAATCTAGTACTGAAAACCTCAGAGATTACTGAGTGGATTTATAAAAGGAAATAAACAGAAAACCATTGTAGCAAATAATTCTCATAAAATGCATTTGCTTTAGTGACGACATTCACCCTTGATTCTTTGAATAAGAGACTGCGGTTGCTTAAAGAGCACCTGGGCAGCTCAGTCTATTTAGCGTCTGACTCTTGATTTCGGCTCAGGTCATAATCTCAGTTTGCAAGTTGGAGCCCCACATCAGGATCTGTGCTGATAGTACAGAGCCTGGTGGGGATTTTCTGTCTCTCCCTCTCTCTCTTTCTCTCTCTCTGCCCCTCCCCTGCTCTCTCTCTCTCAAAATAAATAAACATTTAAAAAAAAACCCACAGCACCCTCCTACACTGTTGGTGGGAATGTAAACTGGTACAGTCCCTCTGGAAAATAGTGTGGAGGTTCCTCAGGAAACTAACAATAGAACTCCCCTAGGACCCAGCAATAGCACTGCTAGGAATTTACCCAAGGGATACAGAAATGCTGAAGCATAGAAGCACATGAACCCCAATGTTCATAGCAGCACTCTCAAAAAAAGCTAAAACATGAAAAGAGCCTAAGTGTCCATCAACAGACGAATGGATCAAGAAGATGTGGTTTATCTATACCATGGAATACTACATGGCAATGAGAAACAATGAAATCTGGCCATGTGTAGCTACATGGATGGACCTTGAGGGTGTTATGCTGAGCGAAATAAGTCAGGCAGAGAAGGACAAATATCATATGTTTGCACGTCTAGGAGGATTAGGAGGAACTTGACGGAGGAACAAGGGGGAGAAGAAGGGCGGAAATGGTGGGGGAAAGGGAGAGAGGCAAACCATGAGAGACTCTTGAATGCTGACAAAAACTGAGGACGGATGGATGTGGGGGGGAGGGGGGAGATGGGCATGGAGGAGGGCACTTGTGGGGATGAGCACTGAGTGTTATGTGGAAACTAATTTGACAATAAACTATTTGTAAAAAAAACAATAATAATAAAAAAAAATAAAAGAAACCCACAAAGCGGTTGCTTTATTTGGAGGGTAATTCTAAACGAAATAATTTCAAGAGAATGACTGTTAACCATTTATGAGTAGGGGACTCAGAGCTTTATACCTGGAAAGAAACAAATTTCCCTCTACAAAAAATAATGAATTACTACATAGCAAGAGAAATGTTCTATGATTTAAAGGACAAGTGTTACATTCCCTCTGCCTGCTGACTGGTATCCTATTGTCAAGTTGCTCTCTCTGAGGACAGAAGGAAAATGCTCTTGCCTGATCATTTTACATCACCTCCATTTTTCTGGCCAAATGATGATTATAGGCATTCCCTTGATTTCAACCTCCCTTATTTCTCTTCCCACTTTTCTCTTATAATCAAAGACTGTTAAGCACTTGTCCAGAAGTTTTACAGTTTTAACCAAGGATCTTACCCAAGGATCTTGTTCAAGGTCACTGAACCAACATATTTGTAATATATATGCTCAAAGCTTTTATTAGTGCTGTGATCTAGACAAAATAATACATCTTTGGGACTTAATCTTAAGTTCCATAACAATGACAACAGGATACAAAGATTTTATTTACTGAGGGATTTTTAAAAATGTGACTGGCATTATGCTAAACCTTTTAAACACATCATCTCTTTTAATCCTCCCTCATGGAATAGAAGTTATAATGTCCATTTCACAGAGGAGCAAACTGAGGCCTAGTGAAGCTAAGAAACTAGCCCAAGTTCACACTTCTATAAAGTGAACTTGGGTTTTAAACTCAACTTTGAGCCTATAGGTGCCAAGGCAGTATCAATATGGATAAGCTAATAATGTGAATCGGAATCAAGCAACACTTTTTTAAAAATGTTTTTTTTATTTTTGAGAAAGAGTGAGAGTGTGTGAGTTGGGGAGGAGCAGAAAGGAGGAGACAGAACTCGAAGCAGGATCTGGACTCTGCCATAGTGTCAGCAGAGAGCTCGAAGAGGGGCTCAAACTCATGAACTATGAGATCATGACCTGAGAGGAAGTCGAAGGCTTAACCAACTGAGCCACCCAGGTGGCCCTAAGCAAACTTTTTTTTTAAATGTTTACTTAATTATTTTGAGAGAGAAAGCTCATATGAGCAGGGGAGAAAGACTGAGAATCCCAAGTAGACTCCAAGCGGACAGCGCATAGCCAGATGCAGGTCTCTAACTCACGAACCATGACGACATGACCTGAGTCAACATCAAGAGTCAGATGCTTAACCGGCTGAGCCACCCAGGTGCCCCTAAGCACTGTTTTGTTTTGTTTTTTAACATCAAATGATATGAATGCTTAGTTAAGCTTTTAAATATTTTATGCAGGAATAATTTGAAATGTCCTTTTAAAAATATTTTTTTATGTCTTTATTTTATTTTGAGAGACAGAGACAGAGAGCGAGTGGGTGAGGGGCAGAGAGAGAGAGGGAGACACAGGATGTGAAGCAGGCTCCAGACTCTGAGCTGTCAGCACAGAGCCCGATGAGGGGCTCAAACCCATGGACTGTGAGATCATGACCTGAGCCGAAGTCAGATGTTCAACCGACTGAGCCACCCAGGCGCCCCTGACATGCCCTTTCTTAAAAGGTTGTATGTAAATATTTCTGGCTGTAAACAATGGAAGTATATTAGAATCCATTTCTAACTCATTTTTTTTTTTTGTTCTTCTGGACTCGCAGCATCTACTTTCATGTTTCCTTATTTTATCTGATTGGTAGCGTTCCCTTATAAAAAGTTGGGCAGCCATGCTTCTCTGTAACCTTGTGGGTTAGTTCAACCTCTAATTACTTCAGTCTCCTTCTCTTCAAGAAAAGCTGTCAAAATACAAGAACTCTCAAAGGTTTTGCATCATCTCACACACACACAGGATAAAAAGGGATATAATTCTTCCAAAGAACAACTGGCAACAGCCGGCACAACTTCTGAAGACCCAGCCTGACTCTGTCTTGAAAATCAGCCTCAAAATCAGAATTACCCCACCTATACAAGGACTCTCTCACTCACCAGCTACACTTAGTGACATAATACCTGCAATCGACTTATATTATATATTATATATTACCATTAATATTTTGTAAGACCAACAAAATAGTATTTGTATGTCAGGACAACTGGATATTAGTGAAGGTATAGAAAATAAAAAATATGGCTCTCCTGTTCCTTGGTAACTCCATACCGAATTATTATCAAATACGTTTCCAGTCTTTAGAATAATTTATTTATTAGAAAAGGTGATTGGACAAAATAGCAAAAATTTGTTTTTCTATTGAGACTAACAATGGGCAAATCACAACAGAGTTAATACATCTTTTCCCCCCAGTTACCCAGCATTCAAAGCTACAGCTGTAGCCACATTATGGTAATTTTAGACTGTAAAGCAGTGTGACGATTTGATGCATAATTTTCAACACATGTTTTATTAATCCATTCTTCCTGTGTTTCATTTAAAATACTGGAAACTATTTAAAGATCAGCATGTTACTCCCATGCCAGGAAAAAAAAAAGAAAGAAAAGAGAAAAGTGAAGAAAAGAAAAGAAAAAAAGAAAAGAACCTAACAAACACGTTAAAAAAAAAAAAAAAAAGCCAGAGCAACTGGAATCTCAGTTTTGAGGAAACACATGGGATTGAAGCATCCGCCGCCACTCGGTAACCAAGCGTCACATGTGACTCTTCCCCTCTGCGCTGAATCCTGCGTGTCACCAGGATGGAGCGAGGCCGTGCTTGCAGGCAAGTGTGTGACCGCGGGGGCCCCGCCGGGCGAAGGAGGTGACGCCCGCTCCGGCACGTGGAGGGTTTTGCAGGAAGCCGCTGGCTCGGCCCACCGCGGCCGCGGGTCGGGGCCGGGCCGCGCCGCCTTGGCCGGCACGTAGCGCCCGGCGTGACTCAGCGCTGACTCACCGCGCGCGCTGCCAGCGGATTTCCCCGTCAGCGGCTCCCGCTCGCCGGTCCTTGCAGCCGCCGGCTCCCCGAGTCCTTCCTTCCCTGCACGCCAGACCTGCCCTGTCGCTTTCAGCAGAGCAGGGCATACTTCACAGCTTTTGAATCGCGACCAAGCAGGGAAGAGACCGACTGCCTTTGTTTGCTTTGACTTTAAGAACTAAATAGCCCACTAATCAAATTCTTTCATCAAAGGCTTGTTGGAACAAATCCTGAACACCGTCCTTCCACGGTGACTTATAGATGACCTCCGCTCAGATTCTGCTTCTGTCTTGCTAAGCCTGCATCTTATTTTTATCCCGCTTTTTCTGAGGTTATCTTTTCAATATGTTTGATAACTAGTCTTGGCACAAACCCACAAGTGCAATGACGCAAATCAGGTTGGAACTTGGCATTATGTGCCGGCCTGAGTGACTTACTGTAAAAACCAGGGAACACTTCATAAAGACGTTATTATCTGCCATCTCAGTTGCTGATTAGATGCCATGTTTTTTTTCAGCCTGTCACTACGCTTTGAAAGGTCCTAGGACAGACGGTTAAAATGCAGATTCTTGAGCAGTCATATTTATCTTTCCTCTCCAGGATTCTACATGGACAGCAATAGGACAGCAGGGGAGGTCTCCAGCCGTGGCCCATGGACCACTTGCGTGGACAATAGCTGGGATAGGTGGTAAAAATGCAGGTTCTTAGACCCCAGTCCAAACCACAGACTCAGAATGTCTTGGGGGGGGGCCCGGAAATCCATCTTATTAAGCACCCCATCGGAGATGCCTATGTACACTTAAGTTTGAATACTACTGGCTGGAGGATGAGGGTAGGAGACATTATCCTGTGAAGGCTCCAGGAAGAATCCTTACTTTGTTCTCAAATTGATTTTGAAGTTCTGGTACTAGATAACCCTATTTCTAAAATTGGTTTTATGTACAATATTACTTAACTGTATATTAATATTTTTCTTTTTAATTAGAAATCTCGGTATAAAATAAAATGTACTATCTATATATAGTAAGTTTTCTTATCTCAGACCTGTTATTTCCTAAACCTGACTTTGCATCAGAATCACTCACAGAGTCTCTAAACACTAATTCCTGGACCAGACCTCATGCCTGTAAGAAAACACTATTTCTTAAGGCGAAACCTAAGAACAGGCAGGCCAATTTTAAAAGCTCTGAAACTTGGGCTCTGGACCTTTGCAAGAGGCCACTCTTCCCAAATACAATAGAAACTTCATTAACTTCAAGATCGTTTTCTTGTATTGTTCTATTATGGTGCCCACTCATCTCTTATTCTGCATTGTTTCCTTTGGATATCACAATCTAAAAAATACACTTAAAACTGACCACATCAGATGTCGCCTTAGTATTACATTGATAAATTTATGTCTTTACAAAGCAAATTTGAAACCTTTGCATCCTTAATGTTTTGGGGAGTGGGAGAGGATTTGGAGGAGGTCAAGACATGGAGAATTATCTGGGAGTCTATTTTGCAAATTTCCCTATCCTTCTTCCCTGGTATACTGTATTTGTTTACTTATTTTCTTTTCATCTTACTGAGTAAGTTTCCCCACTTTACCCTGGTCAGCACTGTGCCAAAAAGCCTAGATCTGACGCATATCTGACAAGAGACCTCTCCTTGCTAACTCTCATATATGCCTTGCTTCTCCAGGAGTGGTCTTTGAACCCAGCAGCATGGACATCACCTGGAAGCTTGTAAGAAATGCACACACTCAATTTCACCAAAATTGCTAGATCAGAATCAACACTTTGGCAAGATCGCCACATGATTTGTGTGCATATTAAAATATTGGAAGTACTGGTTTATAGTAATGGTTAAGTACTTAGTAATGGTAACAATCTTAGCATAGTTCTGGAGTCTAGCAGTCTTAAATCAAGGTGTCAACAGGAACATGTTCTATCTATAGTACTGGGTAAGACAACAGTCTACCACAAAACTAGTTTGGCCATAAAAGTAAGCCCTCAAATTAAAATATATATATATAACTAAAACTATGACCACATTGAGAGGCAAACTGAAAATATCTTAGGATCAGGGCAAAAGAATCCTTACAATATCAGGAAGAGAAAGGAGTAGGGCCAGAGAGGCCCCTCCAAGATAGTAATGTCTTTTTAAAAGCTCTTGACAGTTGGTGGTGGACATCTGTGTCTGTTTGCCCAGCTCTTGTCATCCTCACTAACATTTCTGTGCAGGACGTCAACCAGCATTTCCCTTCCCCCTTCCTCCCAAGGGTGAAACACATGACTCGTTACTTTCTGTCCTGCACATCTGAATCTGGGTTGAGTCCCAAAATGCAAAAAGTGGTTGAGGCGGAGTCACTTCAGTCGTGCTCCAAGACACTAACCAGATGTGTTTGTCCACCAAAAATACCAGAATAACCCTAGCTGCTGTCCTCACAAGGCCCAATTGTTAAACTTCTTTTGTCCTAAGAGCTTCCCAGTGACTTTCCAAATGTCATTAATTCATTGTTTTATTTGAAAGTTTAAAGTATTTAATGCTTTTTAACTATTTTAGACTATTTCTTATTATTTTATTATAATTTGTCATTAATTATTTTTGATGGGGCCAAGAGTTTGCCCCAGTTGGCTTCTATTGCTTACAAACAAATGAACCCAACTGTTAGGAAATTATTGATGGGGAGAACATGTTGCCCAGAGCCACCCCACTAATACAATGTGATTACAGTATGCATCCATGACAAAGATGTACTACTGAAATATAACAAAAATCTTTTCAGGGTTTTTTTCAGCTGATTTACCAGCCATCTTTGTCTTGTATTTCAAGCTGAGTCATTCTTCCCTTCTGAACCACCCAAATTGCCAGAGGGAACAAAAGGGAGAATCACTCTGGTTCTGCTGCTGGTAGACACCAATAATCGTTATGTTGCCTCCAACTCCTCATTGTGGTTTTCATGATATTTGCCATATTAAGGAGATTAAAGAAAAGTACTCCAAAGTTTCTAATTAGAGCTATTTTTACCAGGAGGCTAACTGGCAATAAGAGAGTCCCTGTTATGCTAGACTAAATGTGATCTTTTCTTTGCAAGCAAAGATTAGCCTAAAAAAGCTTTCAAACTGGCCAACATGAAAAGTGTGTATCGTTCGAACTCTACTGATAGAACTTAATTTGATCAAGGTATGTCAGTTTTTCAAAATCCATACTCCTTATTCTCCCCAGTCTCCCTTCACATTAACTGCATTAATTTTATCTGGTGCCAGTAGTTGCCTGGTGAATATGGTTTCATTTGGCTCGAGTAGGGGCATATAAGGAAGAGTAAACCCAAAAAAGTAGCTGTTTTGAAATTATAGTGAATCATGAAGGTCATAGCAAGGACTTTGTACTTAAATGTAATTCTTTAATGGTTTTTCGATCGAGATAAAGATGTGACATTTACTGACTGCATATTAAGCATTTGAGACTGTCCATTGGTTTCCTGCTTATGCTAGGTGAACATTTGGCTCTCTTACCCAACCCGTGACTTTCAGTAAAATATTTAAACTTCAAAAAAATTTTTTTAACCAAGAGACAGACAATATGAATGTCTGCTTTGTTAGAAGAGGATGTATTCTCCTTGCCATTCTAGCTTTCTTTCTCTTTGGATCTGTTAAGTTCTGTCATCTTTGGTTTCCTTTATTAAACTTCCTGGGATTAATAACATGTATATATCTAACTATTCTGGGGTTTGTTTAAAGTTTTAACACTGAAATAAAAAATAAACATTCGCATTATTAAGACTATCTGAATATTCTTCGTGGCAGAAAATGTAATATAGTTATGATCCAGGTAATGATTCAGATAAAGATTACATGTCTTTTTCATACTCATTGTTTTTCCTAAGGTTTTTGCCTTTCTTTTTTTCATCATCTCCCGTAATTTCTTCCAAAATTGTCAAACATACTACCTGGTCAATGGAAACTTCTCTTTCTAGGGGATCTTCCGCCCCTGAACCAATCACATTCTAGGCCTGTCACACAGCAATCACGGAGTCTCCTTGCACTGCAAAACTAGGTGACAACCACTGTTTTCTAGGTCTCTTTGTGCCTAACTTATTCCCCCCACTCTCTAGTATCTTTGTAAAAGTGTCTGGAGGAATAAATAGACTGATTTTCACATTCTTGAAAATGTTTTTATTCTGTTTTTACATTTAATTAATATTTAAGCTGGGAATAGAATTCTTGGTTGAAAATCAGTTTGTTTCAAAAGGTTCGACAGCATTCCTCCACTGTATTGTAACAGTGCTGAAGATGAAAAATCAAAGAGAAGCCTGAATCCCAATCCCCTCTTTTCTTTTCCCTCACTTTGAATTTCTTCTCTCACTTCCAAGCTTTCTATACTTTCACAATGTTGTTTCTACTTGGAGGAATATTTTCATTTATTCTACTTATCACTTGGCAGAAACATTTAAGGACTCAAGGCTTCCTTTAGCTCTTTAAATACTTCCTTTCTCCATTTTCTCTGACCTCTCCCTCTGGAAGATCTTAGATCTTGGATCTCTAAGACAACTATTTTACTTATAGTTCTGTCTTAGATTGCCTTGGTTCTTTACACTATATTTTGAAGTTTTCCTTAATTTTACCTTCTTATCTATATTTTCATATTGAAAACTATGTTTTTAGCTTCTCCAGATTTTTTTTTAATAAATTTTTTTCTTTATGTTTTTTATTTATTTCAGAGAGAGAGAGAGAGAGAGACAGTGTGAGCAGGAGAGTGTCAAGATACAGAATCTGAAACAGGCTCCAGGCTCTGAGCTGTCAGCAAAGAGCCTGACACGGGGCCACGAACCATATCATGACCTGAGCCGAAGTCGGACACTTAACTGACTGAGCCATACAGGTGCCCCATCTGGATTCTTTTTTAAGTTTATTAATTTTGAGATAGAGAAGGAGCATAAGCAGGGAAGAGGCAGAGAGAGAATCCAAAGCAGGCTCCACAGTCAGCACAAAACCTGATGCGGAGCTCAAACTCACAAATCGCGAGATCATAATCTGAGTCTAAAACAAGAGCTGGACACTTAACCAACTGAGCCACCCAGGTACCCCTAGTTGCTTAGGATTCTTACTAGTATCTGATTATTCTTTTATTATATCTTCTTGAATTTCTGCAATAAACTTGTTAGGACTTTTTTTTTTAAAGGATTCTTCTCTGAATTATTTCTATTTCCTTATGTTAGATTTTCTATTGATACATTTCTTTTTATTTTGCAGGTTTTGTTTTTTCTTTGTTTTTATTTTTTAAAGTTTATTCATTTATTTTTGAAAGAGAGAGGGAGAAAAAGAGGGAGTATGAGTTAGGGAGGGACAGACAGAGAGGGAGAGAGAATCTGAAGCAGCTCTACTCTGTCAGCACAGAGCCCCATGCAGGGCTTAAACCCACAAACTGTGAGATCATGACCTGAGATGAAGTCAGACGCTTCACTGAGCCACCTAGCTGCCTCTCTTTTTCAATTTTTTAAATACTTTTCTTTCCTTTTTATTTTTGAGAGACAGAGAGAGAGTAAGAGAGCGAGTGTGAGCATGTGAGCAGGGGAGGGGCAAAGAGAGAGGGGGAGGCAAGATCCAAAGTGGGCTCCACACTGACAACAGAGCCCAACGCAGGGCTCAAACTCACCCACGAGATCGTGACCTGAGTCAAAGTCCGCCGCTTAACTGACTGAGCCACCTGGGCGCCCCTTATTTTGCAGATTTTCTTCAAATGTCTAGGAATCTTGGTTGTGTTTTTATATTTAGAAAGAGGCATCAGAAACACATCAGTTTAGAGTACATAAAGCTCCTGAGTTCTTAAATTCCAGAATAATTTTATTTTAAGGCATCAGCAATGTACTGCGCTACTAGGCTGACATAATTCCCCCACACAGTATTTTCAGTGCCTCTAGGTGAAAATTTTATTTGTGTTTTTGTTTTGGATTGGGGCAAAAGCCCTGATCATCAAATGTTTTGAACTAGGTGACTGGAAGGAGGGAAAGGGGAAACATGGTCCACTGTGGCTCCATATTCACGGTAGGACCTTTAATTTATCTGGATGTCTTAGTGCCACTTCTCACTACTACTCTTTCTTACATCTCTCAGTTTCTGAGGACAGGCATTATCTAGATGCTGCAAATAGGCAGCCTTCTGCATTTTCCTAGGAAGCTGTCAAAAAAGTACAGATCCCTAGACCCTACCTAGGGATCCTGATTCAGCACCTCTGGGATGGGCCTAGATACCTGCATTTTTTTTCTAATACCTTCCCTGGATCATGTAAACAACCAGTTTGGGGCACCACAAAGAAGCTTGTGATGTGGGGAAGAGTCAACTTTATGAGATAAAGCAGAGGTGGGAGCATCTGACTGGGTATGGGGAGAAGAAAGAAGAAAGAACCAAAAACTACTACCAGGTTTCAAGCCTGAGTGGCTCTAAAAGTGACAGTGAATTAGCATAAATAAGAAAGTGATAAGGAGTACTTCCTTATGGATGCCTTCTCCTAGATACTGTACTAAATGCCACCCTTATGAATATTACCAGAGTGCTCCTTATGTAGAAAAATTACGAGTAAGAATGATGTTAGATTACAGTAAAATGAGGAATAGATGTATGAATACATTCTCATGCTGGAGAACTAATATTTAGATGCATAAGCTCAATGATCTGTCTACTTTTCATGATTTATGAGGGTATTAAAAAACATTCATAGAGCATTCCCAAACTGAATATGAGTAATCTACTGATAGAGAATTCCTGGTTTCCTTTCAACCAAGTATCTTAACTTCTCAAATGTAAAAGAGCAGAATTCAAATATGCAGTACCTTTTATGCTTAATATATCTGAACAAAAGTGCAAAAAAAACAAAAAAACAAAACACAAACCTTCAAAATAGTATCTACAACTCTTCATAAGGCTTATATTTTTTACTAAAATATTGCCATTCACACACTTAAATTTCTGTTACTAGTATAGCCTGATGACTCATTTTGTACACTTAGAGTCTAATGAGGATTTTTAGATCTGCAATAACTGCGATGACCTTTCATAGCTCTTTCATATTAAAACACATTATGGGTGGAAATAGTTCTATGAAAATATTGATTTTTTTCTTTTTTAAAATTAAGGTATTTATAGAAAGTATTTAAGGTATATAAGTGTATGTAGTATATAAGGTATTTATTTAAAGTAGTTTTTACTGCTTTTAGTGCACAGTTCTGTAAATTTTGACAAATGTGTATACAGTCCTATAACCACAAATACAAAGTAATCTCATCACTCCTCAAACGCCCCCATACTTATTTGAAGTCGGAACCTAACCTCCCTCGAATCTCTGGCATTGACTAATCTCTTTTCTCTCCATTTATTTTTGCCTCTTCCAGACTGCTATATAAACATTATCAGGGAGTATGTAGCCTTTTGAATTTGGCTTCTTTCATTTAGCATAACACATGTAAGATTCATCCATTTTCTTGCATGTAGCATGAGTTTGTCCCTTGTCATTGTTCATAATATTCTATTGTATGGATGTACCACAGTTAATTTATCCAAATATTGATATTTAACCATTTACCAATAACTTTATTTTGTGGAAGAAGATGATTTCATGACTATTATGCACTGATCAAGAAGGGAAACATTAGATAAATTCCCTTTTCGCCTTGAATTCTTTAGGATTTGACTCTATTTTAGGGATGGCTAGTTCAAAAAATATATTTTTTATATAACTTAAAAAAGTGGGTATCTATTCTGATTGTCGGTATACAGTTGAAGCAAGTGTTATAATTCGAAAGGTTTTCTTTACCTAGAATGGGAATGACAACACATACTATTGTTATTGCTGATAACACCAGGTAATGTTTTGCTTAAACTTCTGAAGTAAAAGGCTATATGAAGGCCCTGTTCAGCCCAGATCTCTGAAATGGCTTACTTCCCACTGCAACGCTGTTAATCTTTTAGCCCATGGAGGCAACAGGTGGGTTAGCAAATAGCCAATAGAAGGACAACTGTTGTCCTTCAGGATCAGTGCCAGTGGAAAAAAGTGACCTGATATACAGATCTCAGGCCTGACATGATGAATATCTAATGCCACAGCTGTTGTCTCTCCCAACTGTCACTCATGTTTTTTTTAATGTTTTTTAATTGAAGTATAATTGACATGTAACATTATATTAATTTCAGGTATATAGCATAATGATTCAATATTTGTACATATTGTAAAATGATCATTGCAATAAGTCTAATTACCATCCGTCACCATAGTTACATAAGATTTTTTATGATGAGAGCATTCTAGATCTATCTATTCAGCAACATTCAAATATGCAATACATTACTGACTATAGTCACCATGCTGTGTATTTCATCCCTATGATTTATTTATTAATTGGAAGTTGGAACCTCATGATCCCCTTACCCATTTCACTCACACTCTTCCCCCCTTCCCTCTGACAACCCTCAGTAGGTTATCTGTATCTGTGAATTTGGGTTCTTTTGTTTTGTTTTTTGCTTTTTTATGTTCATATATAAGTGAAATCACATGATATTAGTCTTTCTCTGTTTGACTTATTTCACTTAGCATGGATACACTCAAGGTCCATCCATGTTGTCACAAATGGTAATATTTCATTAGTTTTTAATGGGTCAGTACTACCCACTGTACATATGTGTAGCACATCTTCCTTATCCATTCATCTATTGACAGGTTGTTTCTATATCTTGGTTATTGTAAATGATGTTGGAATGAACATAGGGGTGCATATATTTTATTGAATTTGTACTTTCGGGTTTTTTTTTTTGTGTAAATACTCAGAAATGCAATTACTTGTGTATTTATTTGGGTATTTATCCAAATATTTATCCAAATGCCCACAAGTAATTCTATTTTTAATAGAGAACAAGTAAGCTCTATTTTTAATATTCTGAGGAACCTCCATATTGTATTCCATAGTGGCTGCACCAATTTACACTCCCCACAGCAATGCACAAGAACTCCCTTTTCTCGACATCCTCACCAACGCTTTTTATTTCTTGTCTTTTTGATAATAGCCATACTGTCAGGTGTAATATTATACCTAATTATGGTTTTGATTTGTATTTTCCTGATGACAACTGATGTTGAACATCTTTTCATGTGTCTGTCAGCCATCTGTATGTCTTCTTTGGAAAAATGTCTACTCAGATCCTTTACCCATTTTGTAATCAGATGGTTTGTTTTTTGTTATTGAGTTGTAGGAGTTCTCTATATACTTTTGATATTAATCGTATATTTGATATCTGATTTGCAAATATCTTTTCTCATGTAATAGATAGCCTTTTCATTTTGTTAATAGTTCTCCTCACTGTGTAAACTCTTTTTAATTTGATGTAGTTCCATTTGTTTATTTTTGCTTTTGTTGTTTTTGCCTTTGGAGTCAGGTCCCAAAAATCATTGCCAAGACCAAAGTCAAGGAACTTACCCTTATGTTTTCCTCTATAAGTCTCATGGTTTCAAGTTTCACGTTTAAGTCTTTAATCCATGTTGAGCTAATTTTTGTGATAAGTTGGTGGTCCAGTTTGATTCTTTTGCAGGTGCCTGTCCAGTTTCAACAATTTTATTTAAAAAATGTCCTTTTCCCATGGTACATTCTTGCCTCCTTTAAATTAATTGACCATTTGTGCTTGGGTTTATTTTGGGGCTCTTTATTCTGTTCCATTGATCCATGTGTCTGTTTTTATGCCAATACCATGCTGTTTTGATTCGTATAACTTTATAATATAATTTGAAACCAGGGCCATGATGCTTCTTTGTTCTTTTTTCTCAAGATTGCTTTGGCTATTTGCAGTCTTTAGTATTTCCATATGAATTTTATTTATTTTTTTAAACAAGCAGTGAGCTGTACTTTGCCCACCTATGTTTTATTAATTTTATTTTTTATTCTTTTTTTAGTGTTTATCTGTTTTTGACAGAGAGTGAGAGACAGAAGAAGAAAGAGCAAGTGAGCTTGTTAGTAGGGGCAGAGAGAAAGGGATACAGAGGATCTGAAGCAGGCTCTGAACTGAGAGCAGAGAGCTCAGTGGGGCTCCAACTCATAAACTCTGAGAGCATGATCTGAGCCAAAGTGAGACACTTAACCAACTGAGCCACCCAAGCAACCCTTCCATGCAAATTTTAGAATTTAGGATTTTTTGATCTACTTCTGTGAAAAATGTTGGTATTTTGATAGGGATTTCATTTAACCTGAAGATTGCTTTGAATAATATGAACATTTTAACAGTATTAATTCTTCCAACCCATGAGCATGAAGTGTTTCCATTTATTTGTGTCTTCTTTAATTCCTTTCATCAATGTCTCAGTATTCAGTATACAGGCCTTTTACTTCCTTGGTTAAAATTATTCCTAGATATTTTATTCCTTTTAATGCAATTATAAATGGGATTGGTTTTTTTTTTATTTCTCTTTTTGATAGCTTGTTGTTAGTATATAAAAATGCAACAGGTTTTATATATTGATTTTGTACTCTGAATGTTACTGAATTCATTTATTAGTTTTAATTAGAGTTTTGGTGGACTCTATAAGGTTTTCAGTATATAAAACTATGTTCACAAATAGTGACAATTTCACTTTTTCCTTTCCAATTTGGATGTTTTTTATTTCTCCTGCCTAATTGCTCTGATTAGGACTCCCAGTACTATGTTGAAAAAAAGTGATGATAGTAAACAGCCTTGTCTTTTCCTAATCTTAACAGAAGAGCTTTCAGTTTTTCACTATTGAGCACAGTGTTAGCTGTGGTCTTGTCATATACGGCCTTTACTATGTTGAGGTATGTTCTATCTACACTCACTTTGTTGACAGAAGTTTTTTTAATCTAAAAATATGCTAAACTTTGATGACTACTTTTTCTGCATCTATTGAGAAGATCATTTTTATTCCTTCACTTCTTTTTCAATGCTTATTTATTTTGAGAGAGAGAGAGAGAGAGAGCACATGCAAGTAGGAGACGGACAGAATGAGAGGGAGAGAGAAAGAATCCCAAGTTAAGTTCTATGCTGTCAGCACAGAGCCCAACACGGGGCTCAATCTCACGGACCCTGAGTTCAGGACCTGAGCCAAAATCAAGAGTCAGATGCTTAAGTGACTGAGCCACCAGATGCTCCAGATTCCTTTATATTTTTAATGTGGTGTATCATAGTAACTAATTTGTAGACTGTGAACTATCCTTGCATCCCTGGAATAAATCCCACTTGATCATTGCAAATGCTTCTTTTAATATATTGTTAAATTCAGTTTGCTTGTGTTTTGTTGAGAAATTTTTCATCTATGTTCGCCAGAAACAGTGGTCTGTAGTTATCTTTTTAATAGTGTCTTTGACTGGTTTTGGTATGAGGGTAATGCTTACCTCATAAAATGCATTCAGAAGCATTCCTTCCTCTTCAAATTTTGTAAGAGTTTGAGAAGGATTGGTATTAAAAACTTTGTTTAGTAGAATTCATGAGTAAAGCTGTCTCATCCTGAACTTTTGTTTGTTGGGAGGTTTTTGATTACTGATTCAATCTTGTGGCTGTTTTGTAATTCTTATTATATTTTTAAAGTTTATTTTTGAGAGAGAGAGAGAGAGAGAGAAGGAGGGGCAGAGAGTGACAGAGATACAGAATCTGAAGCAGGTTCCAGGCTCTGAGCTGTCAGTACAGAGCCCAATATGGGGCCTGAACTCATGAGCTGTGAGATCATGACCTCAGTCAAAGCTGGATGCTTAACCAGCTGAGCCACCCAGGAGCACCTTGTAATTCTTCTTTATTCCTTTCTTCCTTGTGTCTTGATGACTTTATGTAATATTATGCTCAGACTTCTTTCTTATTATCTTTTATGGGTCTACTATAGGTTTTTGTTGTGTTGTTACCATGAGGCTCACATATAACAGCCTATTTGTATAACCATCTATTTTAAGATGAAAGCAAGTTAAGCCTGAACACATTTTAAAACTCTGCATTTTTATCCCCCTCCCCCAATTTTATGTGTTTGCTGTCACATTTTATATTTTTAAATTTTGTAGATCCTTTAACAAATTATTATAGTTATATTTTTACTATTTTATTTTAACCTTCATACTAGCTTTATAAATGATTAATCCACTATCTTTTCTATCTATTTACCTTTTTCAGTGAGATTTTTTACTTTCATATGTTTTCTTGCTGCAAATTAGTGCCCTTTCCTTTTAGCTTAAAGAATTCTCTCCAACATTTCTTGTAAGGCTAGTTTAATGGTGATGAATTCCTTTAGATTTTGCTTTTCTGGAAAACCCTTTCTCTCTCCTTCAATATTGAATGATAACCTTGCTGGGTAAAGTATTCTTGGTTGGAATTTTTTCCTTTCAGCACCTGAATATATCATGCCACTTCCTCTGGGCCCAAAAAGTTTCTGCTGAGAAATCTGCTGACAGCTTTATGGGGGTGGGGAAGATCTGCTGTATGTAACAAGTTGTTTTCTCTTGCTGCTTTTAATCACTCATCATGTTTTAATTTTACAGTTTTGATTTAATCTTTTCTAAATAAAGCACTGGATAAATACAGAACAAGATAACAAGAGTCCCTAGCAAAGGAGCCAGATTGGTATTAGCACCATCACCCGCCCCTTTCACCACCTCCCCAACCCTTTGGTTTTGTTTTTTTGTGATGATGGCATCTCTAGGACACTGCTTGATGTTCATGAAGTCCAGAGCTTCTGCACCAGCTCAGAAGCTTAAGAGAAATTATAGAGTGTGGATTTCATTGTGACTTCTTAAATGTTCTTATCATGCTAACCGGGATGCTTTTTTACCAGACATTTCAAGTTGTAACACACAGTTATATCTAAAGAAAAACATCAGACTTTTCAATGGTGGGCCCTAAGCTTCCCCCACTTTTCTAAGATCTTTAATTTATAGGGCACTTGCATGGCTCAGTTGGCTGAGCATCCAACTGCAGCTCAGGTCATGATCTCACGGTTTGTAGGTTTGAGCCCTGAGTCAGGCTCTGTGCTGACAGCTCAGAGCCTGGAACATGATTCAGATTCTGTGACTCCCTCTCTCTCTGCCACCCTCCCCGACTCACATTTTTTTGTCATGCTCTCTCTCAAGAAAATGAATAAACATTAAAAAAAATTAAAATACATTTTCGACCATGGGTTACATTATCTTTCTTTTTAAAAAATGTTTATTTTTGAGAGAGAGAGCATGAATGGGGAGGGGCAGAGAGGCAGGGTGCAAGAATCCCAAGCAGGCTCCACACTGTCAGCACAAAGCCCGATGTGGGGCTCAAACTCACAAACTATGAGATCATGACCTGAGCCGAATCAAGAGTCGGACACTAAACTGACTGAACTACCCAGGTGCCCCACATTCTTTCTCTTAATGAAGCTACCTTTTAAAAAATAAACCCTATACTGAATTATAGCTTTACATATAATGAAATGTACCCATTTTAAGTGTGCAGGCTTAACAAATGTGTATACTTAGTGAGTATTTCATGACTACAAGATATAGAGTACCCTCCCCCTAACCACAGTCTCCTTAATGCCCTTTAGGTCAGTTCTCTCTCCACTCCCAACTTCAGGCAGTTGATCTGCTTTCTATCATGATAGGTTAAGTCTGACTTTTCAAGAATATTCTGTAAATAGTATGTGTGCTTTTGGGGTCTGGCTTTTTACTTAGCATAAACTTTTTGAGGTTCATCAATGTTGTATGTATCTGTAACTAGTTCCTTCTTTCCCCTGAGTACTATTTCATCTTATGGCTATAATGCCTTTTGTTTATCCATTTGTATACTGATGGACATTTGAATTGTTTTCATTTAGGGGCTGTAAGATACACATGGCAGGTTTACTCGAAAGTTTTTGTGCATCGTTCATTTCTCCTGGGAAAATATCTAAAAGCAAATACCTGGGTTGTATGTTAAATATGTTTTTAAGCTTTTAAGAAACTACAAACTACTTTCTAGAGTGGTTGATCATTGTGAATTCCCACTAGTAATACAGCTGACCCTTGAACAATGTGGGGGTTAAAGGCACCAACCCCCAACGCAGTTGAAAATGTGAGTATAACTTTTTACTCTCCCACCACCAAAACTTAACTACCAATAACCTACAGTTGATCAGAAGCCTTACTGATAACATAAACAGTCAGCTAATAACATATTTTATATGTATTACATACTGTATTCTTATAATAATCTAGAGAAAAGAAAATCATAAGGAAAATACATTTACAGTACTGTATTTACCAAAAAAATCCACATATGCGTGGACTCACATAATTCAAACCCATGTTGTTCAAGGGTCAACTCTATAATGTATTCATTGGGAGTAACTGTTACAGAAAAAAGTAAAACAAAACAAAACAAAAAAGCACAAGTAGGTGTTATGGTGCTATTTACAGATGATGGTAAGAAAAGGCTTCCTAGACTGTTTTGAGCCAAAACTTGAAGTAAAGGTGAATGCCATGAAATATCTGGGAGTACAGCATTCACAAGGGAAAAATAGCAGCACGTGTAAAAGGGTATTCCTTGGTGGGCTGGAGGAATATCAAGGAGGTCAAGGGGTTTGCAGTGGGGTGACAGAGACAGAAAAGAGGAAAAGAGCTCAGAAAGGCTGGGAGCTCAGTTCCTGAAGGGCTTTGTAGGCCAATGAACTTTGGAACGAATGAAATGAGGAGTCACTGGATGATTATGAACACTAAAGGGACACAACTTCTATTATATTTTAGAAGGATCACTTTTATGTGAGAAATAGACTATAGGATGCAAGCATGAAAGGAAGCAGGCCAGTTAGGAGGTTATTCTAATCATCCAGACTGAAGACCAGATCAGTGTGGTAGCAGCGATTCTGGACGTTTTCTAACAGCAGAGCTGACAATATTCCCAATGGATTGAAAGTGTCCTGGTGAAAGAAGAGTCAAATCTAATTAGGTCAATCTAATTCCAAATCCATAGTTCCTTTAAGTACAGGAAATAATCTGTTTAAAGAAGAAAGAAGGAAGGGGAAGAAATGCAGTTTGTGTGGTTAAAAACTGGTAAGAAACTAAATTAAATTCATGGTCACTGGCAAAGACAAACTGCTTTAATCGCCCAAAATATCCTCAATCTAAATAGCTAAACATGTCTGCCTGAAATAAATGTAATATTATGGAAAAAGTGTAATATGCAGATTGTAATGCTAATTTATAACTTTAAAATTCTATATATAGAATTGAATATAAAAATACTTCTCTCAAGGTTTAGAAAATAATAGTAAAGTAAAACAAGAACCATGGCAATTCTTTGAAATAGGAGATGAATACCTATTAATCATACCTATTCCATAGGAAATAAATTTTAAGTGTAGATAAATATATGGCTCCTTTGGGCCAAATCCAGTGCATTGGAGACTACAGTCAGTCTGCTGATTCTAAGCCTAGCACAGATACCCTCTTTGATCAATTGCTGACTCCAATTCAGGACTGCTAACCTTTTCTGCCTATTTTTTTTTTAACAAACTCTTTTTTTTTTTTTTTTTTTTTGAGAGAGAAAGAGAGAGAGAGCAAGTGCTCAGCTGCATGAGGGTGGGGAGAAGGGCAGAAGGAGAGAAAGAAAGAGAGAGGGTGGGAAGAGAGGAGGAGAGAATTCCAAGCAGGCTCTACACTCAGCACAGAGCCTGATGCAGGGCTCGATCCCATAACCCTAGGATCATGACCCAAGCCAAAACAGAGTCAGATGCTCAACCGAGTTATGCAGGTGCCCCTCTGCATATTTTAATTAAAGACATCAAATACCAGCACCTTTAATATCCAAGATACACATCCTGAAACACTGATAGATGACTATGAGACATTCTACAATATATTCACAGACTTAGTAAGGTCCACCAAATGATAGCTCAACATAAATAACTCAGAAGAATCAATTTCTAAGAAAACTTGATCTTTATCAACTACCCTAAGTATTTTGAAACATCTAATGCTACTATAGATGTGTGGATTTCCTTTTCATATATTTTTCAATATCAAAATATTTTCAAATATATATGTCTATTGGAGGTAGGAGGTTGAAGGAGACAGCTTAGAAATTCACAAAGAAAAAAATATCTGCAAACACATTTAAACAAGGCAGGTTTGGGAATTGTAATTTTTACTTCTTTGATGCAGACTATATGATAATTATATTTCCCCTAAAATTTAAAAAAAAATAGAAAAGAAAGGGCTATAGAATTTAACTACCAAAGCATTTGGGTTGTGTAGGTCCTTTTATTGCACTGTAAATATTTTGCATATGTCTAGAGCAAGCACCAGTAATTAGGCCATAATCGTAACATGTCACTCTTAAACACAACAGCTGTGTGTATTTGGAAAGATTAAGAACTAGATTGTTCAGTAATTCTGGGAGCCTTGTTTACCACACTAAGATGTCTGGCAAGACTTATTGTTTACTTGATGTGATGTACTTGTTATTTTATTAAATATTAAATATTTAAGACTGCATAGTTTAAAATTTTATATAGAAAGTCTTTTACCTAATTTTGAGGAGAGTTAAAGAAGAATTATTCCGGGGCGCCTGGGTGGCTTAGTCGGTTAAGCGTCCGACTTTCACTTGGGTCATGATCTCACGGTTCATGGGTTCGAGCCCCGCGTCGGGCTCTGTGCTGACTGCCAGCTCAGAGCCTGGAGCCTGTTTCAGAGTCTGTCACTCCCTCTCTCTCTGACCCTCCCCTGCTCACGCTGTCTCTATCTCTCTCCTAGAAATAAATAAAAACATTTAAAAAAAAAAAAAAAAAGAAGAATTATTCCTAAGGTATAATTTTAATTCTTTATATAGTACCCAATAATATACCACATACAATTTGATGCTTGATCATTTTTTTGCAATCATGACTCATTACGTCTATACACACACAAATTTAAATATTAAAATTTATTTGCTTGATTATTCCTTGTAGTTGTTCATGAGGTAGTATTTCTGTTTTATAGATAAAAGTATATATAGTCAAGTACGTTGCACAAGCAAAAAATCACATGAGAGTAGGGGCACCTGGGTGGCTCGGTAGGTTAAGCAACCAACTCTTGATTTTGGCTCAGTTCATGATCTCACTGTTTATGGGTTCAAACCCCACATCAGGCTCTGTGATGACAGTGCAGAGCCTGCCGGGGATTCTCTCCTTCCCTCTCTGTTCCTCCCCAACTTGTTCACTCTCTCTTTCAAAAATAAATAAGTAAACCTTTGGGGGAAAAAAATCACAGGAGAGTAAAAAAATAAAAAATCACATGAGAGTTCAATGAGTAGCAGAACATGATTCATTAATTTTGTGCTTACAGGTTAGTGAGCCCCAAACATCTTTGTTTCTTTGTTATTCTTCTGGCAAGATGTTTGGTATGTTTCCTGACGGAGAAACTCCAAATGCACATTTTATACTAAGTTTAGAGTAGACCAAATTGTTAGTGGGAAGGATAACCTCTTCTAAATAAAATCCAGTATTTGAAAAACAAACATAATCACAATTCATATAATTCTGGAACTTCAGAATAGCAGAGTAAACTGATAAACATAATAATAAGCAAAATAAAGTTTGCTAGTGACTTTTCTGACTTTTGTGGTTCATCGTATATCATGTTTATTTTGCTAAACAACTTTTGAAAACTTACTAACCAGGAGAAATGTAAATTACAGATCTTACTCATTGAAGTAACATTAATTAATATTACCCAGGTAGTAAATTTTAATAAAACCCATTTTAAATTGGAAAATATAAGCCCATTTGGAAACTCCTGTCAATTATTTAACCAGCAAGGGCACTGAACATCTATTAATGGTCTAGGTTGATGAAGAGATATGAGAAATAAATAAATGAAATGTTCTTTGCTTTCAAAGCATTTACAATCTATGTCTTAGTGACAATTTTGTTTCATGGTGGTAAGGTAAAAGATTCTATCTGAATCTCATGACTTTTTTGTACAATACCATGTACATATTGAAAATGTTTGCTGCAAACAGGTTCCTTAATGTATTCACTGAGTGAAGATTCCATATACCTGTTCAAAACAATTCAGTGTGGATGAAACCCTTACCAATGAGGTGACCTCTGAGAACTTCTTCACCCTCAAAAAAGAAAAATAATATTGGTTCTGCCTCCTGGTGCTGGCAAGGAACACATGAGATAATGAGCATGCAAGCATTCACAGAAGACTTCTAGGCCATTTCTAAACAGATTTCCAGAGCATCAAAGACTACAGCATTTAATGAAGCAATAAAAACTTTAGGAAAACAGTTTGAAAATATAATTTGAATAAAAAAAATAAAATTGGAGTAATTATTCAATCTTATTGGGCCTTCTGCCCAATCATTTCTCCTCTTTTCTATACAGTCTATCTTGGTGTTTTTAAATTTTTGAATTAATCAATCAATTAATTAATTAATTAAAGTAGGCTTCACACCCAGCACAGAGCCCAACAAGGGTCTTGAACTCATGCCCATGAGATCAAGACCTGAGCTGGGATCAAGAGTAAGACACTAAACTGAAGGAGCCACCCAGGCGCCTGGCCCCTCTTGGTGTTCTTTAGAAGGGAAAAGTTAAGTCATTTTTCTGGTGCGAAATTTTTTATGACAATTACCTAAAGACTCTTACCAGTCTATTTGATTTCTTGTGTGTAATCCTGACTCAAGATCATTATGTTGAATATCAACCGTGCTTCAATAATTATTTATTGTGTAAGTTCAAGGTGAAATTCACTGTGCAGGACATGGAAACAAACAAAAAACATATATTAATCTATATAATATGCCCAGTTGCCATTTAGCAGAAATAATTTCATAAATTCTATAAAGCTGAATTTATATTGTTGAGAGGCACTTGAAATTTGTCCTTTTGTGTAAGTTAACTGTCAAGGTAAATAAACTAATGTTTTTATCATTAACAACAGAATCGGGTCATAAGAAAAATAGCTTTTATTTTAGAGAGAGAACAAGTGAGAAGAGAGGAGAGGAACCAAAGGAGAGAGAGAATCTTAAGAAGGATCTATGCTCACCACAGAGCCCAGTGTGGGGCTTGATCCCATGATCCTAGAATCATAATCTTAGCCAAAATTAAGAGTCGGGCACTCAACCACCCAGGTACCCCAGGAAAATACAGTTTTAGAGCTTGTTCATTGTTGATATGGCATGAAAAAGCAATTTACTAAACATAGAGAAAAATATTTTGGTGAAAATAGATGTAAAAATAAAGCAGTCTATATCAGTGAAACAATCTTTTATTGAATTCAAAATATTATGTGTAGAATAATTTGATTTTAGGACCTACAAAATGGGAGGAGAGTTTTTTATGAGTCAGTTTTAAAAGTGCATAAACTTCTAGAGAAGTTAATAATAGCTGAGTAAAATTTTGAGACCCAAATAGGAGTTTCCATGGTTTGCCTAAATCTGCTCAATCTAAACCATTGTAAAAGATACAACCTATCTTCAGATATTTCATATAAATCTAATACTTAGAGCTTTAGAGTGCTTGCTGTAATAGCCAAGATAATGAAAAATGAAGATTTCTAGGTTAAAATAAAGGGTAAAATACTTGTACTTGTGTTTGCTTCCTTTCTATAGACTTATCAAAATGAGAGAAATGCAATTTAAAAAGAATAACCTCCTAAGGACAAAGAGTGCAGAAGAGAAGTCAATACAAGAAAATCTTAGAAACTGAAAAGCAGACATAGAAATTGTAACTACCTGTTAAAACTTTAGAAAGCAACTATGGGGAAAAAGTAAGAAATTAATTTACATTTCTGATTTCCTAAAGGCTCCAAATTGTTGGCAATAGGTCTTTCTGAACTGTGGCACCTGTAAAGCTATCAACAGAAGAATGAGTGGGAAGTATCTCTAGGGTACAGTTAAACATCTCCACCTTTCCCCCCAACTCCCTGCCCCAGAACTCTCCCCCTATTCTGTATAATGGATTTACTGTGCAGGTAGACAGAACATGGCAGGTTTATTCTAGAGAGGATCTTTGAAATCGAGGACACCAGGCAAAATCGAAGCTAGGGGAGCCACGCTAAAAATAGTGGAACTCAGGGGCACCTGGGTGGCTTAGTCGGTTGAGTGTCCGACTTTTCGCGTAGGTCATGATCTCGCGGTTCGTGGGCTCGAGCCCCGCGTCGGGCTCTGTGCTGACTGCCAGCTCAGAGCCTGGAGCCTATTTCAGAGTCTGTATCTCCCTCTCTCTCTGACCCTCCCCTGCTCACGCTGTCTCTCTCTCTCTCTCTCTCCTAGAAAGAAATAAAAATATATATATATATTTAAATGTTTTTAAATGCAGTCAGCACAGAGCCCGACGCGGGGCTCGAACCCACGAACCGTGAGATCATGACCCAAGCGAAAGTCGGACGCTTAACCGACTAAGCCACCCAGGCGCCCCAGAAATAAAAATATTTTTAAAAAATAGTGGAACTCAGTGAACTTGAACATAGGAAGATCTCAGAATGGCTCTCTTGTCTTTCTGCTCTTGGTTCCTGTAATGCCTGCTTCCAGCCTCTACTTCCAAGACCTAGGAATGGCAAAATCACCTGTTGGGAATCTGATCCAAGAAAAGGTAAAAATTCTGATTGACATCAGTGTTCCTTCCATGAAAGAGACCACCCAAATCACCAACCAAGGGCAAAGCCCACATCAAGGTACTACACCCAGATGTACTCAGAGCTTCCATAGCTGTCTGATCTTCACACTCTTAGAAAATCAAAGGTCATTTCGTATCTGAAGAGAGTTTCTAAATAAGAGACAAAGACAGAAACAAGCAGTTGGAAGCAACCCTGAAGAGATGAACGGAGGGGAGGGAAGAAAATGGAAATACCATCTTTCATATCTATCACAAATAGACAACAGAGTATACCATATCCACAGCATTAGAACAGCATGATTATCTATCATCTAAAGAGAACAACAAAAAAAGAGCTCCTAAAAGTTCAAATTATGAGAATAGAAACTTTTTGAAACAAATGATAAAAGGCTGAAAGATAGTTAAGTAGAAGTTATCTTTCTGAAAGTAGAGCAAAAAAGACAATGAGAGGATCACAAGAGAGAAAAGATTTAGAAATCAGAGAACTAGAGAACAGTCCAGGAAGCCCAACATCTGAGTAATTGAAGAAAGGGAGTTAAGAGGAAATGGATAGAAGAAAATAATCAAATAAGTGAATCAAGAACACTTTGCATAGAAAGATATGAGTTTGCACATTAAAAGGGACTACCAAGTGCCCAGGGCAAAGATTTCTAAATCAGTGTTTGGGGGATGGGGGTAGAAGGGTAACTTCAGGCGGTGTTCTTAGAGAATATATTTATAGTGCTGCTTCTTGATTTTGCAGAATTAGGCATTACCTATTGACTTCCTAACAAGGTAGATGTGGATTCAGTATTGCTTTGCCATTACCCCTTCATATCTATCCCTCTTCTCATCCTCACATCTACCTCATGTAATTATATAGCACTTTTGGTTAAATCAATATTCATTGTTTACATTTTTATGACAATGTTAAAGCTATTCACAGATGAGCCATGTAGCATTTGGTAATTTCTTTCCTGTATGACCTTTTGTTTTCTTTAGTATATGTGCTGCCGAAGCGAGCACATGACCTTTTGTTTTCTTTAATCTCTGTTTCTTTACTTGCAAAAGTGGTAAATTCATGGTTTGATATATTTCTGATAGATTCAAACACTGTCTTTAAAAAACAATCCCCCCTCCCATCTGCTCCGCTGGCTTCAGAGTTACCTTCATTCTTAGGCAAGTGCTTCCAGCAAGCAGGCTCTAAACAGCAACAAACTGACACTCTAGCAGTTTAGAAACCTCAGGAGATAAAGGGAATCTTTTTCTCAACAGCTCCAGTAAAAGAACCAATGTTTTGCTCAAGAGGATGTGCTTACTACTCTTTTTGCTACCGAGTCACCACTTTACCTACGGGTGGAGTCAAGTTTTATTTGCCTTAGAATTGAGAATTGCAAAGAGTTTCAGCAAACAAAGAAAAGCTGAGAAAAACTGTAATGCATTTGTATTTGCACCTATACTATATAGCATAGTTCAAACTCAAAAAGTTCTAGAATTTTACAGGCTAGAAAGGGCAAGAATAAGCAATGCCTCTGGGTTGAGGAAACATTATATAAACTAAGTTTTCAAGTTTAAACTTGTCTAATGGAAAATAGCATTATGATTTTAGAGTTAATTCAGGGATTTTGTACTGATACTCAAAAAGCAGAATATATTAATCAAAAGACAAAATGGATTTATGCTATCTTTTAATATCACAAACATGTTTTGATGCAGTTCAGCTGATCTTTTAAATGTTGTATTTAATACCAGTTTTGATGAATATTGTGACCTATGCAACCTATTAAGTGAGGCAACCAGTGAGTATAGGAATTTAGTATTTAGGATACCTTACTGATTGTGTGAGACTTTAGCCATACAATTTTGGTTTTCTAAGGGTTCATTTCCCCTCTTTTTTTGGTAATTTTATCATTATTTTGTTTTTGGTGTTTTTTTTTACCAAACTAAAAGTCTTTAGCTGTAGGTCAAATATTTTGTAGTATAATAAGGATCAGGTGTGTAGGTTGGGAAAAAAAAAAAAAGTACCAGCAGGATTTCAAAAGAAATGAACATGTGCTCCCTTCTGCAGCACAGATATTAAAACTAGAACAATTCAATTGAGATTAGCATGGCCCCTGAACAAGGTTGACATGCAAATTCATGAAGTTTCTATGTATAAATATATACAAATAAAACAAATAGCTTCATAGTTCAGAGATCTCTTAGTAGTGCTCTATACCGATCTTTAGTGTTACCATATTTATATTTCTCTTAGGATTCTTTTATTAATCTCTCTGCAGTGTGACTACATTTATATCTGAGCTTACAAGTATAAATGTTCATTCTGTATTTCTCCATCAGTGTTAGAGGACTATGATGACCACTTTTAGTTTATGACAATACAACCCTAACATTTGCAAAGAGTGATAATGAAAAGAGCTAACATTAAGTTTCACAAAACTCCTACAAGTTAGACACTATTATTATTTCCAGCATACTAATGAGGAGACTGAAAAAGAAGACAGAAACTTACTTAAGGCAAAACTAAGTGGTAAAAGCCTAACTAGCCTGAACCCAAAGCCTCCACAAGGTAATAAACCATAAGACAGTGTTATGGGGTTGTGATAGCCTGCCTAATAATACCTAAAAAAAAAAAAAAAAAAGACATCAACATGTAGTTTGTATGGTATATGTAACAAGCCAAGAGGTCTATAATTTGACAGAAAAGGTCATGTTGTGGGGGGCACCTGGATGGCTCAGTCGGTTGATCATCCGACTGTGGGTCAGGTCATCATCCCATGATTCATGAATTCGAGACCCTCTGACAACTCAGAGCCTGGAGCCTGCTTCAGATTCTGTGCTTCCCTGTTTTTCTGCCCCTTCCCTGCTCACATTCTCTCTCTCTCTCTTCAACGTAAACATTTTAAAAAAATCTTTTTAAGGAAAAGGTCATGTAGCTGTTTGTAAGTGGAATGGACTACTCATTGAGATCACCTGCTTAGTAGCTGTAAGTGTAAAAATGATAAACTAAGTTAGTAGAGAAAAGATAATAGCCCACCATGGAGAACACTTTTTACCATTCTAGAAAAACAGAATGGTCTTTTAGTGTGCTGTCACTCATTCTCTTCTGCCATATCACCTTCCAGCCCATTTTTTTCTTAAAGTATTTTTTCATAATATAAATTAAGTATGCAAAAGGTACACAGAATAACAGAATATACATATACCATCATTCAACTCCATCAAGTTCTAACATTTTGCTTGCTAATGTTTTGCAAGGAAATTTGCAGTTTTGCTTGCAGATCTTTTTTTTTGTTGTTGTTGTTTAATGAGGTGATAGAGTTTAAATAGTATATAGAACATACTTCTATGGCTTAAAGAATAATAAAACAAATACTCATACACCCTCTAGCAAATCTGAAAAATAAAGCATCACTACTACCTTAAAAGCCCTCTCTGTTTGCCTCTGTAATGCTGATAGTTTGACTGAATACAGAGCTCCAAGTTGTAAATAATTTGACCTCTGAATTTTGAAGGCACTGTGTTGACTTCACTTCTGTTGAAGCTCTTTGCTCCTAGTGTTTTGAAATTTTACAATGGTGTATCTTGTTGTGGGTTTATTTTTATCCATGTATTGAGCACTCTGTGAACACTTTCAATCTGGAAATTCCTGAACTTCTGCTCTATGAAATATTATTGGGTTATATTTTTTGATGTTTGCCTATATTCCCTACTCTTACTTGAATTTTGGATATGATGAGCTGGTGTCTTAACTTTCTTTTATTTGCTCTTATTTTTTATCTCTTCGCCTTTCTGCTCTACTTTCTCAGAGATTATCTTAATTGTACATTTAAGCCCTTCTAATGTCTATGTGTTTATAATTTTCAGTGGCTCCTGTGAGATAACAGAAAATATATACATTGGTCTCTGCCTCCTGGTTCCTGGCACAGAACTGCTAAAACTCTCGTAATTTCCTAAATGATAGGAGTAATTGGAGCATTTTTTGGTCTAATAAGGTGACTCAAGGTGGGCTTCTGGATGGGGTTTGGTCACCAGAAAGACCAAGCCATGATTAGAAGCTTGGAACTTTCAGCCCCACTCCCAGTTTTCTAGAGGGGAGGGAGGCTGTAATATAAGACCCCAATAATATGGGGGTTCAGAGAACTTCCAGGTCGGCCACACCAGGAGGGTGACACACCCCACAGTTTCACAGGGACAGAAGCTGCTGTCTCAGATCCCTCCCAGACCTCATCCTATGTATCTCTTCATCTGGTTCTTTATCTGTATGCTTGATCAGACCTGTTAGTAAAGTGCTAAATGTAAGTGTTTCCCTGAGTTCTGTGAGCAGATCTAGCAAATTAGTCAGACCTGAGGAGGGGGTCATGGGAACCTTCGATCTGTAGCCAGATCTGACAGAAGTTGGGGGTAACTGGCGGAACCACTACTTGTGGCTGGCATCTGAAGTTGGGGGGGGTTAGTCTCATGGGACTGTGCCCTTAACCTGCTCGATGATAGTATCTCTTGATAGAGAGTGTAGAATTGAGTTAAATTCCAGGACACCCAGCTGGCGTCATGGTGAATTGCTTGGTTTGGGGGAAAATCTGCACACATCTAGTGACCAGAAGTGTCAGAAGTGACAGAGACAAGAGCTCTGTGTGAGTAGTAAAGGACAAAAGCTCAGAAGGGAAAAGCTGGGTGGTTTTTCTTACACGACTCCTTTTTCCTGTCCTTTTAATAAAGCATCTTATTCTTCTTTTATGGCTGCACTATCTTATTTCTCTCTCCCTGAACATAAAAAATAACTAAAATGTATTTTTCTCTTTGCATGGCTGTATCTTTGAAAATGCTTTTTTCCCATGGCTGCCTGGGTGGCTCAGTAAGTTAAGCATCTGACTTCACTTCAGGTCATGATCTCAGGGTTTATGGGTTCAAGCCCCATGTCCAACTCTGCAATGACAATGTGGAGCCTGCTTGGGATTTTCTCTCTGTCCTCTCTTTCTGCCCCTCCCTGTCTTGCACTCTCTCTCAAAATAAATAAATACACTTAAAAACGTAAAGTGATTTTTTTCTGTTTCTTTGCTTTAAGGTCTCTTTGTGTTATTCCTCGGTATCTAGTAGTGATCTCTGACTGCGAGCTCTCCTTTAAGACTAGCACATTAAAGGGGTGCCTGGGTGGTTCAGTTGGTTAAGTGGTCGACTTCAGCTCAGGTCATGATCTGGTGGTTCATGAGTTCAAGCCCCATGTCAGGCTCTGTACTGACAGCTCAGAGCCTGGAGCCTGCTTCGGGTTCTGTGTGTCTCTCTCTCTGCCCCTCCCCTACTCACGCTCTGTCTCTCTGTCTCTCAAAAATAAATAAGTGTTAAAAAAACTTTAAAAAAAAAAAAATAATGGACCATTAAAAAGATGTTTGAAGGGGACCGAGGGGTGGCTCAGCTGGTTAAACATCCAACTTCAGCTCAGGTCATGATCTCACAGTTTTTGAGTTTGAGCCTCACATCAGGCTCTGTGCTGACAGCCCAGAGCCTGGAGCCTGCTTCATATGCTGTGTCTCCCTCTCTTTCTATCCCTCCCCAGCTAATACTCTGTCCCTTCTCTGTCTTTCTCTGAAAAATAAGCATTAAAAATTATAAAAAATAAAAAGATGTTTGGAGTTCCATATCAATGCATGGGGCTTACTGAACACAAGCTTATTTCAAGGTGTTTTGGTTAAACCATTTCATCGGGAAATCCCAGACACCTGTGCACATAGGTGCCTTTGCAAGAGCTGGAAAATTCCGCAGGAGAGATTATTCCTTTCTCCTTCCTTGCTAGTAAAACCTGACTGCTGATGTTTCTGAGCCAGGGGTCTGGTGGAGGGATGGTGGTGTGTCCACAGCCAGTATGTAAACATTTCATTTAATCAGTTTTCCTTGTAGTGGCTGCCTCTGCCCTCAACTATGCACTGAGCCCCTTAGTCAAGAAACACTGTGTTCTATCCTCTCTGGAGGATACAACTTCAGGGCTCTGCTGACAGAGAAAAACAGCAATCCTACTAATTGGCGTTACAAAGCTTTGGGTAACTAATTCTTCAACATGGAGTCAATCCTCCTTTTTTAGGCCCAACTTTGTTCCCATTTCCAAAATTATCAGATACTCCCATCGTTGAGCTGTTTGTGGGTTTTGAGGTATATATTGGGCTGCTTTTTGTACCTTCTCTAATATTATTTTAGAGTGGGAGGAAGCTTCTTGAGTTCTGCTAAACCCATCTAGTTTCAGATTCCTGGTCAGATTTCCCATTCTTTTTGTTCTTGTTAATAAACCTTTATTTTTGTTCTTGGTGTTCTACAGTTTAACTATGACAAGTTTAGGTGTGGATGTCACTGATCTTGCTTATGTACCTGAATGTGAAGATTTTTACAGTCCTAGAATACTTTCATTTACACTTAAATATATACTAATATATTTATATATAAGTAGAAACACATATATCCTCTACTAGAAGTTTTAATGTATATATCACTGTGCAGTATTCTGGAAAAAGTCTTTAATCACCTAGCCTCCTAATTCACTCTTTAGCGTGTCCATAAACTATTTTTAAATTGTATATAAAGCTAAATAAATTGTATATAAAGTTTAATTACCATATATCTTATTTCTAGGATTTCTATTTAGTCATTAAAAAATTTTTTTTAATGTTTATTTATTTTTGAGAGACAGAGGACAGAGAATGAGCAGGGGAGGGGCAGAGAGAGAGGGAGACACAGAATCTGAAGCAGGCTCCAGGCTCTGAGCTGTCAGCATGGTGCCCAACACGGGGCTTGAACCCATGAACCATAAGATCATGACCTGAGCTGGAGCTGCAGGCTTAACTGACTGAACCACCCAGGCACCCCTCTATTTAGTTCTTCAAAAATAATTCTTTAAACATTTTGAACATGATTATCATATATTCCATAGCCTATAATTTCAGTATCTATGGCCTTTGATTTTGTTGTGGTGATGATACTTTGTTTTCTTGTTTTTGTTTTTCCTGCTTATAGTGGCTTGTTAGTCCTGTTTTGAGATTTTTCATTCTGTACTTCTGTTCCTTGGAAATTCATTTGTGAGAAGCTTGAAACTTGGATTTAAAACATCTACATTGTCTTCTATCCATTCTTCCCATGAACATAGCCAACCTAGAACCACATTAATGAATATTTTTAGTTTGGGGATTTTGAGCCATATACAGAATATCAATTCTGATCCTAAACTCAGGTAGAGGCTAGCCTGAGGTTAAATATTATCAAGACTTCCTACTCTCATTCAGAATTAATGCCAAGGAAGGCAACGGTCTTTACTATTATCCCTTTCTCTTAGCTATTTCATTGAGAGATTTTTGTTATTGTTGAAGGACAATCTTAAGTAAGAATTTTTATACCAAATGGGTCCTCAAGTTTATCTTTTTCACTTCTATTAAGCTGTTAAATCTGAAGCAATATATCCTCTAGAATTAGATAATAATCTACCATGCACTTGCCCCAAGTTGAAGAAATTAGCCAACGCCTTATTCTACATTCATGGCCCTCTTCCATATTTCACATTATGATAAATTAGATCATTTGCATTTTAAGGAAACCAGAAATGATCTCTAAATGTAAAAAGCTTTACCTGAAAAAGACACATAAACCATCTAAACACACACAAAGAAGTTACTTTGAAACGCAAATGTACGAATACTTATTAAGCATAAAGGAGAGAAAGATGGAGCTGCCTGATGGGAAAGGAAGCATATGGCATGAGGTGACTGTACATAGGCAACCATGAGTGTACCCAGCCTGGCTGTCCTCATTTCCCCCTCAGCTGCATGCTGACGAAACATTTACTCCCTGTTTGGCAGCTGGAACATTTTTAGCAGCCGTGGAGGCCAGACATGCACACATTTAGCTCCTCAATGCTGCTCCTGATTGACGGTCCCTAAAATGGAAATCTCTGGAAATTTGGTCATATAGAGTCTAATATCTCATCAGAAAGAATTAAAACACCAAGTGTATTGTTCCTTTTCCCAGCCAATGTTATTCAATTGCACTCCTCTACCATACAGCCTTAAAATTACATGGTGCTAAGCATGGATTTTTCCACTGAATGAGGAAATTCTAACTCTAATGTTAGTCTCTTTTCCAATGACACCAAGTGGTAGGGAAGGGGATCACCATCTTTGGAGACATGGTAGTGTAGTTAGCTGCTACAGAGAACCAACCTTATAGAGGAGTTGAAATTCCTAGAAGAAAAGCGGGGGATCTATTTTTATTTTTCTTCCTTTTGTCTGATACAACTTAGCAGAACACAAATTTGGAGGTGTGGATCTTTTGGCCACTGTGCTTGATACATAGCCCAGTGAAAAAACCCAAACTCTCTTCCTGTTCTCCTTCCCTAGCACACTTTTCCACCTCCCATTCCAATTTGTGTGTGTGCCTATGTGTGTGCGTGAGTGTACAACTTGATAAGGTAAGTCTATTATTTACATGAAGATGTAAAAGGCCAACTATAACTAAGACATAGATGGAGAAAAGGTAAGAGTTCTACTAGAAATCAAATATAATGTAAGAAGTGGGAACCTTCAGAACATCACCATTTAAGAAGACAAAAGGAGAAGGGTGTTTAGAGGAAATCTCTTATTACAACCTTAAAAGTTGGGGGGAGGCTCTAGGAAATAGGATCTGAAATGTATGTGGTTTTCCAACAAGTGCTTACAAAATGCTTTGCATTTATAGTAAAAGTTAAAAAAAATCTGCATTTCAGTTCTAACTAGTCACATGTCACAAGCTTGCTTTCTTTCCCTATGTAAAATGGGGATAATTCTAATAATTCTAGAATCACTAGAGCAAATATCTTTAAAATGAAAAAGTATTGGGGCACCTGGGTGGCTCAGTCAGTCAAGTGTCCAACTTTGACTCAGGTCTTAATCTCACAGGTTTGTGAGTTCTAGCCTGGCGTCGGGCTCTGGCTGACAGCTTAGAGCCTGGAGCCTGCTTCAGATTCTATGTTTTCCTCTCTCTGTCCCTCCCTTGCTCATTCTTTGTATTTCTCTGTCTCAAGAATAAACAAACAGTAACAAAAAATTTTAATGAAAAGTATTGTTATTACTATTAAGCTCAGTTTCCTTTAAGACCAGTAAGAGTTTTAAACTAGTGACTTTGATGAAAAATTGTGGCTACTTTGTGAGAAAATCATTTAAAAATTTTGCAGGTGGCAGCCCAATACAGTTAAAGGAATAATTTTTTTTTTTCCATTTTGCAGATAGTTATACAGGAGATGTATAGATGGTAAAAATTAAACATATTAATGCCTGTCTAAAAATGTGATGGAACACTACAAATACTGGGTTTTGGTCTACCTCTGATTCATAGTTCAACTAATTAATGGTTGAAATGAAAACATCTTGTATATTTCTAATAAGCGTGATAAATGCTTAACAAATATTTTCTGAATAATTTCTTCACTGCCAACTCAGCACAGGCAACAACATTCTGTATTTGTTACTTGTGAGTGCATGCTGCTAGCAGTGATGCTTACTCAGAGCCCACAGTCAACTATTTATTCTCTCCCAGGCATGTACAGGGACAGTTGGAAGGTCATGCATATCTGTGCAATGACAAAAAATTGTGAGATTTCATTTGTAATTTACGAGCATGAAATGGAACTTTTAATGTATTATGTAATCTTTCGGAAGTTTAAAATGTTGCTATTTCTGCTAACACTTGCTATTGGAGATTTTGTATAAAATTTCAAAATAGCTCATTCTGAGTTATCTTCAAGATAAACACACTTCTGTCCATCAACAATTAAAACAACCCAATGTCATCATAATTAAATATTGCTATCTTTATAATACCTTTTATGTTAATCATGTACTGGCCAGCTGATAGTCAACTGGCTAGTATTTCTGTGCTGGGATGCCAAGAACAAAATTTCATAAAGCCTTTACCTCTCAATGAAAAAAAATAATCTTTTTTAATCAAATCAGAATGGATGGAGGGTAATCAATTAAGAATGGATGGGTGGCACAGTTGGTTAAGTGTCTGACTCTCGATTTGGGCTCAGGCCATGATCCCACCATTCATGGGATCCAGCCCTACATTGGGCTCTATGCTGACAGGTTAGTGGGGAGCCTGCTTAGTATTCTCTTTCTCTCTTGTCTGTGCCTCCCCAGCTGGAATGTGAGCGCTCTCGCGCACTCTCTCTCTCTCTCTCCTGATAATCAACTGTGAACATGTCTTTATAACTCTACTTTCAATGATGTCATACTGACAGTTCAAAATCAGCTGTGGCAGGAGTACTTCTACCACAAAAATGGGGAAAACACTCTAAGACAGGAATTTTTATCCTCAAGAGCCAGCTATTAAACATTTACCAGCACATCACTATTGTGGGAGTTGAGGGGGGAAGAAAAGGAAACATGGATTGTATAAAGGCAATGGAACATGGAAGTGGAGTTTAGAGTCAGATTTATAATTGGAAAATGTTATTCAAAATGTCATGTAGTTTAGTATTTTCATCTTTTGTGAGATCAATTAGTTTTGGAAAATATGGAAGCAGCCTACTAGGAATTTTAAGTAATGGGACTTAGGAATCTAGTGTATTTATAAGAGGGTATGTAATATAATCAAGTGAGTATCTAATTAAGTACCTTAGCTCTAGTGTGCTCCAGGTTATCCTATTTTGAAATAAAGAGTCTTCCCTAGAACCTCAGCCAAACCTCACATGGAGAGTCAAAAAAACTTCAAGTGTAGGGTGTGAAATGGTGTACTCATACTCTAGAAAGTAAATGCACATACACAGGCAGGGACCAGTCTGTTGTATTCTCCACTTTGTAGAGTCAACTTAAGCCAGTTTCCACTTCAGAGCAATGGAAACAAAGTTCTAAAATATTATAATCTGACCCAGCTGAGCTCCACAGTGGAACTATACAAAGAAAAATTCATTGTTATTATAGCTCATCCTCAATATGTAATTTTGTGATATACAAAAAATGGAACCAGTTACTTTGAATATTATATGAACCCATAGGGCATACTACCTATTATAAATATTTACAGGTAATAAACATATATATTCAAATATGTGAAGCCACTATGATATCCAGAAAACTGAACCTATTTTTATAACTACCATTTTATTATTAATTGATATACTAAGTATCACCTTTCATGAAGATTTTTTCTACATGCATTTATTACCATATGCCACACTATACTTTCTTCTCACTGTTCTTATACTATTTCCATCCACTTCAATGTGCAGGCTTATGAAGGCAAGGGCCTTTTCTGTTTGTTCATGACTTTATCACCCCTCCTAGGTCCTATCTCTAACTGGCACACAATAAATAAAGAATATTTGCTGAATAAATGAATACATTGACTAATAGAAAGACTGGTAGAGAAGGACCAGGGGTTGGAAGTTTTCACGATTCTACTTGAGGTTTCACAGTAACAAAATTAGAAACAGAGACATACACATAGAAACCTGGCATAAAAAAAAAATGTTACTCACTGGCACCTAGTTTAATAAGCATTAAAAGTATGTTTCAGGTATGTTTCAACTTAGTATAAATAATTAGAAAATATCTTACTAGAAGTGTATCTAATAAGAAATGTTAACTTTCCTCAGGGCGAGATGAGGTTGCCGTTAAAGAACCTGATTTTAAGGAACAAAGTCAGTCATCCCTAAAAATTTCAGAGAGAGGACACTTTCCAACAGTGCAATGCAATATGATGGTTTTCCTTTCTGATTGTGGAGATCCACATTCTTAGTGAGAATTTTTTTTTTTAACTTCTCTACTATGTATTTTATTATCTATTTTTTTTTAAATAGTTTATTGTCAAATTAGTTTCCACATAACCCTCAGTGCTCATCCCCAAAGTGCCCTCCTCCATGCCCACCCCCTCCTCCCCCCCACATCCATCAGTCCTCAGTTTTTGTCAGCATTCAAGAGTCTCTCATGGTTTGCCTAGTGAGAATTTTTTTTAAAAATACCTAAAGGTGATCATGGGCAATTTATTTTCCCATATAGATATGTTTCAGTTTCAACAACTTTTCAAATTTACTTTTTAATAGTTACTATATTATAAAAGGAATGTAAGAAATCATTTTAGATCCACCGTAAAAATAAGACAAAATTGGTCTCTATTTAGCAGATATGGGTTAGACAGCCATAAGAAGACAGCCAACTCAGATTAATTCAAAATTATCCAGAGCTGCAATATATGGTATTTAGATCCATTAGAAAATAGTCTGGGTTTTTTTTTTCATTTGACTTTGATTATAGAAAGAAAGTAGTAAATAAAGCTATACTTCTCTTTCTCATGATATTTTAAAAAGTGAGTTATCTTGGGCTGGGACATGTAAATTGCTGAATTATGAACAGAAAGTCTCTTTCTGATAGTCTGATAGTGAGTTCCTTGGAGGGCAATAGTTTTTTCATGCACAACATGTAGCATGAGTGTGAGATCATAATCAGTTCTCAATAAATATTTATGGAATAAACATTGCATAACTGATTTAGTAATGAAATGTCTTTGCAACTAGGCCTATAGCTTTGAATGAAGAGCTAGACTAGATACTTTGGTCCCTAAAATTCATTTTCTTCATTGATCTCCCTTTATTCTTTGTTAGCTCTAGGGAAATTTAGTATCTGGAGCCAACAAAGGAAATAGAAATGTACAAAAAAGTATCTTTAATACATGAATCCACGTGACCTTTAAGAAGAGTCCAAACTCAATTGGCTGAAAAAGTTTTCTGCGGGCAAAGCATTTCCCCAAGGTCAGGAGAGTTCAAAGAACACAGCAAACTTTAAGGAACATGCCAATGAATTTTGTAAAAGTTGTTTTTGTGTGTGTGCAAAGACACAAGGTTTGGCTGGTCATTCTGGTCTCCAGATGGTCACAGGATGCAGCCAGTAATGACCATGGAACATCCTGAAACAGATTATTAGTTTCATCGAGCAACATAGTTTCATTTGTCTGCTAGTGAGAATTTGTTTATAATATTGACTGTTGTCTATCATTCCTATTACCATCCCAGGCTAAGTGTCTATTGTTTTTCAGCTCAACTACTAGAATGACTTTCTAGCTGCCTCTTTAATAATCTTGCAAATAAATCCTGTAGATAAAATCTATTTACACTGCATCCTTAGAGATCATTTTAAAACCTAATTTGGATCCTGTCACTTTCAGCCTTAGACAAGTTCTTGGTTTCCCATGGTAGTTAGGATACAATACAAAAATTTTTACCATAGCCCTCATAGCTCTGCCTAATTAAGACTTTACTTTCTTCAATTGTTGTTTTTTTTTTTATGCTACTGTCCCCCTGACATAACTCCAGCCATGGTGAGCTCTGTGGTCCTTCAAAAGCTCCATGTTCCTTCCTAGGGCTTTCTTCTCGTGTTCTTCCCTCTCCCTGAAACATGCTTCTTCTTCACAGTTTAGTACTACACGTACTATTCTACACATTCTTTAAGGGTTAGGAGGTTGTGGTCAGTGGTAACTTTTACCAGGTCAAGCTGGTTATGCTTCATGACAGAGACAATTCTCAAACTTGAAGATGGTTAAGTATTCCTAAGCAAGTGGGGCAAAAGTGTAATCTCAACAGAGGGAAGAGAATAGATAAAAATACAGAGTCAAGAAACCATTTGGCATATAAATAGCAGTGACATTTTTTAAAACAAAGAAAAGAGACTGAGGATGAAGTTTTGAGACAAAGGATCTCTTCTTAGTACATGTTGAACTTGACTGATCTGGGGTTGCAAGATGGAGGTAGAGAGTGAACAGGTAACTGGATATGTGGTGAAAAATACAGGATAGTTATAGAAAAGGCAGGAAACGTGTCCCTGGTGGCTCCATAGGCTAAACATCTGACTTCACCTCAGCTCATGATCTCACAGTTCATCGGTTCAAGTTCCATGTCAGGCTCTGTGCTGACAGTTCAGAGCCTGAAGCATGCTTCAGATTCTGTGTCTCCTTCTCTTTCTTTCTTCTTTTCCCCTATTTCTGCATGTGCATGGGCTCTCTCTCTCTCTCTCTCAAAAATAAATAAATATTTTTAAAAAAAAAAAGCAAAAGAAAAGGCAGGGAAGAACACACAGATCTAGGGGTTATGCACACATACTATTTCCTAGGAAAATCTTGTAGAATAATAAAAAAGAAATGTCAACATTTAAATAGTAGGCAGCAGTAAAGAAGACAAAGGAGGAGTGGTCAGAGAAATTTTCTGGAAACAAGGGAGGTGAGAGTGAAGAAGGAAGGGTCCATGGAAGAAAGCATAATAGATAATTTAAGTAAGGTGAGAACTAAAAGGACCTAGAGATTGGAAATAGGAAAGTCTTTCTCACACTACAGGGGAGTGTGAGAAACTGAGCTAAAAGGGAAAAAGCTGGAGTCAGAGAGAAAATGGGATATAAAGAAAAGTAACCAGAGATTGAAGACCATTCTGTGAAGCTCAGCTGTGAACAGGGCTGGGGTGGAGGAACAGAGCAGCCAGCTGTGAGGGGAATATGGAGTTGAGCAAAAGTATTTTATTCATATTTTTGTATAGTATTGAGATGAAATCTGTTTTATAGGAAGAAGTAGGATGGCACTGAAATACAAATTTTTAATGGTTCTTTATTTTGGAGGGTGAGCAGGGGAGGGGCAGAAAGAGAGGGAGACAGAGGATCCGAAGCAGGCTCCATGCTGATAACAGAGCCTGATCTAGGGCTCGAACTCGGAACTGTGAGATCACGACCTAAGCTGAAGTTGGACACTTAACCAACTGAGCCACCCAGGTATCCCTGAAATGTAACAAACAAACAAACAAACAAAATCAAGGGAACAAAACATTGCAAAAGAAATAGGGGATCCACTTTTGAACCAAAAATAACAACTTTCAGTGAAAAAGCAAACTCTTGAGATGAGAGGAAAAAGGAGTGGTGAGCTGGTTAAACACCTGTTTACTGCATTTCTCTGTGAGGAAGGACACATGGTCACTGCTAAGATGATCAAAGAATGTGAAAAGTAGCAACTTAATCTCACTTTACTGATTTATCAGATGACTGAAAACCATAGTGATTTTATATATTAAGGGTTCCTGTTTAGGAGGACTTGATCCACACATAAAATACTCAAGGCTGTGACATTTCTGCAGATATGTGCATGTGGCCTGGTCTAGTCTCTCCTGGACCAGAAACAGCAGTGCCAAACCAGAGGAGGAGGTCTGAAAGTCAAGAATATGAAAGTAGCCGGGACAATAGATGAGATACTTCCCTAGTGTGATAGGCCATCATAGTGATGGATTCTTCCTGATGTAGACCTGGACACCGCCTTGTTTTTGCCATTAGAGTGCAATTTAGGAATCGTTAGAATTCTATGCACTATCTGGTAATTCTTAACTGTACCTCACATTTGAACTTTTAAACATTTTTAAATAATTTTGAAAAGATGAGAACTTTTAGAGGAGGGGTGATCTACAGAATTTTCTATCATTCAACAGCCATGCTATCCCTATCATTCTCACTGGGAAATAATAATTAAAACTTAAAAAAAAATCATTTATCCAGGGGTGCCTAGGTGGCTCAGTCGGTTCAGAGTCTGACTCTTGATTTCAGTTCAGGTCATGATCTCATGGTTCATGGGATCGAGCCTGGCATCAGACTCTGCACTGACAGCATGAAGCGTGCTTGGGATTCACTCTCTCTCTCTGTCCCTCCCTCCACCTCTCTCAAAATAAATAAATAAACAAGAAAAATAAAATAAAATTATCTAATGCATTTAGCATACATTTGATAGACACAGTTGGTTTAAACCAATAGATTATAGCTGTACATGATTCCTGACTTCATGTATCTGTAAAAGTATACATATCTCTTAATGGTACTCAGTGTAACAGAATTTATTAATCTCACTTTTTGAAATTTTGCCTTTTTTTCCCCCTATTGCCTCTAACTTTCTGCCTCTGCCTGTGTCATCCTGCTGAGTTAACCCACAGTAAGCACTGGATAAGTATGTGGTAACTGACTGACACAAATCTCTAGGCAGGATGCTTCAGTCATGGGGTCAAACCAGGAAAATAACACTGCCAATTGAAACCTGTCTTCCTGGTTGCTTGAAACCACCCACTCTTGGCTGAACTGTGTGTGTGAGCAAAGTGCCTTGCAGCACTGCTCTGGGCAGCTGTGCCGTCACTGTTAGGGGTGTAGGAGGAAGGATTTACTACCGTGCAGAGATCTCTAGCGGGGGTTTTCTTTGTCTCCAGCTGCTAATCTTAATTACACTGTCCACTGAAAGGCAGCATAGATGCATACCGTCTCTGTTCTTTCCTGTAGCTTCATTATCAGCAACAAAAATTCTTGGGATGAGGCCCCAGGGTTAAGGCCACAACTACAGGATGAGAAGTTGTTCAAGGCAACTGTATTACAGCATCTATTTTTTATAGTCCATTAAGAAGAGATTTTTAGGTGTTTCTATCATAAATAGTAAGCTGAGAGCTTTCCCTTTCTATGTATTCCTGGCAAAGCCATGCCATGTATTACTCAGCAGTGTTGTATTTTTAGCAAATGTTTGACTTTAAATGTTATTGATTTTTTTTCTAGAAAGCTTTTATGATTCCATTTAGTATGTCATTTTTAAAACTTTGCCTGTTATTTCATGTGCAAACCATTCATGGCTTTTTTTTAACAAATGTCAGGAAGACTAGAATTTTCGTTAAGAATGTGTCTAGAGGTGCCTGGGTGGCTCAGTCGGTTAAGTGTCTGATTTCAGATCACGTCGTGAACTCACGGTCCATCGGTTCGAGCCCTGCGTCAGACTCTGCTAAGCAGCATGGAGACTGCTTCCAATTCTCTGTCCCCCTTTCTTTCTGCTCCCGCCCTGCTCCCTTGTGCTCACTCTCAAAACTAAACAAACATAAAAAATTAGAAAAAAAAGAACGTGTCTAGAATACAATGGTACATAAGAAAGATTAGATTCTTGCCCACATGGAGTTCATCTACCAATGGGGGAAGATATTTTAGAAAAACAGGTAAAATGACATATAATTGTAGGTGGGAATAAGCATTACGAAGGAGACAACTGGGAGAGGGTACAGTGATGGGGCATGAATGGGAGTCCCTGAGACGATTTTAGAGATCACAATGAAGCGAGGGGCTGAGACGTGAGAAGGCCTGTGGAAGCCAACTCTACCAGAAGGAAAGTAACAGCACAGCCCTGGGGATGGGAAATGCAAAATACTATCAAGGCTGCGGCTTAAACAACAGAAAATTTCTCATAGTTCCAGATGCTGGAAGTTCAAAGTCAGGGTGCCAACATGTCCAGTTTCTGGTGAGCATCCTCTTCCTTGCTTGCAGCCAGCTACCTTCTCACAGCGTTCTGACCCTTTCCTCAATGTGCGCTTGGTAAAGGGGAAAGAGAGAGCAAGCTCTGTTTTGTTTTGTTTTTTTTCCAGCTTTGAGAATATAATTGACATAAGATATTGTTTGAATTTAAGGCATACAACATGATGATTTGACATACTTAAATTCTACAAAAGGATTACTGAAATAGGGGTAGTTAATACTTCTATTACTTCACATAATTACCATTTGTGTGCGTGTGTGGTGAGAACATTTTAAGGTCTCTCTTCATAGTAATTTTCAAATATAAATACAATATTGGTAACTATAACTTCTATGCTATACATTAGATCCCCAGAATTTATCTTATGACTAGTAGGTTGTATCCTTTGACTGACGTCTTTCCATTTTTCACACCCGTAGCCTCTGGCAACTACCATTCTACACTCAGTTTTTATGTGCTCAGCTTTTTTAGATTCCACATGTAAGTGAGATCATACAGTATTTGTCTTTCTCTGTCTGGCTTATTTCAATTTGCGTAATGCCCTCAAGGTCCATGCATGTTGTCACAAATGGCAGAATTTCCTTCCTTCTTACAGCTGAATAATATTCCACAGTGCATTGTGTGTGTGTGTGTGTACATGCACATACCTACACCACATCTTTGTCCAATCATCCATAGACAGACAATTAAGAGTGTTCCTGTATCTTGGCTTTTTGAATAATGATGCAGTGAACATGGGGCACAGATATCTCTTTGAGATCCCTTTTTCATTTCCTTTGGATATCTACCCAGAAGTGGAATTACTAGATTATATGATAGTTCTGTTTTATTTGTTTGTTTGTTTATTTAGAGAGAGATGAAGTGGGGAAGAGGGGCAGAGCAGGGGTGGGAGGGAGGCGGAGAATCTTAAGCAAGCTCCAAGCTCAGTGTGGAGCCCAACATGGGGCTTGATCCCACACCTGGGATCATGACCTGACCTGAAATCCAGAGTCAGACTCTCAACTTACTGAGCCACCCAGTTGCTCCAGGATAGTTCTGTTTTTAATCTTTTGAGGAACCTCCATACTGTTTTCCATGATGGGTGTAGCATGATACATTCCCTCCAACAGTGGACAAGGGAACCAAGGTGCAACCTCACCAACACTTGTTATTTCTTGTCTTTTTAACAATAGCCATTCTAAAAGTGTGAGGTGATATCTCACTGCGATTTTAATTTGCATTTCCCTGATGATTAGTGATGTTGAGCACTTTTTCATGTATCTCTTGGCGATTGGTATGTCTTCTATAGGAAAACATTTATTCAAATCCTCTATTCATTTTTTATTTGGATTTTTTCCTTTCTGTTTTTCATTCTTCTTTTTCTTTTCTTTTCTTCTCTTTTTTCTTTTTCTTTCTTTCTTTCTTTTTCTTTCTTTCTTTCTTTCTTTCTTTCTTTCTTTCTTTCTTTCTTTCTTTCTTTTTCTTTCTTTCTTTCTTTTCCTCCCTCCCTCCCTCCCTCCCTCCCTTCCTTCCTTTTTGCTGTTGCATTGTATAAGTTCCTTACATAGTTTGTATATTAACCCCTTAGCAGATTGATGATTTGCAAGTATTTTCTCTCATTCTGTAGGCTGCCTTTTCACTTCATGGTTTCTTTTGCTACATAGCTTTTTAGTTTGATAGAGTCCCCTTTATTGATTTTTGCTTTTGTTGCTTGTGCTTTTGGTGTCCTATTCAAAAAATCATTGTCAGGACCAATGTAAAGAAGTTTTTTTCTTTTGTGTGTGTGTGTGTGTGTGTGTGTGTGTGTGTGTGAATTTTCCATTTCTGATCTTATAGCTAAGGTTTTAATGCACTTTAACTTAATTTTTGTGATTGATATGAAATGAGGTTGAATTTCATTCTTCTACATGTGATTATCCAGTTTGCCCAACACCATTTATTGAAAAGACTATCCTTTACCTATTGAGTATTCTTGGTTCCCTTGTCAAGTATTTTTGACTATATATGCAAGGGTTTATTTATGGATTCTTCATCCTGTTACATTGATCTATGTATCTGTTTTTATGATAGTACCATATTGTTTTTTTTTTTTTAATTTTTTTTTTGTTTTGTTTTTATTTATTTCTAGTAGAGAGAGAGAGACAGCGTGAGCAGGGGAGGGTCAGCGAGAGAGGGAGTCACAGACTGAAACAGGCTCCAGGCTCTGAGCTGGCAGTCAGCACAGAGCCCGATGCGGGGCTCGAACCCACGAACCGCGAGATCATGACCCAAGCGAAAGTCGGACGCTTAACCGACTAAGCCACCCAGGCGCCCCGATAGTACCATATTGTTTTGATTACTAAAGCTTTCTAATATAGTTTGGAGTCAGAAAGTGTGATACCTCCAGTTTTGTTCTGTCTCAGGATTGCTTTGGCTATTTTGGGGTACTATGTGGTTCCATATGGATTTTAGAATTTTTTATTTCTGTGAAAAATGCCATTGAGGGGTGCCTGGGTGGCTCTGTCAGTTGAGCATCCAATTCTTGATTTCAGCTCAGGTCATGATTCCAGGATTGTGGGATTGAGCCCTACATCAGGCTCTGTACTGAGTGTGAAGCCTGCTTGGGATTCTCTCTCTCTTTCCCTCTGCCCCTCTCACCACTCATGCTCTCTAATAAAATAAAATCAATTTTTAAATACATTTTTACATTTTTATTTATTTTTGAGAGAGAGAGAGAGAGAGAGAACACAAGTGGGGGAAAGGCAGAGAGAGAGAGAAACACAGAATCCAGAGTAGACTCCAGGCTCTGAGCTGTCAGCACAGAACCCAATGTAGGGCTCAAACCCATGTACTGTGAGATTGTGACCTGAAGTTGGACGCTTAATTGACTGAGCCACCCAGATGGCCCAATAATTTTTTTTAAAATGCCATTAAAGTTTTGATAGGGATTACATTAAATCTATAGATGGCTTTAGGTAGTCTGGACATTTTAACAATATTAATTTTAACAATATTAATTAAATTATTAATTAAATTTATTTAATTAAATAAATTAATAAATTTATTTAATTAAATTTAATTAAATTTAATTAAATTTAATTAAATTTAATTAAAATATTAATTAAATTAACAATATTAATTAAAGCATAGCTTTCCATTTGTTTGTCTTCTTCGCTTTCTTTCATTAAAGCCTTAGAGTTTTTAGCGTACAGATCTTTTACATCCTAGGTTAAACTTTTTCCTAATTATTTTATTGTTTTTGATGTCATTGTAAATGGAATTATTTCTTTTTCAAGTATTTTGTTATTAATGGCACCTTTTATAAAGATACTAATCACATCAGATCACAGCCCCATCCTTAGGACTTCATTTAACCTTAATAACTCTTCAGAGGCCCATCTTCAAATATAGACACATAGGACTTTCAAACTTCAACATACAAATTTTGGGGGCAGGGAGGGGACACAAACATTCAATTCATTACAGGAATGATATGGTTTGACTTAAGTTTGTAAAACATCACTTTGTATGCTGAAGAGACCATATGGGGAAAGAGTAAAAACAGAGAAACTAGTTATAAATCTAAGGCAATGGTTCAAGTAAGGGATGATGAGGTGGAAATTGGGATGATATATAGACTCAGATCAAATTTTGAAAGCAAAGCTGTAAGAACTTGCTAAATGTAAGTCTATAAATGATTAAAGAAATTAAGGAAGAAGAGACTATGGTTTGGAGTCTGGGCAAAAGTGAGTGTGCTGGCATCATAATATAATAACATAGAGAGGACTGGGGGCAGGGATAGAGAGGGAAACTAGGAAAATTAAGAGTTATATTTTGGACATGTGAAGAATCAGATGCCTATTAGATAACCATTTGGTGCTTTGGAGTAAGCAATTAAATCAATATTCCATTTGTGGAATGTTGATTCATAACTACCTTTCCTAAGAGCATCTCTTTCAAGAAAGTTGCTTATTATTTAGTTGTAACCACTTGAAAGTAATGCTAGTTGAATCAGACAGTACAGTCACATAGAGAGTAGGTCACAGAATATCAGGAGAACTGAAGAACCAGAATCCAGGTTAATTAACCAAAGCACCCCAAATCAGAACTGGCCCTGAGAACACAAAACAAAACAAAACAAAACAAAACAAAAGACTACATATTTTGGAGGATGCTATTGCACCCAGCTAGGCTTTAACCACCAATACTTAAGTTTCTATGCTGTCTGGAGACCAGCCACCCTCTTGGAAGCCTATTGATTACATTGGACTCCTTCTATAATGGAGAATACCACTTAGGAATTATAGTGATTATTGGATTATTATTAATTATTAGATTAATTGGATGATTATTCTGTATTTTATTTGCATGCCCACCATGTTTCTACCAGAACTGCCATTCATAGATCTACCAAATAAATTCACTATATGAAGTATGATACAACAAAACTTCTGATGAAGAATATTTTATTGCAAAAGAAGAAAATGGATTAATGTTTATGGAATCACTGGATTTACCATATATTCTCATTATCCAGCAGCAACTGACCTTACAAAATTTTGGAATGTCAGTTTGGAGACAACACTCTGTGAAGCTGGGATGCTAATCTAGGATACAGTGTGTGCTCTGAACCAGTAATGATAATTCCACAGCTAGAATATATCAATCTGGTAAGTAAAGGGAGGAAGTGGGAGTGGTATCTTAAGTAAATTCAACTGATGGCTCACTCAAGAATTTTGCATCTTACTCCAGTCATTTCAGGCTCTACTGGTTTAGGGGGCTCTTAGTAGTCAAGGGAGGGCTACTTCCACAGGGCATCAAGTAAAGGCTGTTTTAGTTGAATTGGAAGCTGACATTGCTGCTTCCATTTCTAATTTTGAAACCACAGATAAACAGTGAAAAAGAGGATTATGGTATGACATGAATGATTGATGCTAGCTATAATGGGGAAATAGTGTTGCTATTATACAAGGAGATCAAAAAAGCATTAACAGAAATCCAGTGATCTTCTGAGGTACTCTTAATACCACCATTTCCATTGTTAAATGTTAAAGAAAATCCACAACAACCCAGTACAGGAAATATGGGCAAGGAGTCACTTTTCTCAGAAATGAAGGGGTAGGTAACCCTCGGTTGAGGGCAAAAGGATGGTGAAGTGGGTGGAGGAGACAAGTCAGCAGCACAAACAGAACACAAAAATGAGTTGTAAAAATCTGAACTGTGGCATCTGTCCGTCTTTTCTTTCACATGTATATTTGCATATTTTATCAAGTTTTCCTATATTTTCTTGCATTTCTCCAATGATTTATATAGGGTGTCTTAGTGATGGTTAACTTTTAAATATTAGTGCATAGTTTGTAGAATATTGAGACAAGACCATGGAACAACTCCAGGAGAACTGGACATCTTCCAGAAGCCTGGATTATGATGTGGAAAAGACTCCAGCTCACTCCCTTTATATGGTGAAGAAGAGTTACTTTAGGTTAAGAGCAAGCACTGTTTTTCTGGAACTTTAAGTATGGAGAGAAGCTTGTGAGTTGATTTGGTCTGCCAAAGGCTTGGCTTATAGTGGACATCTGTGATTCATTCTGGCTACATAGCAACCAAACCCCTTTCTATATTTGGGAAATTCTCCACTTAGAAGTCTTGATGTGGGGCAGAGAGCCTATTGTTATAGAGACTGAGAATACTAGTTCCTTAGCAGCTTCCTTTGAAGACAAAACACTTTTATCAGACTTGGGCTCAGAGCTAGAATTTGACGAAGGAGTTTGTGATCCAGGAAATCAAGAACAGAAGTCATGTGAGAGAGACAGAGACAGAGAGGCAGAGACAGATAGACCATGACCATGACAACAATTATTTCCTTGTGAAAAACAAGGCTGAGACTTAATTTGGAGCTTTTTCTTTGGATTATTAGCCTGAAATTGGACTCTCTAGCCATCCCAGTTTGTCTGTAAACTATTCAGTATCCTTTTAATAAACTTTTTTTCTGTGTAATTCTAGCCAGAGTTCTTAGAAATCAAGAATTCCACCTAATCTAGCATCTGTTGAGCTAGTTCCCAATATTTTGCCAATGTTGTGAATCCCTTTTTAGAAATACCTTCAATCCTTTTTTAGAAAAACCTATTTTTATTATTTTAAGTGTATTTGTTTATTTTGAGAGAGAGAAAGAGAGGGAAAGGGAGAGAGAGCACAAGCACAGGGGGTGGGGGGAGAGAGAGAATTCCAAGCAGGCTTCACACTGTCAGCTTGGAGCCTGACTTGGGGCTCAAACCCAAAAACCGTGAGATCGTGACCTGAGCCAAAATCAAGGCTGATGCCAAAATCAATGCTTACCCGACTGAGCTACCCAGACGCCCCTCCAGCTTCAGCTTAGGTCATGATCTCACTCTTCATGGGTCTGAGCCCTATATCAGGCTCTGCACTCTTAGTTCAGATCCTCTGTCTCCCTCTCTCTCTCTCTCTCTCTCTCTCTCAAACATTAAAAAAAAAAAAAAGACTTATCAATTCAACCGAAATAGGAAAAACAACTGTCTACATCAATGTAAAATATAATTTTTAAACCAATGAGGTTTTATAATTTCCAAGTACCTACAGTAAGTAACTATCTAAATACCCACAAAGCATTACTAGAAATGCTACAGAACTACTCGAAATTACTAGAAATTTGCCAAGCTAGATTTATAGAGTACATGATCATATTAAGTTTTGTTGGAAAGGATCTATAGTATCCAGGTTCTTTCAGTTTCAAATAAGAGAAACTCAATTCAACTGGTTTAAATTTTAAAAAGGGTGTATGTTGGCATGCAGAATTGAAAACTCCAGTTAGTCTGGCTTCAGGCATTCCTGGATGTAGGGGCTCAAAAAAGTACCAAGACCCAATCTACCTTTCTCCATTCCTGGCTATACTTTCCCCTGTACAGTTTCCATTCTAAGGCAAGCCCCCCCCCCCCCCGCCCCCGCTAGCAAGATGGCCACCAGAAGTTCCGGGCCTCCATTTATCCTTTCAGCAATCCTGTCAAAAAAAGATTTTTTCCCCGAAAGTTTCTTAAAAAAACTACTAGGGCTGATTCAGATTTGCCTAGCATGACCCATTTGCCATTCTTGTCCAAGTGTATGAAAAAAACTAAATGTCTGTATTAGAAACACAGTGTCACTGCTGGATTCTCCGGATGATTTTACCTTTATCAAACTTCAAACCTCACAGAAGTGGAAAGAAGAGTTTCAGCAAAGAACACTGGCAGGCTGTTGCCAAAATGAGAAATGGGAAGTTGGCCAGAAAGAAGTAACAGCCGCTTCACCAGAGAACCTTGAATGCCCAGCACCACATGGAGCACCCTGATCCTCTCCAACACTACTGACTCACCGAACTTTGACTTGCACACTGCCTGTGTCAATCTGTGTTCTTTCTCATTTGGCAATCTATTCTGTTGCCAAAAAGTGTTAAAAGCCTTCTTTGAATTAAAAGTTTTTCTCCCTGGAGTTTAAAAACATGAATCTATCTATGTTCTGCTCTCTGGAGTACAGCGTTTGTGCCGTCTTACTTAAAAAAGTTGCTCATTCAAGTATTTGAGGTCAGAAATCATGCAAATTATGCTTCCCATCCAAGATTCTAGTTTCGTTAGGCATTTGTAAAAGGTCACGATCTTCATGGTCTTGGATTCTTCCTCAAAACCTTTTCTCACTTATCTTCATTTTTGTTTTTGACTAGGGCATCATAAAAATATGCTTCTAGAAAAGAATTTTAAGGAGTACAAATAAAACAAAGAAACAAGATTATACCATGTAATACAGACTACCATTGTTTAAACTATGACCCATCTTTCTATAAGCAGTCCAATTTGGTTAATGTACCCATCACTGGACATGGAGGTAATTGGATGCAATAGGCCTCTTTGTATTTTGTCCTAAATAGAATAATCTCAGACTGCATTGCCTAGGACAGTCCCAAAGTATGTATTTTGGGCTACAGTAACTATTAATGGTGTCCCTTTTCACTTTCAAAATGTCACTTGGCACCCTCCTCTTGAACCTGTTACTGATGTGCCAGGCATCCCACAGGCACAGGTGTACTAAGCTGCAAACTACTTGAGAGACCAGGTTTCATTTGGTGTTGTATTCTTTTTTTTCATGTTTTATTTATTTCTGAGAGAGAGAGAAGCAGCATGAACAGTGGAGGGTCAGAGAGAGAGGGAGATACATAATCTGAAACAGGCTCCAGGCTCTGAGCTAGCTGTCAGCATAGAGCCTGACACAGGGCTCGAACCCATGAACCGTGAGATCATGACCTGAGTCCAAGTCGGATGCTTAACCAACTGAGCCACCCAGGTGCCCCTTGATGTTGTATTCTGAGAACTTAACTCAGCTCCAGGAACACAGTGGACATTTAATACATGCTTACTGAATAAGGAGATGAATAAATAGAATCATTTTAAGCTTATGCACAAAACTTTGCATGTGTCATTAAAAAAATACACTTATAACTACCAAATAAATATTGGTAGAATCAAGACTATCTTCAAAAATATTTAATTATATGTAGAGATTATGATGATAAACCAGATACTAAATAAGACAGGTGATGTTCAAGTGCTTAAAATAGCTCTCCATGTATTTTCCAAAATAACCCTAATATTTCATAGATAATGCCACAGTGAACAACAGCCAAATACATGAAATGTCACTGTAAAAATTTAGCAGAGCATCCATATGGACACAGAGTTTTATAGGTGGTACATATTAAATAGATATTGGTAGAATCAAGACTATCTTCAAAAATATTTAATTATCACATGTAGAGATTATGATGGTAAACCAGATACTGAATAAAGGAAATCCAACCGATTTGGTCTTAGATATCAGTGAGCTTAGCTTAATACAATGTGGAAGTATGTAATCAGCAAAACGTCGGTTAAATAAAATGCTTTGAGAAAGCAGCAATCTAAACACACAGAACTGTCACTCAAAAAGATAACAGAGACTACTTACTTAGTTAAATCACTCTTTTTTCCAAAGGAGAAAACTTGGATCAGGAGAGACTTTTTGTTCAAGGGTACTGATTAGTTACTAGCAGAAGAGATAAGAGCACAGGTCTTAAGGCAGAATTTACAAGTTACCTTTGTTTAATAGGATTTTCTGTGTTAAAGGAGTTAATTAGAAGAATATGTTAGAAATCTTTATTTTGCTTTTATTCTTAAGTTTATTTACTTTGAGAGACAGAGAGAGTATACATATAAAGCAGGGGAGGGGCCAAAGAGACACGGAAAGAGAGAATCCCAAGTAGGCTACTCTCTGTCACCACAGACCCCAGTGTGAGGCTCAATCCCATAAACCATGAGATCATGACCCTGAGCTAAAATCAAGAGTCGGTGGCTTAACTGAATGAGCCACCCAGCTGCCCTTGTTATTTTTCTTTTAAAGAAGAAAGGTTGATCAGCTGATTGATATTTTGATGACTTTATTTTCCTCAACAGCTGTAGGAGTGTTCTAAATATTTTAAAGGGCCCCATTCAATCATGAGGTTTCCCTGTAGTGACTGTAGAGGGAAAGCACCTTGAGTGAAAGCACCTTGAGAGGCCAAATGATTTATCAACCAACCTGAACCATTTTTGAGGGAGAGAGAGAGTTCTATTAATGATTATGCAACAGGAATAAACCAGGATTGTCCCAGGTGAACCAGGATTTATTGTCACCATAGACAACTGTGTAGCTGTTTTCTATTAGGAAGCTGTGAATAAGAATTCTGATAATGGAAGCTGGAGGAAAAAGCTTTGTCGTAGTTGCTGCATTTACTACGTACCTTAAATAATAAGTGAGTTTCAGGATTTGGATTTAGTCCAAACAAATTACACATTTGGAATTAACACATCTAAAAATTATACATCTGCTATATCATACAGAAGCATTGGGGTTAGTAACTATAACATGAACCAGGTATCAAATAGGTTGGGAAAAGTACAAGTTGTTTTGAGACACCTCAAACCCTCTACAATCCCATTACTAATCATAAAAGCAATGCAAATGTCTTTGTTTTCTTCTTGACTTGGGTCACATTCCACTGTGGGATGATGTAAGAGTTTTAACCAAGCATAGAATAGTAATGAGCAATTTGGGAGAGCCAGCTCTAAAACCTTGCCTTTGGTCACACATAACTAGCACTTAGAATCTAAGAACACAGAACCATTTGACTGGCAAAGTTAATTGTACACCTGTTTACTTTTGGCATATTTTCTAGGAGGTTAAACTGGAAAAGCAGAATAGGTTATGGTGTACTTGTCCAAGAAAAAGCCTATAAGCCCACGAATCTTCTAGTATTTTTCCTATTACATTGAAATATGGAAGTTTGGCTACTACAGCTCTCCTCCGCAAACAGTTGAACCCTCCTGACTTTTGCTTGTAACCAGTAGTTTCCAGCTTGACAACACATTAGAATTACTTGGAAGCTTTCTGGGGTGCCTGGGTGGCTTAGTCGGTTAAGCATCCGACTTTCGCTTAGGTCATGATCTCGTGGTTTGTGGGTTCGAGCCCCGCGTCGGGCTCTGTGCTGACTGCCAGCTCAGAGCCTGGAGCCTGTTTCAGTCTGTGACTCCCTCTCTGACCCTCCCCTGCTCACACTGTCTCTCTCTCTCTCCTAGAAATAAATAAAAACATTAAAAAAAAAAAAAAGGAATTACTTGGAAGCTTTTTTAGAAATCCTGATGCACAGGCCATTCCTCAGATCAATTAAATTATCATCTCTGGTGGTGGAATCCAGGCATCAATGTTTTTAAAACACTACAAAGATAATTCCAATGTGCAGGCAAGGTCAAGAACCACTACTATAGACTCAGCTCCATCCCCAGCTCTGGAATCATCTAAGGGCTGACAGGAGTTCCAGTCCACTGCTCCAAGGAGTGAAAATCAAGTTACAAAGCCAGAATGACTTTTAGTGCCAGAAACTGAACTTTCAGAGTTGCAGGTCCAAATGAAGAGAGAGGGGGAAAAAAAAAAAAAGAGGAATGGTTCTAGACTTAGGTAGGGTTTTTTTAAAATTAATGTTTGTTTATTTTTGAGTGAGAGACAGAGAGAGAACAAGCTGGAAAGAAGCAGAGGGAGAGGAAGGCACAGAATCCAAAGCAGTTCCAGGCTCTGAGCTGTCAGCACAGAACCTGATGTAGGGCCCAAACCCACCAAATGCAAGATCATGATCTGAGCTGAAGTCAGATACTTAACCATCTAAGCCACTCAGGAGTCCCAGGTAGGGTTTATTTTTAAACCTGGGTCAGGTACTTACATTAGATATATGGTTTTGGGCTTTTATTCTCACTGAGCCTCACCTTCCTCATCTGTAAAATGGACCAATAACACCTGTGGCCAGACTGCTACTATTGCTTGTCTTGTTAAGGAAACCAAACTTTCTCTCCCATTTATCCTAACTTTGTAAGCTTCTAATTTTAGAAATATCTAAAGTCCTATCTTGATAACCTTATATACTAGAGCTTGGCCTCTACCTCATTCATGTGGATGCCTTCTCAATGACTATTATCTTTCCGTGACACCAGCCCAATGCTGGTGTTCTACTACTTGCTGATAGACTGTCTTGATCTTATTTTTCCATGCATATACTGTGTGTGCTGCCCCTTGCAGATTTCTCGTTTCTGAGCCTCTGCACCTGATTGTTGGCACATTCCAGAACTTCTTGCTGCACATCACTGATAGCTGTTGCCTCTAAGTACACATACAGGGCACCAAGTTCCATTGTCCTGACTAGACTTTCTCTTGGTACCTCTCATAGGGCTATCACGCCAAAGTCCACTTCAACCCCAGGGAGTGCACTGGGTTTGTTCATTAAATCAGAGTTTGTGGAGCATTTACCAAACCCAAGCACTTTGGCTCTGTACTCATAGGCTACTTATAGAATAGTGGGAAGAGATCAACAACAAAAGATGTGATAAGAACAGAGACAATTCTAGGCCTTGACCATCTCTATATTCTCTTTCTTATCAGAGCCTAATACTTTTGTATTTATTTTTGTTGCAAAATAGGATCATTGTTAATTTTTTTTTATTTTGGGGGAGGGGATAGCAAGGAACATGGTTATTGGCTACATAAATTAAGTTGGATCCTCCTATTTTGCTCTACATAACTGGGGTTAGATTATTCATTTGTTATGATATTTTTTCAAAGCTTACTTCCTACTCTTTGACATAGTACAAGCATACCGTCAATTCTATCTTGGGATCATCGCTGTGAATCTAAAGTGAACTCCATACTTAAGAAACAATTTAGAATGCTATACAGATAGGATATCCTCTGGCTCTCTAAAAACTAATCTGGCTCCATCTGTCCGTTTCTATAAAGCCCTTACAGCTATGTGAGCAAACAAGTCTCAAAAAGAAAAGTAATTTGGTGGCCTTTCCAGCAATCTACATTATGGAACAACCAGTGAGGATGTTACCTAAAACCACCATGTGACTGTGCTCATCAGTACTGATTCCCCCCTGTGCCTTTCTAATGATCTTTATGGTTTCCGTGACTGCCAGCAACTTTATATTACCCACAGGAAGAATGAAAATGACTGATTCTACCAGAGGCAATTGAGAAGTTTGGCTCATAGGAGTGTAGGTGATGATGACAATGATGATAATGATGATTATTGTTACTTTAGCACTTTACAGAATAAAAATTATTTATTTCAGAAATAATTTGCTGCCTCCTGACCAGTCTATGTAGGACCAGCTAACCTTGAAGTTGTCTGACTTGCTTCGTGGTGATTAGGAAGGGCTGGCTTAGCCAAAATTACATGGGAGAAAAAGCTTCGGTTTAGTAAATCTGCCTCTACTGCTCCTGTGTCTGGTGTCCCTGCGCTGGTTTCTTAGGGTGCCCTCTGCTGGGCTCCAACCAGCTCTGCTGATTCTGCGCAATAGCCCATGAAATCCATGCCTCACCTCTCATTAAAAAATTACCACTTTATGTCTTATGTCATCAGAATCCCAGTACTTGTTTTCCAAGCTGATAATTAATTCAGGTAAATTAACCTACATCAATGAGTAAATACATATCACTGTATAAATAGGCGGGGGTGGGGGGGGGAACAATGCCCCTCACAGATCACTTAAGTGTACACTTTCAGTATGACTTTACCAGATATAACTCTTCTACTTAGTGTCTAATTCACTGGACTAATGGCGGGAATGGAGGCCAGGCATATGGAGAAGGCTATGTTCTCAGAAATCAAAGGGGAAACTATTTTCCAACAGTCAGGACCTTATGGCTCCCCTCAAATTAAACAGTGTGGGCAGCTGTCTCCTCTAGCTATCTATATGGTTAACCCCCACAGAGGTAATTTTCATTCTGCCAGCAGGAAAAGAATGAACAACACTGTTTACTTTTAAGTTTTTATGAAGAACGCCTTGTGCTCTTTGGAGGATATTATCTAAATCCCGATAACAAGTATGTGGCACTGCTTAGTAGATTAATCTGTTCATAAAGATGTGTATAGGGTATACATTCATTGGCATGACCTCCGTTGCCCTATGTACTTTTTGTCTACTGAAATCAGTTGGGCAATCCCTGTCTGTAAGCACATTTCCCAAGAACTGGTTAGAGCCAGTCTTCATAAGAGGAACTTATGATGAAACCAGCTCCAGAGGATATTTACTTTGTTGAAGTTCTACTGAAAGATACACTTACTTGAAAATGAAATTGCTTTCTTTTGGCTCCCACCTAGCCCCTTGAAAACCAAAGACTCTTGGGGCTCATTAACAATCAGACACAGAGGAGAGAAGACAGCTGGGACTGATGTGCATTTTTCTGTAGGCTTCTCATTGGTTAAGCTGGTATTTTCATTGACTATATGTGTTTCAAGAAGATCAGCTAAATGAATAACAAATTATCAAGGTAAATATGTGCTCAAACTGAGGACTTGGGGAACATAGCACAAATATTTTGAAGGCTCACCTTTGGTCTTAAATTAAATGTAAATTAAAAAAAAAACATTTTGAACATGTATTTTTGAGAGACAGAGAAAGACAAAGTGTGAGCGGGGGAGGGGCATGGAGAGAGGAGACACAGAATATCAAGCAGGCTCCAGACTCCAAGCAGACGGCAGAGAGCCTGACATGGGGCTCGAACTCACAAATCTCAAAATCAAGACCTGTGTCAAGGTTGGACACTCAACTGACTGAGCCCCCCAGGTTGCCCCTCAATTTGCTACTTTATCTGCTAGTCCCTCCTTGGTCTGTGTTTTGTATCAGATATTTTTTGTGCCCTTCCAATAAACTTCTCTTTTTCACTTAAGCTAAATTGAATGTGTTCCTAAGTGAGAAGACAACTGAGAGTCTGGAGAAAGAAAAGACATATGAGATGTATCTTATTCTCTCTGCAGCCTTCTGCCTCCCATCTCTATCCATTCTTGCCATCCCCTTCCTCTTTCTCCAGTTCCTTTATCCTTTAGATACTTTCTTTTCTATTTTTTATACATTTATTTATTTTTGAGAGAGTGCACGCAGAGGAAGTACAGAGAGGGACAGAGGATCCTAGCAGGCTCTGCACTGACAGCACAGAGCCTAATGTGGAGCTTGAACTAATGAACCATGAGAGAATGACCTGAGCTGAAGCCAGATGCTCAATCGACTGAGCCACCTGAGTACCCCTCCTTTTCTATTTTTAACCTACTTTTTCTCTTCCCTCCTTAAGAGGAAGAGGACTCCCTTTCCTTTTTTCACCTCTGTTCCCATCCAAGTCTTGACACTTTCCTGCCCTAAAAAGAGATGCCTGGTTAGCAATGCTGAGGAACAGAGCAGAGAGCATTCCTAGGGACCACTTGGGCACAAATAGGCAAGGGACTCCTGATACTAAATACAATATGTGTTGTATAGTAATTTAAAATAGCACTTTTGTTAAGCACACTAAATTTTAAGAAGCAGCTTCAGGGGCGCCTGGGTGGCTTAGTCAGTTAAGCGTCCGACTTTCGCTTAGGTCATGATCTCACAGTTCATGGGTTCAAGCCCCGCGTCGGGCTCTGTGCTGACTGCCAGCTCAGAGCCTGGAGCCTGTTTCAGTCTGTGACTCACTCTCTCTCTGACCCTCCCCTGCTCACGCTGTCTCTCTCTCTCCTAGAAATAAATAAAAATATTTAAAAAAAAAAAAAAAAAGAAGCAGCTTCAAGCTGGCTTGACAGTATTTACATGTAACATAAAAATGGGTATTACTCTCTTTGAAATTTAATCTTATGTAATGTTTGACTTGATGAAACACTTCTCTGGTTCCATCAGCTCCAGATGTACTACAGCTTGGCCTTTAAAAATTAGATGTTCTTCACTGAACTGAAAAAGCACTGCAAATGAGGAATAAATGTCTAGATTTGTTATGAACTTAAAATATAATAGGCCGTACATGAGAGTTATGACTTTGTATCATCAAAGTCCTCACTAGGCTGTGAGGGCTGAGAGATAAATGCTCCAATTTAGGCTTTTCTGAAGCCACGGGCTGAGTCCTGAAAGCTCATCTGACCAAAGCAGGTACCATATTTGCCTTAAAAGAAAGTTGGCAGGTCCCTCCACACCCCCACCCGCTATTGTATGAGAACAGAACTGACAGAGCAAATAACTTGGATGCTACCTCAGCTCTACTGCTCACTAGAGGAATCTGAATAGTTACAATTTCCCTAGGTCTCAATATTCTCACATTTATAAAGTGTGAAATCCTTTCTTCAAACAAAATCATACATTTTTTTTAAGGCTTATTTATTTTTTGACAGAGACAAAGCTCAAGATGGGGAGGGGCAGAGAGAGAGGGAGACACAGAATTCAAAGCAGACTCCAGGCTCTGAGTTGTCAGCATAGAGCCCAACATGGGGCTCAAACTCACGAACCATGAGATCATGAACTGAAAGTCAGATGCTTAACCAACTGAGCCACCCAGGTGCCCAAAAATGCAAAGACTTTTAAGTAGACTTATGATCTAAGTATTCCACAAACAAAAACACTAGTAAAATATAACAAATATCCTTCAGAACCCATAGCCAATTTCATAGGAAAATAAGAGAAATTTCTGGAATTCAGAAGGAAACTGTGAACCCAGCCATTGTTTGCTATGACCCCATCATCATTTACTATGAGCCAATGTAAAAGGTCTTGTCTCCCCAGCAACTTGCCCCTACACCATTCTCCTAGGATCAGCCAGAATGGGCTAAGATACAAAACACAAACAAAATCAGTTAACTTCCCTGTTTGTATCCCTTCTGTGTTCAGCCATTTCTAGAAGATAAAGCCTAAAATCTTATCATGGACTCTGCCTACCTCTCTCAGCCCGTATCCAGCTATACTGGTTTTCTCTGGGTCTCTGAACAAAGAAACTCCTCTGCTGGAAACAAATTTACTCTGCTCTCCCCCTGCCCCAGCTTTCTCTCAGCTAATTCCAAGTCATCCTCCAGAGCTCTATTCAATAGCACTTTAAAGATTTTCCCCGATACCTCCCTAATTAAGACAGTCTCCCTTGATTAGTTTCCATCAGTTTTCTGTACTTCTTCCTAGGATTTCCACCACCCCAACCACGAGTGTTTAGTTGTTTCATATACGTCTCTCCTGCTATAATTTAAGCTCCATGAAGGGAGGGATTGTATCTATCCTGTTCTTCATTATATATAATATTCTATACATATCCTATATAATAGTATAATAGAACATAATATAACCCCTATAATGAGCATAGAATTTCCCAGAGGTGAATGAAAATACATTGAGTGAATGATCTATGTGTACCTGAGGCTAGAATTATATTAATTTCTCACCCCTTATATTCTGCCCATTACTTTATTATAAGGTAAGAATTTTTTTTCTTTTAAGAACTCTTTTTAAGTTTACTTTTATTTATTTTGAGAAAGGGATAGAGAGCAAGCTGGGATAGACAAAGAGAGAGGGCAATAAAATCCCAAACAGGCTCCATGTTGCCAGCACAGAACCAGACTCAGGGTTGGAACTCACAAACTGAAAGATCATGACCTGAGCTGAAATCAAGAGTCAGACGCTTAACCTACTAAATCACCTGGTGCACCAGAATTTCTTAAAATAGGTAAATATTTAGGGCACCTGGGTGGCTCAGCTGGTTGAGTGTCTGACTTTTGATTTTGGCTCGGGTCATGATCCCAGGGTCGTGAGATCGAGACCCTAATTGGACTCTGTGCTTGGCCTGCTTAAGATTCTCTCTCTCTCTTTCTCTCTCTCTCCCTCTGCCGCCACCTCCACCCCGCTCTGCTGCTGCATGCTCTCGCTCTCTCTCTCATATTAAAAAAAATGCTTCTTTCTAAAAATCTGACCATGATCTTAGAGAAAGACATTTTCTAGGACTAAAACTGCCACCTCAGAATTAAACCAGCCATGATATCAAGCACTTTTTCTTCTAACCTTCTCATAACTGAGAAAGAACTGCTAGGGAGAATCATGTAGAAATTCTATCCTAATTCATAATACCTAACTTTTCTCATCTTTTACTGCACACAGTAAAAATAAGCAGAAAAAGTAATCTTTAAATAGCATCAAGAGGGTAAATTCCTATTTCAGATTTTAATTTAAAAATTTTTTTAATTTTTTTTTGAGAGACAGAGAGACAGAGTGAATGGGGGAGGGGCAGAGTAAGAGGGAGATACAGGATCTGAAGCAGGCTCCAAGCTCTGAGCTGTCAGCACAGAGCCCGATGCAGGGCTCGAACTCACCAACCAGGAGATCATGACCTGAGCTGAAGTCAGATGCTTAACTGATTGAGCCAACCAAGTGCCCCTCAGATTTTATTTTTTAATCTGAAAGGTTAACTTTCTTTTCTACAATTAAAAAAAAAAAAAAGATAAGTATCTCCCTACCTGTATTTCCAAAGATCCATGGGTAAGGTATTACTTAAGATTTCCATACCATGACCTTCTTTAGCAAATCTCATACAGCCTACAAAGTTCTTAAAAATCATGATAGAGGGGTGCTTGGGTGGCTTAGTCGGTTAAGTGTCCGACTTTCGCTTAGGGCATGATCTCGCAGTTCGTCGGTTCGAGCCCCGTGTCGGGCTCTGTGCTGACTGCCAGCTCAGATCCTGGAGCCTCTTTCAGTCTGTGGCTCCCTCTCTCTCTGACCCTCCCCTGCTCACGCTGTCTCTCTCTCTCCTAGAAATAAATTAAAAAAAAAATCATGATAGATACTGTTTCTTGTTAGAAACCCTAGTTATATCTCACAAAACCTTTTAACAACCAACCAACAAAGCTTGCTGGTGGAATAAGCGTAATATCTCGAGCAATTTCACTAGACTTTGATAATTTTTAAGAGTATGATGAATTTTTTCTTAGGCTATTTTATTTCATGAAGAGCAATCCAGAACATTTAACTGTTCCACAGAGACTTCATTTTCAATTTCTTAAGAATCTCATCTGGTCCTTCTCTGAATCTCCCTAGATTCTCTAGGGGCTATTTTATGGATTATTGGAATAGTCTGCTCAGTGCTAAGAATTTAAAGATCTATTATCGTTCATTTACTCATTCCTTCAATGACTAGAGGTCAGGAATATGAGCAGCACCTGGTGTTAGATAAAGGCAGTGTCCAGCTCTCACAGAGACTGGATGACTGCTCGGCTCATCAAGTCATTTGCTCTTTGCCCAGGTACACAGCTAGACCACTTTCCCAGCCTTTCCATTTAGGTGTGGTTCCATGTCTGAACCCGGTGGCTTAGGGGCCTAGGGCATAAGTCCTATGTGACAGTAGCAGGCCTGGCCTACCACACTTCCTTCCCCTTTTTATTTTTTTCTTCCTCTTCTTTTTTTTTAAATGTTTGTTTATTTTTGAGAGAGAGCTGGAGGGAGAGAGAGCGAACACAAGTGGGGGAAGGGCAGAGGGACAGAGGGACGCACAGAATCTGAAGCAGGCTTCAGGATCTGAGCTGTCAGCACAGGGACCAACATGGAGCTTAAACTCACAAACCATGAGATCATGACCTGAGCTGAAATCGGATGCTTAATCAGCTAAGCCACCCAGGAGCCCCCTTCCCCTTTTCTAAGTAAACATGTACTGAAACTGGCTGAGCCGCCAGATGGAACTTGAGACCCAGCTCGTGCTCAGAGTAGAGTCACCTGACGATTACAAACATCTCTTTTGGACTTCACTGAGGCAAGAAATAAATCTCTACTGCATTTAGCGACTTAGATGTAGGGGTTTATCTCCTACAATAGATTCTCGTGCCCTAACTAATACATTGTAGTAAACCTCAAACAGGAAACTATACTTAATAAGCAGTACACAGTACAGTGCTTTGGTAGTGGTACAACGTGCTAGATCCAAGTTCAGAGGATGGCCTGGCAGTCAGGCGTAGAGGAAATGACATCTGAATTGAATTTTGAAGGCTAAGTGTCAGGCAAGCTAAGCAGGGAAAGGGTATTCAAGGCAGAATTTCAGGTACAAAAGCTCCCAAGCAGGAAAGAGTAATTTCAAGAGATTAGAAGTTTGGGAAGGGTTTACTTTAAAGAGAATGTTGGAGACATGAGCCTAGAGAGGAAGACAGAAGCAAACTAATGGAGGAGCAATGGACATCTAGCAGGCAAAGAACAGGCAGGCAGAGGGCATTCTGGGCAGGAAAATGGAATATACAAGGCCCAGAGTTATTAAAGAGCACAGTGGTCTCTGGAACTTAAACACAAATTAGCAGAAAAATAAGATAGGTGGGAAAATGAGAATGGAGTAGAAGATAAGACCTTTGTGTTCCCTCCCTTGAGTCTGAAGACAATATAGCACTATGGAGTCTTAAGCAAGGAGGTAATGGAACATATTTTCACTTTACAAATATTCCTCGGGTCAGAAGTTATGTGGAAAACAGATGAGGTTTTATGTAGTCTTTTAACCAAACAGTGCTGGTGGAGGGGTTTCCTACCAAAAATGTTATGGTGATGAGCTTTCCCAATGAATTCAACCTTAATATTTGATGAGAGAGATAACAGTTTTAATGCTTATGGGTCATCATAAGGATGTGCCAGATTAGGAAAGGTTGGAAGCAGGGAGACACATTAGGAGGCTCTCAGGATCATCCAGGACACTGATGGTGAGAGTCTAAGCTAGAGTGGAGCCAGAAGAAAGAAAGAAGAGGGCAAGAATTTGAGAAACATTGGGCTCTGTGCTGACAGCAAGGAGCCTGGAGCCTGCTTCAAGTTCTGTGTCCTCCTTTCTCTCTGCCCCTTCCCAGCTCGCTCTCTTGCTCTCTCTTGCTCTCTCTCTCTCAAAAATAAATAAACATTAAAAAAATTAAAAAACAAAAGAATTTGAGAAAGAGTTTGAGAAATTAAAGAGGGGCCTTAGGTAGAAGCAAACATCAGAGATGATTTCGGTTATCTTCGGTATGTAGGGCCACAGTAATGCTAGTCATCCAAGAGGAGCACAACATAGAAGAAAAATTTGGAGCAAGGAAAAGTTTGGTCTTAGAAATGCTGATAATGAGGAGACGAAGGTACATCCAAGTGGAAAATGTGAGTCTTCATTTGGAAAGAAATGCAGGCTCAGGTTGGCAAAGATCAGAAAAGTGGGGATAAATTGCATTGTTTCATCAGTATATAGAGGTCCCAGTAGAAGCCTGAATGAAAGCAACATAGATTTTTCAGTGTAAGCAGAAAGCAGGGCCACACATGGAAGCTTAGGGGCCACTGACATTTTAGCATCCAACCAACTAAAAAAAGAAATGGACAGAGTAGGAAGAACGCACTTCTGAAGGAATGTCCCGAGTCCAGAACGGTGCAATCACAGCATGCAACCAACCACGTTAAATGTTGCAACAGTAAGACCCAGAGGCTGCCATACTGGCCGATACACAAAATCCTGGAGACCTCCTGGGGAAAAGATTAGTGGAATGGTGTCAAGAATGAAAGTCAGATTATGGTGCATGAGAGGAAGGCATTGATATGAAACCATCAAATGTCACTATTCTTTTTAGAAATTTTGTGGAATGGCTGGAGATTGAAACAAATGTAGGACAGAGGAAAGACTTTCCTAGAAAGAAGAAACATATGAAAATGTCCATAAGGATTGGGGATGGTTGTGATGAAGGGGAAGACACTGAAGATGAAAAAGCCTGGGGAGAATGATAGCTCTGGTTGTGCTGAGCACAGCTGGTATGGAGACTTGTCAGACCACTGTGTTGCACACCTGAAACTAACGTAACACCATGGATCAACTATGCCTCAAAAGAAATTCAATCTTTAGAAGGAAAATAAAAGCCTGTGTATAAAAGGCAAACTCTTAGATGAGTGATGAGGTACACGTGCGGCCATTTTCCATTGCTCAGAATCATTTTGGCAGCTACTAGTACTTCGGCACTGAAATGAAACCATGTCTAAGAGTTCCATAAAGAAAGTCCCCTCTGCACTAACTCATCCGAAACCAATAGGATCACTAATATTACTAGTACCTAGAAAGAGAGATAGAAACACAATATAGGTATTAAGCACTGATTGACTAGATACATGGGACTCATCTGAAAACCAACACAGTTTTAGACTATCTGTGGATATATGCTGTTTCAGTCCAACTTTACAAGCAGTTCTCTTAAGAACACTGTTGTAATTTATAATTTAAATGAAATATTTGGTATTCCAATGCCACTAACTTTGTATATTTCAATCATCAATAAAAACACTTTTCTGTCTCTACTTCTCTATGTTTAAAACAGTTTATCTGCTACCTATCTGCTTTGTTCAAGTAGACATTTAATAAGATGGGTGTTCTTCTAGTTGTCAATGTTGGTGGAACAAGAGGTGACAAAGGACAGAGAGTCAGAGAATACTGGAGTCCTTATCTTATACTAAATGTAAACAGGTTCACTATTTGCATCATAGGAATAACAAATAAACTTCCTTATTGGACTACTGTGAGATAATATCTGGGGGAAAAAAAGTCTATATAGATACAGACTTCCACAATTCCAAAAAAAAAAAAAAAAAGAAAAGAAAAAGAAAAAAGAAAAGTAATGTGATGATAATGTGGAAATGTTGGGGTTTGGAGCAAATGGTCAAGAAAGAATTCTTGAGATTACTTTGGTGCAAAAAGGTAGTTTTAGTAAAGCACAGGGGTAGGACCTGCAGGCAGAAAAAGCTGCCCTGGATTTTGTTTTGTTTTGCTTTTTAATGTTTATCTGAGAGAGAGAAAGAGAAAGAGAAAGATAGAGCATGAGTGAGGGAGGGGCAGAAAGAGAGGGAGACACAATCTGAAGCAGGCTCCAGGCTCTGAGCTGTGAGCTGTCAGCATAGAGCCAAATTCGGGGCTCAAATCCACAAACCAGGAGATCATGACCTGAGCCAAAGTTGGATGCTTAACCGACTGAGCCTGGGCAGGTGTGGGATGGGGGAGTAGTGGGATGGGGGGTGGTTAGGAATGGAGTAGGTCTGTAAGTAATCTTGGAAACAAGGTTTCCAGGACCTTGAGGGGGTTAGCTCTTGTTAGAAAAAGGTAATTTATTACTGTCTAATAAAACCTGAGTCATGAGACCCTTCAGAGGTGTATCAGTGGGCTCTATGCTTAAGGGATGATTGCTACCACGGATCTTGGAGGACTGAGATAAACAAATCTTGGGGAACTGAGATAAACAAAAGTTTCCAAAGGAATTGTTATATGTTAAAGATGACATACAGGATTCTGGAGGTCGCAATAATGTTAAGCTAAGATTGCCTTTTGCCCCTTAGCAAAGCGTCATCATCAAGACAGCTGAGCTTGCAAAGGTCACTCTGCCTCTCTCAAGGACTTGTCAATGGGCTGTAAGTAGAAAGATTCAATCTTTTCCTTTGCCTTTGTTTCCCATGTCAATAATACCCTTAATGAACAAAATTAATATCATTTATACAGGTAATATATATTTTATTCAGTAAACAACAAAAATCAACCAGCAAAGTTAAGTGAGATTCAAAAACCCTTCCTTTGAGATGCTCCAAGGGGATTATTGATTTCTGAGAACATATAAGGAAAGTATGATTTGGACAAATAGCACCCATCCTTCAGAGTGAAATACTGATGGTAAGGATTTAAAGCATAAAGATTTAAAAAATGGACACAATGAATGAAAGAAACTAAGCACCTCTTGGCTTGGCATTTTATATTAATTTTTATACATAAACAAAAATTTGAATTTTGTTTAATGTTTATTCATTTTTTGAGAGACAGAGCATGAGCGGGGGAAGGGCTGAGAGAGAGGGAGACACAGAATCCGAAGCAGACTCCAGGCTCTAAGCTGTCAGCACAAAGCCCGACGTGGGGCTCTAAATCATGAATGGGGAGTTCATGACCTGAGCCGAAGTAAGATGCTTACCTGACTGACTGAACAACCCAGGCACCCCTATAGTGGATTTTTTCCCCAAACAGACTGTTAGTATTTTGCTCTTTTCGGGTTGCCCTTGTTACATTATTATCTTTGAGAGGTTATGGTGTAAAGTAAGGATTTTTTTTTAATTTATTTTTTTAAGTCATTCCTACCCCTATGTGGGGTTTGAATACATGACTCTGAGATCAAGAGTTGCAGGCTCTTCCAACTGAGCCAGGCAGGTGCCCCTAACGAAGGTTTTTTGATGAGAAGATAAGCTCTTGATTCTTAAAAGACTTATAAGCCATTCTAAAGCCTGAGAATATATGGAGACAGTGATCCCTATGTTTATCAGCTTTCAAGAGTTACCACCCACTTGCTGGGATGCATACTGGATGTTGTATGTAAGCAATAAACCACAGTAATCTACCCCCAAAACCAAGAGTACACTGTACACACTGTATGTTAGCCAATTTGAAAATAAATTATATTTTTTAAAAAATGAAGAGTTAGCACCCAACATGAGCAAATCCCAAGAGAAAACTCTTCGTTGGAATCACAGAACCATTTACTGTTTTTGTTTTGTTTTGTTTTGTTTTATTCAGGGCTATGCTTTTGACTGTACCTGACGATTCTTCAGGTTAAATTCAACCCACATTGGTCTTCCTAGATTTTGAATTTCTTTGTGAGAACCACTGTTATTTAACTGTTTCATTTATTGACTGTTTTACCCTTGACTCTTACAGAATCTCCTATGAATGTCACATATACTTTTTTGGTGTATCGCCCAATTTTCAGCCCATTGCTTCATGTGTCTAGTCAATAAGGCAAAATGCATTTAACTGCAAGCATTTAACTGAGTTTTCCTGCCCATTAGTCCAAGCCTTAACATCACCACTAATTGAAAATGGTAAGACTACTACTTAAATAGTTTGGCTCAACACCAAGTTAGACTGCCTGAATACCAACTCCATGAGGTAGCCAGAAGGCTGGTCCATACAGTCAGGATCAACAGTGCTGGGAGGGACAGCACACAGACTCCAAAAACCTCAGTGGTTTAATATAACAAAGAAACATATTTCTCCCTTCCTTTCTGGTCTGATACATATGTGGTCACTTGTACCATTGTTATACCGCCACAAGACAGGGGAGAGCCTGGAAGTGACTACACTCCTCTGCCCTTGTCCTATGTGCAGAGCTAATCACATGGCCCAGACATGCCAGGGAGGTTGGGGAAGGTGGAAAGTATACAGATATTTGTTAAGCACTATCATCTCTGATCATCTAATCTAAACCTATTCTTTTCTTTTTTTAAACTAAAATTAAGAAAAACTTGAGCACCTTTGTCACTGTCACTCCTTAAGTCTGAGCAGCATTAGGAAAGTTTACTTTCCATCTCAGTGGGTTCCCTGAACAAATGGTTTGGGAAGTAACAGAGACACAGTAACGCCGGGGTGCAATCACGAGTTCACACCAGTTTTAGGCTGCAACTGAGGCTCTGCAGTTTAAGGCTCTTTGAGGTTTTCTGGAGATTTCACCAGGAGACCCAAGGTTGGGGCAGCAACCTCTATTTGGAGCTAGTTGTCAGCTTCTTGGCTACCTCTGATCATGACTCTTTAGGTTGAGGTGACCCATGAATGTGGGCGGCAGGCTTAATAACCTCTCACTCTCATGGTCAAAGGGGCCACTTTGACGCAGCCCTGGGAAAGTAATTAGAAATCATTTGTGATTCATTTGATATGGTGGGGGTAGCACGCTTTTCTTCAGTGATCCAGTTTGACAAATAAAACTGGATGGGTCCAAACGTCCAACAAAAAATGAGTTGTTATTTTTTTTTTTCAGGCCTCTGCATTCCTCAGAAGAAAAAATACACACTGACTGAATGCACTGCTGTGAAACATGTATCCTAGGAATAATCTGGAATGGTAACATTAATATGTCTCACTGTAGCTTCACGGCAGCCTATTCCCCAAAGTATGATCAGAAAATTAGACAGGACAAGTCAGTCTGCTAGCAGTTTTGCTTCACTGGAACATTTTAATAATTTAAAGTTAACTGATTTGATTTTCAGTTTGATTTAGACCCACTCTATTACACAGTCCCAGACAGGGACAGGCAGCTGGCACTTGTCTGTGAGATCACTCTCCAGACAATAATAACTGTCACAGTGCTACCTTTCACTCACAGCAGGTATCTCTGAGGAGCTCCAGCACCAGACGTCTGTTTGATGGGTAGAAATATGGCCCTTTCATGTGCTCAGTGCAGTGAGAAGCAATTGCAACATAACCCTGATGACAGGCAACCATTTTACGACATTGCACTATGGCTGCGATGGCGTATCATTGGCTACCACTCATCAATAGATGTTTCTGGCTTTGAGGGATCTAATAAATACCAGCAGATGGAGTCGTTCGTGTCCTCAGAGAACTAATTCCACAACCTGTGGAAATGTTCTCTTTACAATTTATGGCTTGTTCTTCTTTGGAGACAGAAAATGAGTGGATAGGGAAATTGACAGATGGAAAGGAGCTGCCAGAGCCCAGAAGCTGTTCTCCTGTCTACGTTGTTCAAGAGCTCAAGCTCATTCAAGGCCACAGTAACTCCTTGCTCTTGCCAGGCAAACTAACTACTTTGCTCACATTGGAAACTAGAACTCTGCCCAGATTAGCTTACTCAGCAAGAGATAGGCCCTACTAACCTGCACAGGTCATTTTTTACTTTCTGACTCTCTCAGTCTTCTCAGAATGCCATAACAAATACCAGAGGCAAGTAAGCTTAGAGAGCATGTGGAAAAATCCACAGTTCTAGAGGCTGGAAGTCTCACATCACGGTGCCAGTATGACCAGGTTTTTGGTGATGACCCTCTTCCTGTCTTGCCAATGGCTTCTTTCGTGTCACGTCTTCACACCAGGGACAAAGAGCAAACTCTTTAGTATTTATTCTTAAAAGAGCTCTAAATCCTAATTCTTTTAAATGCTCCACCCTCACGACCTCATCTGAATTTAATTACTCCACAAAGTCCCATCTCCAATGAACATCACAGTGGGGGCTAGGGCTTCAACATATACATTTTGGGTCAGACATTGATTTAGCCCATAGCACTAAAGTAGGAATAGGAGGATTCTAGTAGTTTCTTGATGCATCTCCTTGTTCCTCACTAGATTCTACAAGCTCAAAAGGGTTTTGAAAAATGGGAATCATAGAACATCCCTTCCTGTACAAAATCCTCTAACAACCACCCATCACACTTCAAGAAACTACTCCATGGACTCTAAGGTTCTATATGATTCATACCCCTCTTTCTTCTAGTTCCTTCTTTGTTGACTTCACACCTGCCATACCAGGTCTCTCACTTCTCCCCAAGCACATGATGCTCACTTCTCCTCCAGGAACTTTGCAGTTTAGCAACTGGTCGGGAGCACACTTTTCCAGATCTTTGAATGGCTTGTTCTCAGCCTTTATTTTCACCTTCATGACTACCACCTTCTTGAGACACTTCGCTTTCTCCTGTTCTCTCTACCTGTATGTTCTGGTTCATATAAGTACAATATATTCAAAGGGCTTCATCTATGAAACCTCACCTTTTTTCTCTTAATAGTCTCAGTGACTAGAGCAGTTCTTGGCATAGAATAGGTACTAAATTCACATTTATCACAAAAAGTAAATATGGCACAAGTGGCAACAACTGCCTCATATGTACTGTCATCCCAATTCTCTCTTGTGATCTCCCCCCCCGTACACCTAACTGCTTCGATCAACAGGCCTGAACCACCTTGACAATTTTATAGACACCTCAAATTAAAAGTTTTCAAAATTGATTACTCTATCCCTTAAAACCTAGGTCTTCTCCTATGTTCCTTTTCACATGGTGATTCAAAGAAAATCTGGGCATCTTTAATTTTTCCCTTTTCCTCTCCTTGCATGTAGTCAATAACTTATCCAATTATTCTATCTCTAAAACACTTCATGACTCTTGTCTTCTTTGCCCCATCTCTACCACTGCCACTTGTCCAAAATGCCACCATCTCTTGCTGGGAACACAGCATCTTGGAGTAAGTCTTCCCACTTTCATTCGTGGTACCACCTCCCCTTATCTATTTTCTAAACAGCAGCCAGGGGCACCTGGGTGGCTCAGTTGGTTAAGCGTCCAACTTCGGCTCAGGTCATGACCTCACAGCTTGTGAGTTCAAGCCCCGTGTTGGGTTCTGTGCTGACAGCTCACAGCCTGAAGCCTGCTTCAGATTGTGTCTTCCTCTCTCTCTCTTTCTGCCCCTCCTCTACTCATGCTCTCTCAAAAATGAATAAGCATTAAAAAAAATAAAAATAAAAAACAAACAGCAGCCAGAGTGATGCTGGGCATTTATTTTAATAGCAACAGGTTATATGCTACTATGTGCTACTCTTTTGGCATCTGAAGACAAACCAAACCAAACTTGAGTTTTGGCCCCCTCAAAGATTAAAAATGCACATCTGTTCATGTAACTACTCTATATAAAAAGCTTAAAGGGGCCCCTGGGTGGCTCAGTCAAATCTGACTCTTGATTTCAGCTCAGGTCATGACCTCCCCGTTGGTAAGATCAAGCCCAGATCAGACTCTGCACTGAGAGCACAGAGTCTGCTTGGAATTCTTTCTCTCTCTCTCTCTCTCTCCCTATCCCACCCTGCTCACATGTTTGTTTGTGCTCTCTCTCAAAATAAATAAATAAGGGTGCCTGGGTGGCCCAGTCTGTTAAGCATCCCACTTCGGCTCAGGTCATGATCTCACGGTTTGTGGGATCCAGCCCTCCGTCAGGCTCTGTGCTGACAGCTCAGCTCAGAGCCTGGGGCCTGTTTCAGGTTCTGTGTCTCCCTCTCTCTCTGACCCTCCCCTGCTCATGCTCTCTCTCTCTCTGTGAAATAAATAAGTAAATAAATAAATATTTTATAAAAAGAGCTTAAAAAGCATTCTCATTACCCTTAGAATAATTACGTAGTGTCTTCACAGCCAGCCATGAGTACCTGTGTGATCTGGCCTATCAACTTCTATGCTCTCAGCTCGTGCAACCCTCCCCCTGCCTCTCTTAGGTCGGTTGCAGGGGCCTCACAGCCCTTTGAAACTATCACCTGCTTTTCCCTTTGAAATTTTCATGCAGGATCTTCCCTGCCTGGGAAGGGATTTCCTCCACTCTTCTCCTAAGTAACCAACCTCTGCTTCTCCTAGGCCTCAACTGAAATGTCACTCCTCAATGATGTCTCCCATGAAAAATCTATTTGAAACTGGGTCCCTCCTGTTAAATTCTCTTCACAGCACTTCCATTTGGTTTTAACATAGTTGGTAAGTACAGATTTATCTGTAACTGCCCAACAAGTGCTTCTGCCATCAGATTGGAAGCTCCAGGAGCTCAGAAGTCACGGTCTGTTGTTTTGATTTTTTTAATGTTTGTTTATTTTGAGAGAGAGAGAGAGAGAGAATGAGCAGGGAAGGGGCAGAAAGAGAGGGAACAGGAGATCCGAAGTGTGCTCCGTACTGACAGCAGAGAGTCCTACACTGGGCTCAAACTTATGAACCATGAGACCATGACGTGAGCTGAAGTCGAACTCCTAACCAACTGAGCCACCAAGTGCCCCTACGGTCTGGGTTTTTTTGTTTTGTTTTTTTTTAATCTGCCTTTTCTTCAGAGGCTGAGCTTAATATCAGGTACACAGTGAGCATTCAATTAATACTTATCATTGTAGCCAAAATAAATGGAACACCCTCTTTCACCCCAAAAAGTACCCAGTGACCTTTTATCTCTTGCTCCTTGAGTGGCCTAAAATAAAATGCACCAGCAGGTTACTAAAACGTAGGATATGCCAAGTAAATGAGAAAAGGAAGTAGTATTTTAACCATGGCTTTCAGGGAACTTATTGAGTCTTCTGCTCGAGAATAGAAGTTTTAGTGCACCTGGGTGGCTCAGTCAGCTGAATGTCTGACTTCAAATCAGGTCACGATCTCGCAGTTCCAGACTTGAGCCCTGCATCAGGCTTTGTGCTAATGGCTCAGAGCCAGGAGCCTGCTTCAGATTCTGTCTCCCTTACTCCCTGTCCCTCCCCCACTCATATTCTCTCAAAAAGAAATATTAAAAAATTTTTTTTTAAAAAGAGTAAATAAAAAAGTTTTCTGTAAATAGTGTGAAAAAATCATGTTTTCTGGTAAGGAAGTTACTCATATTTGGTAGTTATTTGTCTTCCATTGTTCATTTGTAAAGCATACCTTTAAATCTATTTTTCATGATAAACTGACAATTTATTAATCAAAGTATTGGGATTTCATTATTAAAGTGAAATCTGTGGGGCGCCTGGGTGGCTTAGTCGGTTAAGCGTCCGACTTTCGCTTAGGTCATGATCTCGCGGTTCGTGGGTTCGAGCCCCGCGTCGGGCTCTGTGCTGACTGCCAGCTCAGAACCTGGAGCCTGTTTCAGTCTGTGACTCCCTCTCTCTCTGACCCTCCCCTGCTCACACTGTCTCTCTCTCTCTCCTAGAAATAAATAAAACATTAAAAAAAATTAAAAAAAATAAAGTGAAAATCTGCTATACAAATAGTGTGAAGACACATGTGTTCTATCCAGTGATTTAGTTATTCTTAACTAAAATTACTCTGCCATATTGAACATAGAAATTAACATAGATTTTTTTTTCCCCTAAAGTTTTACTTAGATAAACAATCTCTACACCCAATGTGGGGCTTGAACTCATGACCCTCAGATCAAAAGTCAGATGCTCTTCTGCCCGACCTAGCCAGGTGCCTCACTGACATAGATTTTAAAAGTCCAAAATACTATTTTTTAAACAATAACATTTATTATTACTACCAACCACAAAAGGCCACACCTCTAAATCCAGGTGTTTTTAATGGGAATACAAAGAATTAGTCATCATAACAGGAAGCTATTTTGGGATGGGCCTGAAGCCATTGGCTATAACTGATTAAATCAAACAGAGAGTCTAAACCAAGATATCTCAATCAAGGTTGGCAATCTAGGCAGGGACCATGGGCTATATTCATGTATTTAAATGGCTGAAAAGTAACCAATAGAAAATATTTCACGACATATAAAAAAAAATGGAATCAAATGCAAATTTCACACAACCATATCTATTTGCGTACAAAGTGTCTAGATCTACTTTCACACTGTGACAGCAGAGTTAAGTAGTTGCAACAGAGACTTCTCAGAGGTTTCTGACTGTAACCTCAACAGTATATTTTACACGGGAGAGTTGTGCATCTACACACCACAGAGCTGTGAAGCTTCACCAAACAGTATTCACACTGTTACAACGTGTTCTACTGTGTTCTGTTCAACTTTATTTCATTTAAACCATATTTATAATGGTTCTGATTCTGACCCCCCCCTAATGATTGCTGCTCATAGTTTGAAAAAAATTAGTTTGGATTTGTTTTCTCAATCCTGGTTACATAATAAATCACTTAGGAAGCTCTTGAAAAAATACTAGGCCAGTCAAATCAAAATCTTGGGCACCTGGGTATTACTCTTCAAAAACAGCAAGCAAATAAACAGCCACTCTGGCTGATACTGAGGAGTCTGGGCCGACTGCTAATCCCCTTGCTATTCAAAGCAGGGGTCTTTCAGACCAGCAGCATCAACCCTTGGGAATTTGTTAGAAACTCATAATCTCAGGACCCAATCCAGACCTGCTAAATCAGGTTCTAATTTTTAACAAGATCCCCAGATAATGACATGCCTGTTAAAGTGTGAGAAGCACAGATCTAAACCAAGAAACGGTTTGATTAGGCACTTCAGCATTAGATTATACTCTCCTCTTTGGGAAAGGAAAATTACAAATTTGCCTCAGGTTATTATTGAATTTGGACCTGCAAGGGCAAAATGTGAAATGGCAAAAATAAAATGTGCCCAGAGAGAAAAGCTATTTCATCTGTGGGAGTTTCCATCTGTAGACAGCCATCCCACTACAAAAAAAGGCGGGGGCGGGGGGTGGGGCGCGGAGCTGGAATCCAAGACCATAAGGTGAGTGAGTGACCTTGGTGTGCCAAGCCCTACCAGACCTCCAAGGGGGTCCAAGCATACTGCAATCCCACCCTCCTCCTCTCCAGCTGCTGCAGGCAGCCCCATTATACAGCTCTCTCTAATCCAACCTTTGCACCTGGGCCAAAACCAGACTGGCTTCTAGGAATCGGAGAATAGGCTCTGCTACTGTCCATCAGAAACATCCGTGTTTTAGAAACCAAACCTCTCTGGTGCATTTCATCCCAGTGAGATCAAAGGAGGAGGTTCTGAGTTTCCTCTGGTTGCTGAATCTGAGGCTTCCCAGGGACACAGTGAGTCACAGAGGAGCCACAGAGAGGGGAGGTCTCCAGCAACCTACACAAACTCCTTGGCAACTGGAACCTTGGATGGAAAGTTTTCCCTCTGTAATTTCCTCAGGCTTTTCCACAGTTTCAACTATTTGTGTTCTCACAGTATTTCCAAATGCTCCTTTTACCCTCCACTGACCTGAGCAACTCTATTTGGTGGTGTTAACTTTTTAAGTGCTGGTAAGAGACTGCAACATTAGATTTTGCTTTGTTGTTGTTGTTTAGTGGGGGGAGAGGATGTAAAGCAGAGGTACCAGATTTAGAATCATATTGATAGAAATTTCTATATTGATAGAAATGTCATCAAATAACACAAGGTTCTATGCATGAGTTTCAGAAGACACCTTTTTCTTAGCAACTTCCTTCCCAAACAAATACAAATGATAAGAAAACAAACAAACCAAAAACAGACCTAATGACCACATGTTCACTGACCACATGCTAACCTCTCTACAGAATCCTTTACAACTTCTCTTGGATGTTATTGCTCTCAGTCCCCACCAGTGAGAGAGAAGTCTTCTAGGGCAGTGGTACCAGGAGAATCCACTTCACTTGGGAACTTGATAGAAATGCATATTCTTGGGCCTTACCCCAAACCAAAGCTACTAAATCAGAAGCTCTGGGGCTGGGGCCTAACCCTCCAGGTGGTTCTGAGGCATGCTAAAATTTGAGGACCTCTGTTCTAGGGAATAACTAAATTCACAGCAGCTATAAATTACACTGGTCTCAATGACATGTTGATTGGTTTCAGAAAACAGCTAGTTACTCACCCAGACTATCTTTAACAAAAAGTTGAGTTTATGAAATAGGATTCTGAGAGGAGATAAAGACTAACTTTTTATGGCCACCATAGGACTTTTCCAATAAGGGCTTAAAAAGTTGTGTAGACATTACCAAGCCTTGTTAATCCTAGTTACCTAGTGGGTAGGTCATCTTTTGTTGATGATGTACTCCGATGAACATGAACCTGTCAAAAGGAAAAGAACACACTGCTGTCATTTTGCCACTGATTATAACTTCGTCAATAAACTAGATAAATTAACATCCACCTGAAACAAATTAAACACGGTGAAGTTGACTTATCAAGATTCACTTACCAAGAACAAGCCTCTGTTCCTACTAGCGCTTTAAGAGGTAAATTAACACACATAGTAACAGAAAGACACATGGAGTGCCTAAGATATGTTTGCCCAGTGAACCATAAACTATGGTTTAGCAGGGATTTCTGAACAAAGTGCAGACTCCAAGTTGCTACCCAATCCTCTGGGACAGTTGTAGCTCCTAGATGAGCCCAAGCCCAACATCTATGTAGGCTCCAAGTAGAAATACCTTGAGATCACACTAACTTACATTAAAGGTTGCTAAATAATAACAACAAAGGGATTAAAGGCAAATAGTTTTTCATTTAGAAAATTCTTTTTAAAAAGGTTAAATTTGGAGGGGGTACCTGGGTGACTCACTCAGTTAAGCGTCTGACTTCGGCTCAGCTCATGATCTCACAGTTAGTTTGATCCCCGCGTCAGGCTCTGTGCTGACAGCTAGCTCAGAGCCTGGAGCCTATTTCGAATTCTGTGTCTCCCTCTCTCTCTGACCCTCCCCTAGTCATGCTGTCTTTCTCAGAAATAAATAAAACATTTAAAAAAATAAAAATAAAAAGTTTAGGGGTGCCTGGGTGGCTTAGTCGATTAAGCGCCCGACTTTCGCTTAGGTCATGATCTCACGGTTCGTGGGTTCGAGCCCCGAGTCGGGTTCTGTGCTGACTGCCAGCTCAGAGCCTGGAGCCTGTTTCAGGGTCTGTGTCTCCCTCTCTCTCTGACCCTCCCCTGCTCACGCTGTCTCTCTCTCTCTCTCTCTCTCTCTCTCCCCCCTAGAAATAAATAAAAAAATTAAAAAAAAAGTTTAAATTTGGGGCAATATTTTTAAAACAATGCACACGGTTTATTGGAAAAGCAGAAAAAGAAAATTCCAGGTAGAGAGAACTTGTTTCTGGTTAAAATTTACATAACATGCATTTATTCTTCCATTAGTCTGTTACTTATTCTTTCTTTTTTCCTCTTCATACTTCAAGGTCTCTTTGCTTAAGGGATCCATAGTCATCATTGGTGATGAATGCTCTGACATAATTATTGATCACAAAGAAAACATAAAAGTTTTGGTTATTTACAAGCTGTGTGATCTTGACAAGTTATTTCATTTTTTAAAAAAAGTTAGCATTTTAATGTTTATTTATTTGGAGAAAGAGCACATGTGCACAAGCAAGAGAGGAGCAGAGAGAGAGAGACAGAGAGACAGAGAATCCAAGCATTCTCTGTGATGACACAGCACAGAACCTGATGCGGGGCTTGATGTTATGAACTGTAAGATCATGACTGGACCCAAGATCAAGAGTCAGATGCTTAACCCACTGAGCAACCCAGAACGTCTGGCCCTTGAACAAGCAGTTTTACCTCTCAAGAGCCTGTTATCATTTCTGCAACAAAATTATAATATTTCTTTTACACAGTTCTTGATAGTAGATATCCTGTACATTCTATCAATAGAATTTCGTCTTAATAAGAGGGGCCACAGTGGAGAAACACAACAGACATTTATTTGGATATTTTACTTTGCAAACTAAATATCAACATGCCAAATTTCTTTGTTTACACCAGATACCCTTTCTTTTTTCTTTTTTTTAAAAAATATTTTATTTATTTCTGAGAGAGAGAGACAGTGTGAGCAGAGGAGGGTCAGAGAGAGAGGAAGACACAGAATCTGAAACAGGCTCCAGGCTCTGAGCTGTCAGCACAGAGCCCGATGCAGGGTTCAAACCCACGAACCGTGAGATCATGACCTGAGCCAAAGTCAGATACTTAACGGACTGGGCCACCCAGGTGCGCCCCCAGATACCCTTTCAATTCAAAATGTCCAAAGAGAAGTTATTCCCCCATCCAACAAAGCCTCTCTTTTTTTTAAATCAGGGCTTGCCAGTCATAATATTCCTATTAATCAAGCTCATCATATCTTTTGCCTTCTTTATAACCTAACAAGTCCAAAGAACATCACTGAGCTACTGTTTCCTTCTTTGTAACTACTCCCTCACCCTCCCTTTCTCCTTGCTTCATCCTCTTGTGTCAGGACCAATGCAATAGTCTGCTTTATCATATTCTAGCTTTCAATACCTTTTCCTAGTCAGTCTTAAGACTATAGTGGATGATCAGACAAGGCTCAGCACCATTCTGCATGGGTCTGACTCCTAGATCCACACTTTCATAATTATATGAACTCAGGCAAGTTATTTCAACAAAAATACCTCCCATTTTTTCACCTGGAGAATGAATGTCATAAAATTATCTTACTTTTATTTTAATAAAGTGATATAATTGATACATAATAGAGTACTCAGTTCACAACAAGCACTATATGTTAGTTTATCATTTTATTCATGGGCCAATTAATCCTACTAAATCATATTTGACCATGGTATTATTCACTCTGAAAAAATCCAGAATAGTTTCCCAAAGCCAATTCTAGGACCACCTGACTGGCTTAGTCAGTAGAACATGCGACCCTTGATTTTGGGGTTTAAAGTCCAAGCTCCACGTTGGGTGTAGAGATTACCTAAAAATAAAATCTTAAAAAAATTGGGGTGCCTGGGTGGCTCAGTATGTTAAGTATCTGACTTGGGCTCAGGTCATGATCTCGTGGTTTGTGGGTTTGAGCCGCACATCAGGCTCTGTGCTGACAGCTCAGAGTTTGGAGCCTGCTTCAGATTCTGTGTCTCCCTCTCTCTCTGCCCTTCCCCCACTTGTACTCTATGTGTGTCTCTCTCTTAAAAATGAATAAACATTAAAAAACTAAAGGAAAAAAAGATACTAGAGCAGAATGTTGATAAATGGCTGATAATTTTATTGGAAAACATGTATTCTAGATATTCCTTAAAGTAATGCCCTTACCTCAAGCAACCATGTCAAATAACACATAAATGAAAGCTAGTATTTGGAGATCATACAAAGGAGAAAAAAATATAAACCAAGAAAACCTTGTAATCCAACCTGGAGGACCCATGTGTTTTAAGATAGCCTCTCCATTTCTTATAGGTACTGTGTCAAGTTTGCCCCTAATCCACCATTGCTTGAATTTATTCCCATCACAACCCATAGGTGGTTGGTTGTATTCCACCGAGTTCCAAACAATATGAGAATGCTTACAAAATGTTTGTAGTGGGGCTGCCTGGCTGGCTCAGCTGGTTGAACATCTGATTAGGTTCGGATCACAATCTCACAGTTCATGAGTTTGAACCCCACATGGGGCTCTCTACTATCAGCACAGAGCCTGATTCCAATTCTCTGTCTCCTTCTCTCTCTGCCTCTCCCCCACTCATGCACTCCCTCTCTCTCTCAAAAATAAACATTAAAAAATGTTTATAGCAAAATAAAAGTGTTTAGAGCAGAAGAAAATGTATAACATTCTGTTATATAAAATTTAAGTTTTAAAATGTACCCAAATGAGCCCTCTTACGATCTGCAATAGTCAATAAATTGCATAAATCTATCTGTAATATTAGGCAGCCAACCAACACCCTGGGTGGAGGCTGACGTTAAATTTTCTGATAACTAACAGTAAATTGATGATGTGTTCAAGTACGGAAAATTCTTCTAGAAGGCAAATCCATTGCTCTACTAAAAACTGGAGAATGGTGGGGGGCAGGTGAGGAAGCTGATACTTTACCTCCAAAGTGAACTTTTAAGTTATTGAAAATAAAACTAAAAGTTTTGAATAAATGCTGAAATAGCGGGAAGGAATGCAGCTATATTTTACAATTATCTTCCAGAGGGCTCACAGAAATGTAGGTATGTGGAAAACCAACATCTCAGTTTTACAGAAATAAAATACACAATGAGACTCAAAACAGATTAGCTGAGAGCTAGAACACGGGATTATTTTTCAAGAAAGTGGAACAAATTTACTTCTCAGTATAAAAAAGAAAGTGAACAATATCTGTGCCACTTGGATGTAATAAAAAGATTTTGAGAAACAGAGAAAAACTGTTTCAAATCTTCACTTACGGGTAGGCTGCCCACGTGTCCTGTTCTGCCCTAGACAGTCTAGGTTTATTATCTGTTGCCCTGGTGTGATGGTTAGTAGTGCCCCCCTTTACTTCCTTAAAGTGTCTTGGTTTAAATAAATTTTATGTTCACCTTATGTGTGTAAAACTAGATGAACATTTTACGTGTTGACTGATTAAAATGCTTATTTTCCTGATTTGCAAAAGTAGAGCTCTAACTCCAACTATCTGCTTCAGAAGGAAACCAATGTTAACTATCCAAAAATGTCTTGCTTCTAGGAGTTCTGAGGGCTTCTCAACATCTTCGTTTTAACATATAATGTTAATTCTGTGTAGATTTGTAAATTTCTGTGTCTGGTACAAATTACCATTTAGTTCTTTCCGTTTGATAAACCGCCTGCACCAGGGTGCTAGGAAGGGCTTGGACTGCTAGGAACGCTGGGCTAAACAGAAGCCCTTTGAGACAGGGATTAAAGGGAGTGTATCGATCTCATACAAGTTCCCTTTACAAGTCCTCAAAAGATCAAGATATTCATAGGTCACAAGACAACTGTAAAGATTAAACATTTAGGTTAATTTTTCTGATCCAATTCTCCATGCAAATATCTTTCTAAGTCCTTGTGACTTTAAGATCTTTCCCATTTATGAGCTGTCTAGAAGAACCGTAGACACTTCTAGAAGGTTACAGGGAGAGATCTCACAGGCAGGAAGAAGGGTCCAACATTTCATTGTTATATTGCGAGCTTGCATATATTGGGGGAGCCCTCTGATGGCTCTTTAGACAGGTATTTCCAGTGGTAGCTCTAGTTTGTGCCAAGTCCTTTTTCTTGGATGAAATCGCATTAGAAAACTATTAAAATGGACAATAAAGAGGATTTATTTTTTTAAATCATGGTCTCAACCATCCTCACTCTTCTCTCAAATTTCACATACACTTTAACGAATAATGTACTCGATTATAGTTGATGACATGTAAGAACATTCTTTATGAAGCGGTTATACACATGGAGGGCATTATAATGGTTAAAAATTCACATGTCTGAATCCTCCAGGTTCATTAGGGTGCTTGACCCCACAATAGTACAGTGTTGAGAGGTGAAGTGAAACTAAATCAGAAGAGGTGATGTTTACCATCCTGTTCTCATAGTAGGTGGGTAGGAGGTGTGGCAAATGTTGTTGCAAGGCTTGTTTCCTTCTCCCTCCTCAAACTTGTTTTGGCGGTCGGTCGGGTGAGCCTGCCAACTTCTGAAGACAGTATGGTGGGGGAAGGGTTTGGTAAAGAGTAAATGCTTGTCCTGTTGACCTGACTTTTTCCGTTCTTTGCACAGCAATTTCACATTGACCAAGGGCTATACTTGTCTTTTCTTATTTGAGTTCAACATTTATGCTTCAAACATTCTGAACTTCTTGCTTGTGAAGCCCAAAGAGGCAAATTGAAAGAGAAGTCAAAAAAAAAAAAAAGAAAAAAGAGAAAAGAAAAGAAAAAGAGAGAGAGAGAGAGACAGAGGGAGGGAAGGAGAGAAATGAAGGTAGAACAGACAGAAAGCTAGAAAAGCAAGGAAACAGAGGAAGAGGCTGAGGTGGAAGTTTCTATTGGGTAAAAACCTTTATAGTCCTGGGTTTCAGTTTCCTCTTCTGTAACAGTGATAACCAAGTCAAAAGCTTTTAGGAAAGGTGGAAGGATCCTGTAAGATCAAGTACATAAAGGACATGAAGCAGTGCCTGGCATATTGCTGGTGACTGAGAATTATCATTATTATGGTATTATTAACAAGAGACTTTGTAGTGTAAGGAATAATTTATAAAAGTCACATTTGCATCCATCTATCTTTAGTCAAAGTCACTCCTTTTTCTTTCTTTCTTTTTCTTTTGAGAAATAAATCATAATCCCTATCCTTCCTGAAATGTATGGTAGAGGTGATCTGATCCTTGCCTCTGGTCACCATCCTTGGTGCCCATGACCCAAGTATACACAGTGAATACATATAGATCTGCTTCCTCTTGACCCCAGTTATGAAGGTCGGATTCTTGTGTGTGTGGCCATAAGTCTTTTACCACCCTTAGTTTACGTTTCAATAAAAATGACATGATTCATTTACTAACTCAGGGCCTTTCGCAATGGAAATAATTAGAAAGTAGTCAGAGATGCCTCATGGGTTGCAACTGAGCTCACTGAGGAGTCATGCCCTGGGTCTCAAGGGTTATTTGGTGCCAAGCCTGAACAGCTGCCACTTGGGTCCTGGAGTCAGCTGGTTTGGCTTTGGATGGTGTAAGAGGCAATACAAAAAGATAGATCATAAAAGGCCTTCAGAAATCCTTTTCAATTATAGGTGTGGTGCTTTCAAAATTACCCTGTTTTCAGTGAGCTCGGCTCCACCCAGAGGAGAGAAAAGTCTGTCTGTAGCCAAAGAGAAATGACTTTGTTAAAGCTCTGCATATAAAAATACAGAAGGAAGGTTGGGAAGGAAGCGAAGGCCTCTATCTTTACCCTGGGGTGTAGTGTTTATATGAAGCAGGAAATCATCTAGTTATAAGCTAAGCCAGCAAACTCCAAGAAATGTATCAGAGGCATACCAGATCCTCCCTCACAGCCAATCTCTGAGGCATCCTCTGCGGTCTCTTGAATTCCTGCTTCTACCCCAGCTGAGAGACATTCTATCCCTCATTTAGTTATAATCTTAGTCAAAATCTAGCAACAGAATTAGACTTAAGTGATATCCAGGGCATTCTGTCAAAGAAAAGAATTAGAAACCGAGAATATAATTTCCATATAACCAAATACCTAAAAACACACTATGTGGCAGGAGGTCGAGAAACACCTATTATCTTTTTCTGTACTCTTTTGGAGCCCTGTGGGTACTAGATAGATATGCCCGTGTATAGGTCTCGCATAGGGAACAGCTGGAATGCCGCAAGACTCTTATAGAAGAGAATAAATCATGGAAAGTTGAACTGAAAATGACATCCAAAGTCATCTAGTTCAGCGGTTCCTGTTGCTAGCTGTATTTAGAATCACCCGAGGAATTATGCAAAACGCCAGTATCAAGCCCTACTCTCCAAGAAATTCTGATTTAACTGTTCTAGGTTGAGGTTTGGGCTCAAATAACCTGCTTATCAAAGAAAAAGGATAAATGTATTAATAAATGTACACTTAAGGCCTTTTATTAATTAACGCATTAATAAATGAGAAACATAAATGAAAACTTTTCTAGGAAGTTGGGAACAAGGGCAAGTATTTGGAGATATCTGGGTTTGTTCCTTTTGGTTTTCTGAGCACCCAGTTTTCCAACGTGTTGGGGGCCGTTCTCCGTATCACCAAGTATCTGGGGACACCAGCTAGGTGTCAATTCCATTCGGACACTTTACCCAGAAGTGGGGTCAGATGGCACAGGTTAAGGATTCAGCTCCACAGGACTACTCTCCTCCCCCACTCCACTTCCCATGCCAGTATCAAGCCCAAGTTACCTGTGCTTCTGACCTACACGCTGTAAAACGGAGGTTCTCACAACCCCTTCTTCCTTGGGTTCAATTAACTGGTTAATTGGAGAGGCTCACAGAACTCAGAGAAACATTTTACTTACAAAGAAGGATGTAACTCAGGAACCGCCAGGTAGAAGAGAGGCAGGGGGAGAGGGCAGAGACCCGCCGTGCCCTCTCCAGATGTACTGCAAATCCCCAAGTGTTCACCAACCGAAAAACTTGCCGAACCGCGTCCTTGCGGGATTTTTACGGAGACGTTATTACACAGACATGATTGACTAAATCACCTACCATTGGTCACTGCTCAACCCCAAGGCCCTCTCTCTTCCCGGACGTTCGGGTGGAACTGAAAATTCCGACCCTCGAATCCTGTGATTGGTTCTCCCAGCAGCCAACTCCGCCCTATAGGTGAGGTCAAAGAGTCACGTCGTTAACATAACAAGAGACACCTTTGTGGATTTTATCCCTTAGGAAATTCCGAGGGTTTGGGGAGCTCTGTGCCACAAATAGGAAGGAAGACAGAATATATATTATTAAGGGGCGCCTGGGTGGCTCAGTCGGTTTGTCCAAGTCTTGATTTTCGCTCCGGTCATGATCTTATGGTTCCTGGGTTTCAGCCCCGAGTGGGGTCCATGCTGCTCTGTGGAGCCTATTTGGGATTCTCTCTCTTTCCCCTCCCTTCACCCCTCCAGTGGGCTCTTGCTTTCTCCTTCTCTCTCTCTCAAAATAAGTAAAGATTTAAAAAAAATTACAACATCACACTCCTTATACCTCGCTTTGGTGAATCACACATTCAACAAAAGTAAGTAAATAAAAATTGAGTACTGGCTCAAAGGTAAACTCCGAAGATGGCATTAGAAAATGACCGGTGGTGGGGCACCTGAGTGGCTCAATTGAGCCTCAGACCCTTGGTTTAAACTCAGGTCATGATTTCACAGTTCATGGGTTCAAGCTCCCTGTTGGGCTCTGTACTGAAAGTGTGGAGCCTGCCTGGGATTTCTCGCTCCTTCTTTCTCTGCCCCTCCCCAACTTGTTCTCTCTCTCTCTCTCAAAAGGTAAATAAATAAGCAAACAAAAAAAATTAAAAATTTTAAAAATACATCCCAGAAGAGGAGGGTGGTGGAAGGAGGGGCTAGCTGGCCCAGTCAGTAAACCTACAACATTTTTTTTTTAAGTTTATTTATTTTTGAGAGACAGAGTGCAAGTGGGGGAGGGGCAGAGAGAGAGGGAGACAGAATCCCAAGCAGGCTCAAGGTTCTGAGCTGTCAGATCAGAGCCCGATGCGGGACTTGAACTCAAGAACTGTGAGATCATGACCTGAGCTGAAGTGAGACACTTAACCGACTGAACCACTCAGGTGCCCCAGTAAGCCTGCGACTCTTGATATGGGAGCTGTAAATTTGAGCCCCATGTTGGGTGTAGAGATTACTTAAGAATAAAACCTTTACGGGCGCCTGGGTGGCTTAGTCGGTTAAGCGTCCGACTTTCGCTTAGATCATGATCTCGTGGTTCGTGGGGTTTCTCGAGCCCCGCGTCGGGTTCTGTGCTGACTGCCCGCTCAGAGCCTGGAGCCTGTTTCAGAGTCTGTGACTCCCTCTCTCTCTGACCCTCCCCTGCTCATGCTGTCTCTCTCTCTCCTAGAAATAAATAAAACATTTAAAAAAAATTTTTTTAAAGAATAAAACCTTTAAAAAATTAAATTAAAATTAAAACATAGCCTCCAATTTTTTGATATTCTTACCTTCAAGAAGCGCAGCCTAAGCTTTGCACAGTGACAGTATTGTAGCCAATGAGCTTTATCTGAGGTGCGATATTTGCTAAAAGAGGTGGAGCTTAATTTCCCTCCCCTAGAGTGTGGGCTGGCTTTAGAGACTTGCTTCTAACCAATAAAATGAAGCAGAAATTGTGGTGTGGGATTCTGAGACTGAGTCTTCAAAAGGCACTGTTGCCCTCTCTTCCTCATTACTTGCTCTAGGGAAAACAGCTGATGTACCATGTCAGCCCTGGGAAGGCCACAATGTGATGAACTGAGACCTTCTGCCACTAGCAATTGGAGTGAGCCATCTAGGAAATGGATCCTCTGGGCCTGGTCAAGCTCTCAGATGACTTCTCATGAGGTTGCAGTCCTGGCCAACAGCATGAGGCAACTTCATGAGATACCCTGATGGAGAAACTCCTAGCTAAGCCCCTCCTAAATTCCTGATCCACAGAAATTGTATGAAGTAATGGGTGCTGTGTTAAGATGCTAAGCTTTTGTACAAGACAACGATAGATAACAAAAACAGTAATACATGATTCTTTGCCTCCACAAGTTTGCATCCGGCTGAAGAAGTAGCTTACAGCTCTGGAAACATAATGAACTATGGAAGGCTCTAGATGTCCTGGCATATGAAGACGATTGCCGTGTAGTGGAACTCTGAAAGATGATGTCCATATCATGGTCTTTGCAAATTGAGTGCACTGAAGCTAAGTAATTTGGAGCCTGTGTGGCAGGACAGATTAAGTGGATAAAAACAGAGATAGAAAGACAGATAGACTGAGAGATGGGTGGATGTTATACTTTGGGAATTCTCTTCATTGTTGTGAGATGTCAGGGGAAGCCAATGATGGAACTCGTACATGAACCTCGATCTTTAAGTACCTTATTGAGATTGTATGAAACACCCTAGTAAAGCAGACAGTTAATCAGTCAGATTAATAAAAAATTTCAGTTAAGTAGTTGATAAACCATCGTGCAAGCTTACTTTTCCGGGTGTTAATTCTAATGCTGTTCTTGCCATTTGTAATTGCTATATATTGTTTTTCTTAAGTTGTACCAGCACTGTGCCCTTAATCTCCATTTATATGAAATGACTCAGCCCTTGCCAAAGTTGATTAGATTAGAGGTCAGCAACCTGATTCAAACTGGAACCTGATATACATTTACAGGAATTAAGAATTGGGACTTGGTTGAGGTACTGTCTTATGTGGAGACTAGGCTGGTATATGTTTTCAACCATGTTTTCTTCTGTATCAATCCAGGAAGCACAGAAATCTAGTCAGGAGAGAGAGAAAGAGAAACAGAAATAGAGCAGAGAGTTCTATAGCATAACCTGTAATTGTATAATAAATTGTCAATTTCACCTTATCACTGAAATTGGCTACAGGTAGCTCTTTTCTGCAACCAAAAGATTCCAGCTATTACACTATTCACATTTTACAGGTTAGACTATTAACATTAAAAAGGATTTGAACTTTGTCTGTTGCATATGATAATAAGGTTCCAATTGCAAAACATCTATTCTTTAGCACTTTAAGTGATTTTCTTTTTTCTAAATTGAAAAACTTCCCAGAGAAATGGTACAAGTAAAAGAATTTATAAACAACATCTGTCTAGCTCATGTTATTGGTTATTTGTGTAAAAATTTGTCTTATTACTCACACAAGATTTTTTTTTTTACCCTTTGGAAAAGACTAATCTATGATTTCCTGTAAGTAGAAGAGCCAGGAAATTTTTAAAATTCTGATCTAAGTTGTTTCTTCACTTTTTTAAAATTTTCTTTTTAATGCTTATTTATTTATTTTGAGAGAGAGAGAGGGAGAGCAAGGGGGGTGGGGGAGAAGGAAGACAGAGAATCCCAAGCAGGCTAAGCTGTCAGTACTGAGCTGAACATAGGGCTCGATCCCAAGAACAGGAGATCATGATCTGAGCTGAGATCAAGAATTGGACACTTAACCGAATGAGCCACCCAGGTGCCCCTCTTCACTTTTAATTATAATACCTAATTTGGGCCATTCGGCCAAGAAAAATCTGATCTGGTGTGAAGCTTTAGAACAATTTTTGTTAAAAAAGATTTCAGGGGCACCTAGGTGGCTCTGGCAGTTGAGTGTTTGACTTTAGCTCAGGTCATGATCTCACAGACTGTGAGTTCAATCCCCATATCAGGCTCTGAGCTGCTGAGCCTGCTTCAGATTCTGTATCTCCCTCTCTCTCTGCCCTCCGCCAAAAAAGAAAAAAAGTTTCAATAGAAACAATAGATCAATGTAAGTCAAAAGGACTGCCATACTCCTATGTCATTGAAGAGATATAAAGAAGTTAGTGTGATAAACCTAAAAATGTTTGAAAAACTACAGTATTTCCTGTAAAAGGAAAAAGGTTTTATCAAAATTAAGTCAATAGGAACAATTTTTATTTTACTGTATGTGATTAATTGGATGGATACCAGCACAGACTAAGAAATGCAGCAATACCTCCCTCTGTTTATTTTTACCAACAGTATTTGGATGATTCTGAATTCAAGAGCAGTGAGGTCTTTTCATCACAGGCTTTTTTTCTTTTGTTTCTGGGGAAGAAAAATATCTGGTTTAGTAGTGACGTCTAGGGTAAGAGATTGTTTTTCTGAATTTTTCAACTCATCTTTGGGGCGTTGACCTCAGGTCTGAAAGTTGCAAAATCTTTCCTCTTGCAGCTAGTTCTTTGGAGCACTCTTTCATATGTCTGATATCTACCCTTAGGCTATGTGTTCTGGCACAGAGAACTTATCTTTTTATCTCAGGGAATTTTTAAGGATTGTAAATACGTATGACAGTATCAAAATCACTGTGCTAATTTTCTGAAGAACTCTAAGTTCTTATTTCAGCTTCTATCTTCTCCAGAATCTTCTTCAAGGCCTTTTTCACTGTTTCTCAACACGTGGCACTGATGGCTCCGTATGATAGCTGATGTGGATCCTATTTGCTTATTTCTCCCTCATTTTTTATTCCTTATGAATGTTGATAAGACCAACAAGATCCGAAGCAAAGACAGTAGCTTCGAAAGTGTTGGACTCCTACCTGGAAGTGGAGGTAGAGTGGTAAGAGCTGACATGAAGTAATGTACGGGGATTGTGAGAGGACTGCCATGGCTGAGTTAAAATGATAATGTCAGAGGGGCACCTGGGTGGTTCAATGCAGGCAGCACGGAGCCTGCTTGGGATTCTGTCTCCCTCTCTCTCTCTGCTCCTTTCCTGCTTGCTCTCTACCTCCCTCTGTCCAAAATAAATAAATAAGTATTTAAAAAGATATTTTAAAAAATGATAATGCCAGAAAGGTAAGACAGAGAGAGGGCAACAGGGCGGCTGGGACGGGAAGAGCAATGTGTGCCTGAAAACGTGCCCTGGATAAGGGTTGGTCACTGAGATGGTGTGACTGTGGAATCACTCTCCGTGTGGGGAGGCTCTTGGTGTTCTCCTGTATACGCTCCTTCATGGCACATAGTGCAACATGTTTCCTGGAAAGGGCCATCTGACTGAGTTCTGGCCAATAACCTTATAGCTCTGATCACATCATGTTCCATGAAAGTTTCTGCTCTCTCTTTACCAGGCCATCTGCTGAAAATGAAGAATTCTGAGGGCCTAAAAGATGATACTAATGCAGGACAGAAGGAACCAGGATGCCTGAGTCATTGCTTGGAGGAGAGTTATGTTGGACTTTGCATAACAAGAAAGAAAATTATGTTAAGCCACTGAAGATAGATGTTTGTTTATTATAGTAGCTACGACTAATTATTCTAATATCTCTTTTATTTCTGAACGTGGGTTTGATGTTGTCACAGTAAGAGAATAAAGAAAAGAATAAAGAAGCAGGAAGATATTGCTCGAGAAGGATATTTGGTGGCGTGGGGGGGAGGGGAGAGGACAGGAGATAACAGATGGTATTGAGCATAGAGGGCCACCTGAGATAGAAAACAGTTCATGGATGTGCTGATGTAATTTTAGAACTGAGCAAGATACCTCTAAATGGGCCTTGATTTGTGTATAAGTCAATTGACATATTTTGACAACTATAATTAAGAGAATATATATACATATATATTATGCAACTGTAAATGAAGCACAATAAATTAAGTTGACTGAAAATATTAAATAGGAAAAAGCAGAGATCAAACATCAAAGTCTTTTTTTTTTAATGTTTATTTATTTATTTATTTATTTATTTTTGGGAGAGAAAGAACACAAGCAGGGGAGAGGAAGAGAGAGGGAGACACAGAATCTGAACAGGCTCCAGACTCTGAGCTGTCAGCACAGAGCCCAGTGCGGGGCTCAACCTCTTGAACCGTGAGATGGTGACCTGAGTCAAAGTCGGATGCTTAACCAACTTAGCCACCCAGGTGCCCCTCAAGTTCTTAAATATATAAAACAAGATTTTAAAAATGAAGTATGCTTCCTGTACTTCAAAATATCAGGGACAGAAATAAGCCCAAAGCCCTGACCTTCCTGACTGGGGGATTTGGTGAGGAAGAGCTCTGGGTGTGGACAGTGTGTAGACTGTGTATAATTAAATATGAAGCATGCTGGGCCTGGGATTCCAGAGAAAGTGGCAGGAGAGGATGAGTTTTTCCCTCTGCTTTTTAGTACTTAAATATAGTGACTTAAAAGTCAGTTTCTATGCAACAAAAGAAATATTTAGTGATCAGATCTGGAACAGTTATTTGAAATTTCCAAACATCTGAAGGGTAAAAATTTAAAGCTACAATTTCCTTGGAAATATAGCATAGTTTTGGGTTCTTTCCTGAAACATGGAATAAATCCAGAAGTCTGAGATAATACCCCTAATGTTCATTCTTCAGTGAATAATTCATTTGTGACCATCAAATACATGTTATTGTCTTTAAAATATGCTAACATTGTGGCACCCATTGATTGGGATAAAAGCACTCCTTTGTTCCTTCTGTAAACTGCCAGCGACAGACCCTTCTTGTGACTTGGGGCTTCCTTTCTCCCCCCTCCCCCCTGCTTCTTTTCTATGTCCAAATTAGAGATTTCCTTGGGTTGAGAGGGAAGTCTAAGAGTTTATGAACAGAGATCCCACAGGCTCGAGCACCCACAGCTTCAGTGGTCCTGAGGCTCATGGTGGTCATTGTGAGCCAATCAGTGTTGTCACCTAGTATCATCTGTGAAGCAGATTATAAAATCGTATCAAAGCACATCAATCATTTCCACCAGGAACAGAGTGCCTGAGGTCCTCAGATTGAAATTCTCAGATGGGGGAAACATAATCAGGCAGAGCATAAAGGACTTTTAGGGCAGTGCAAGCTCTGTATGATTTTATAATGATGGATTATGTCATTATGTATTTGTCTAAACCCACAAAATTATAATACCAAGAGTGAACCCTAAGGTAAACTTTGGACATTGGGTGATTATGATGTGCCAATGCAGGCTCAATTGTAAAAAAAAAAAAAAAGTACCATTCTGGTGAGTGATGTTGATAACAGGGATGCTATGCACTTGTGGAGGCAGAGGGTACATAGGAAACCTCTACTTTCCTCTCAGTTTTGTTGTAAACCTGAAACTGCTCTTAAAAAAAAATTTGTAAAAAAAAAAAAATCTCACCAGCTATAATTGTTTCACTAGAAGTTGAATAGGTGTCTTAGAAAACTACCTGTGCTAAATTCAGGGCTTAAATAATTTCCACCAAAGTGTATTTTTTTTCCAAAGGTAACACACATTCTTTGTAGAAAACTTGAAAAATACAGAAAAATCAAAGAAGAAATTGAGAATCTCTAAACACAATTAATAACTTGTTACATACATGTATGTGTATACATTTGTGTGTGATGTCTATTTATGTGAAGATGAGTGTATAAATATATATTTATATTATAAATATGTATGTGCTACTTATATACATATAATATATAATTATATGCTTTTCGTATTTATATTGCGTATTTACATATGTGTATATATGTAGAATTTTATTATACATATTTTTGTTAGCTATAACTAATATAACTTTGGGTTGTATTATAAAAGTTGCTTATTTATTCATTAACTTTCTTTTAAGTAAGCTCCACACCCAGCGTGGGGCTTGAACTCATGACCCCAAAAGTCACATGCTCTACTGAGCCAGTCAGGCACCCCTATTCATTAATATTTTTAACACACTCTAAAAATATTCTCAGATGACTTCACAAAAGCTTTCTTCCTATGTTCATTTCATTCTCCAAAAAACTTATACTGTAGAAGAGCATATGTACTGTTTACTTCTAATCTTACCGCTGTTATATTTTTCTTTTCTTTTCTTTTTTTAAAGTGGGCTCTACACCCAATATAGGGCTTGAACTCATGATCCAAGATAAAGAGGCACAGGCTCTACCAACTGAGCCATCCAGGCACCCCATATTTTTCTTTAAGACAAAGGCATTCTCATCTTTAAAATGAAATGAACTTTAGAGTTACTAGGTGGATCTGTGAACTACAATTCATCAGTAGCATCAAAAAGGAGGTTTATCAAATCTTTTGTCCTGTGTGTTTTTGAAGCTCATGAGCACACAGACTGCCACTGCAGATCATTGTAGAAGTCATGTTTTTATTTATTTTAATTTATTATTTTTTAAAAAAATTATTCTCACGTTAGATAACATACAGTGTAGTCTTGGTAGAAGCCATTACCTATTTGGTAATAGATTTAATAATTTGGACCATCATCTACGATTCCTTTATGGTTATTGTTGTAGGGGAATCAGTGGTGTCTGTTTTTCCCACAAGGAAAATGATAAACCATTTTAATGGGTTCCCATTTCACTGGAAACCTTGGCACTCTCAAAATCTATTTATAAAGAAGGCTCTCATAAGTCACTTGTAAGTATGTGATGACATGGTGAGCTTAATTTTTATTTTGCCTTGAAGCAGGCAGAGTGTGGGCATGTCCCCTCTTTGCTTTATGTTACACAGTTTAGTCCTACAGCAGAAAGCTACTATTGTTTATTCCAAGAGCCAAACAGGGTCTTGGGTTCTACAGATTATTCCACTTGACAATTGAAATCAAGCTGATGAAATGAATGAAATTTATTATATTCCCAACTGGCATTTTCTACTCTGAAGGCCTAAGTTTTCAGTACCCATGCTTAGTAGAAGGTGTAGAGGCAAAGAGAAGTACAAATCACTGAAGTTAAAAGGCTTGTCATCTTTAGAGAGTTTCTAATTTATGGTCACAGATTTGTTACAAGCTAAGCCCTGTGAAGAATGGTTCTTCCAAGAGGAACAAAACTTATCAAATAGTTTAAATTCTGGAAAATGAAGGAATCTTATAATTCCAAATGGACAACCTTGTATTCTAGAGATGGTGTTTGAGCAAAATACAAAATGCACCGAACTCTGCCTATAGACTTCTATTGACTGGATGAGATAGAATCCAATGGATTCTCAATTGGATGAGATATAATCTCAAGTATCATACCAGTAAACAGAGAAGTATGTAGTTGTGTGTGTTTTGTTCATAGAGAATATAACTACTCTCCTTGTGGCAATGAAGCAGTATCTGAGTTTACTTATATGGAATCATAAGATGCTAGATCTAATAGAGTTTTTTAAAATGTTGGATTTTTGCCAAGGAAGTTTTCCAGAGTAAAATGGTGAATTAGTGATAGTAAATAGTAAATTCATGAATAATTCTGTTGCTTAGTAAGATCAGCTTTAAGTAAAATAGGCAGGGACTCTGACTGTACTATTTTCCAATCTCTTAGTGAATCCTTTCTGTTCCAGATTTTTCAAGTATTTTACACTGCTTGGGTCCTTTAGTCCTTGACTTAGATATTTGTATTACAAAAATCAATCTAATTCATCTCTTGTTTTTAAGGCATATTCAATTCCTATTTTATTTCAAATAGCTGCATCTACTTGTGACCCTTCAAAAAGTAATTTCTTGGGACGCCTGGGTGGCTTAGTCAGTTAAACGTCCGACTTCATCTCAGGTCATGATCTTGTGGTTCGTGGGTTCGAGTCCCTCTTGGGGCTCTGTGCTGACAGCTCAGAGCCTGGAGCCTGCTTCAGATTCTGTGTCTCCCTCTCTCTCTGCCCCTCCCTTGATTCTCTCTCTCTCTCTCAAAAGTAAATAAACATTTAAAAAAGTAATTTCTCCACCTGACTAGAATTCATTTTATTTGTTCAATATTGTCTATTATGAAAATCCAATATATGTTCTATACATTTTTCTTTAGTTGTAGAGTCCAGAATCAGTCATATTAATGACTATCAGTTCCTTTGTTTCATATCCAGGAAAGTAATCTCCTTTATAGGGGTTTCTAGCTATCAGCAGGCAGAGTCTACCCATCTGAACATCAAAGGGAATTGATCTGTGCAAATAAATTATCCCGGAACCTACCAGGGATAATTGTTTGAACTTGTTGTTTACCCCTAACAACTACTTCAGATTACTCACAGCTTTTTGGTTTTGTGTTTATTCAAGAAAGGGGGGGGGAGGGGAGGAAGAAGAAGACGCAGAGGGAGAAAGAGAGACTAAAGCACAAAATCCTTCTGAGTTGAGAGAGGAAAAAAAGGTCATTCCATCTTGCCTCTAGTGCCTATTTTTATGAAAATAATTCACCCATATACAGAAAAAACTTTTCGCTACTTTTGCCACGAATACAAGCTGCACTGAGAAACTTGTATGTTGAGTGTCTTTCTACCTCATCTATGCAGGAAATGTATTTACTTCGTTGGTAAAAATCCTGGAAGGCAGAAAATATGACTGCTCTCTACTTCCTCTGAAGGCGTGAATAGAGCTGGTATTTATTAAATGATTCTAAAAATCAGGTATTAAATATATAACCCCTATTTCAACACTTGATGGGAAGGATATAAGTGGGAATCGTGTAAAGAGAAAATTATCTGGTATTTTCAGCTACAGAGTGGAAAGAATCTGAGAAGAATATGCCGACCATTTTTATACTTTACTGAAGTATAAAATGTTCTGGAATGTCTCTGTTCTGGAATATCTCCAAGTGCAGAATGCATACCTGCAGGTGCGACCTGGGGGTGGGGCTGAAGCTGGCGCAGGAGAGATTCTCATTGGGTGCTACATCTTCACACTCAACCTGTTCTCTGGGGACCCAGGATCTTCCTCTCCTGGAATAGTTTAGTATGACTGAATAATAATACCTCACCCCGGTAGCTATTCCAATCTCCGTGTCAATACCTCTGGGTTAAGGAGTAACTGAAACATTTTAGAGCTGCTAGCAGTCTTTTTTTTTTTTTTTAATATTTATTTTTGAGAGAGAGAGAGAGACAGACAGAGTGTGAGCGGGGGAGGGTCAGAGAGAAAGGGAGACACAGAATCTCAAACAGCTCCAGCCTCTGAGCTGTCAGCACAAAGCCTGACACAGGGCTTGAACCCCCCAAACTGTGAGATCACAAACTGGGCCGAAGTCGGACACTCAACCGACTGAGCCATCCAGGCGCCACAAACTGTTATCAGTCTTAAACAAGCTCTGGTAATAAGATAAAAACACAAAAAGGAACATATTTATCATTGCTCCACTTGCCTCGTGTGACTCTGTCTAGCCTCTAATCCGTGCCTTTGCACATCAGTCTACATATCCATCTCCTGTAGCTAAATCATTAAGAGGTGGTAACTTAGACCCTGCGGCGAAGTGACTAAACACCACCCATCTTTATTTTTTGGTGGTGCTTTTTTTCCTTTTGATGAGCAGACAGATGCACTTCCTCCTTTAAGCTAATCTTTTCTCAGAACGCTTATTTGTAATTAGATTTTCCCATGGAGTAAAAAAAGTGGTATGTTTTTATTTAAAGATATGATTTTAGGGGCACGTAGGTGGCTCAGTCAGTTGAGTGCCTAACTTCAGCTCAGGTGATGATCTCTTGATTTATGAGTTCGAGTCCTCTGTTGGGGTCTGTGCTGACAGCTCAGAGCCTGGAGACTGCTTCATATTTTTTGTCTCCTTCTCTCTCTGCCCTTCCCCTATTTGTGCTCTGTCTCTCAAAAATAAATAAACACTAAAAAATTTTAATATATGATTTTAATATAATTTTTCAGAAATGCCTTCTCATAAAAATAAGTATGCCTTGTAATAGGAAAAGGGGCAATGGCAAATAAGAAGATAAAGGGAGAAGATCCCAAACATTCCGTACTATGTGAGCAGTCTTACATAATAAGACAAAAAGATTCTGTATGATTAAGCAAATACGTTTTTTCTTTCTTTCAAAATATTTTATTCTGTTCTAGTTTATAGCATTTGAAAATACCTGGACCAAAGAGAAATTCAGATAAAATCTGCTCATCTTTTTGTTCTTCCTCCCATCCTAGCAGCTCTGTCGTATAGGCTCTCGTGTGTACACTGGCAAATGGTGATTTGGAGCAATGTTTTTTTGTTTGTTTTTTTGTTTTTTTTGCTGACTTTAAAATGTTTTTTCCTTAAACAAATGTTACTTTTTCAGATGCTTTTTTTTTGTTCTTTGCCAAAAAGAAGCTCTACTTTCCACAGTTCCGCTTTTATCTTGGAAATTGGCAAAAAGCAATGACTTTTGACTCACAATCTCCTGGGTTGTTTTGAGAAATGACACTGTGGCTAGATATGAGGTCTTGATTTTTAACAATAATTAGTTCCTAACAGCATGGAATGGAGGCGTTGCTCTGTTATGAAGATGATAGTGTGTTCTTCTGAACCTTGGACACTTACAATCAATCTGGTAGACATTGATTTCTTAGCTTCAGAGTACAATTAGTCTTATTCTCTTGGCTCACTGAGATTAGAAATTAGATGTTATCTATGTTTGAGTGTTACAATGCAGACTGTTATTTCAAATGTATTTAGTACAGGCCTAATGAATCAACCATGAATGACACAATACACACTTCTTTGACTTCCTACTGTGGAATGAGATAAGTATGAGAGAGATTATAACCCTTTGGTTACAAAATATTCATGCATATGTAATTTTCCACACAAAACCCTTATGATTAACAGGTCATGGAATAATAATGAGATACAAAGCGTAACTATTGTCTTTTGTCTATTTATTCTGTTGGGCCTCCCCTTTGCCCCCACCAAGGAATCCTTAAAATACCGTCCTACTTTGAAACTTGTTACATAGGCTACTGACAAATGAAATTAAGCTTTTCAGAGGTCTTGAGTGGTTTTCAAGACTCCTTGGATAACTAGGCAGCAAAATGAATAATTCAACAAATTACAGCTTTGAAACTGAAAGCTGTTTGGTAACATGAAGATGATATGGGATCTAATTTCTTCAATAATTTCTTTCCATTTGGATTTTTAAAGGCAAAACATCTATAAATATATAAAAGGTCAAGAGAAATTATTTTCTCCTTTAGTTATTAGGATAAAAAAGACTTTTTTTCAGTTCCACATATATTGACTGGGCATCAGTTTTGTTCCAGGCATTGTGCTAGGAGCTTATGACACAAAATAAATAAGACATAGTTTCCACTCTTCAGAAGCTTATAATCAATATGGGTTTCTCAGCTGGGGTTCTGCAGATATCATTAAGGATTCTGTGAGGGGTTACTAAGAGTTCTAGAATAGATTGGAAAATTTTATTTTTTAAAGTTTCTTTTATTTATTTTGAGAGAGACAGAGGAGGTGAGAGAGAGACAGAGAGAGAGAGAGGGAGAGAGAGAGAGAGAGAAGGGGGAGGGGCAGAGAGACAGGGAAAGAAAAAGAATCCCAAGAGGCTCCATGCTGTCAGCTTGGAGCCCAGACCCACGAACCGTGAGATTGTGATTCAAGCTGAAATCAAAAGTCGCACCTTAACTGACTGAGCCACCCAGGTGCCCCCTAGATTGGAAAACTTTTTAAAAATTGCTTGAACTTCCTTCCCTATGCAATGCCAGCACTTGCAGTGAATTACAGTGCTTAAGCAGCTCTGTTAGCAAATTAAAAAAAAATCATGTTTATTTTATTGTGGTAAGAATGCTTAACAGATCTACCCTCTTAACAAAATTTTACGTGTGCAATAAAGTATTAGTGCCTCTAGTACAATATTGTACAGCCTATCTTTAGAGCTTATTCATCTTGTTTAACTAAAATGTTATGCCTGCTGGTTAGTAACTCCCCGTTTCTCTCTTCCCTCAGCCCCCGGAAGCCACCATTCTATCTTTGATTTTATGAATTTGATTATTTTATTTTATTATTCCTTAAAATTTTTTAAATGTTTTTTATTTTTGAGAGAGAGAGAGAAAGACAGAATGTGAGTGGGGGAGGGTCAGAGAGAGAGGGAGACACAGAATCTGAAAGACTCCAGGCTCTGAGCTAGCTGTCAGCACAGAGCCCGACACGGGGCTCAAACCCACGAACAGCGAGATCATGACCTGAGCCAAAGTTGGTCGCTCAACCGACTGAGCCACCCAGGAGCCCCTGAATTTGATTATTTTAGATGTCTTATGTAAGTGGGATCATGCAGTATTTTTCTTTCTGTCACTGGCTTATTTCACTTATCAAAAGAATGAAAAGGCAACCTACAGAATACGGGGAAATATTTACAAACCATATACTTGATAAGAGGTTAATCTCCAAAATAGAAGGGAATCCTACAACTCAAGAGCAAAAAAACCCTAATGATGCAATTAAGAAATAGGCTAAGGACTTGAATAGGCATTTCTTCAAAGACATACAAAATGCCAACGGATATATGAAAAAATGTTCAGCATCACTAGTCACTGGAAAAATTGCAAATCAAAACCGTAAGATATCACTTCACACCTGTCAAGATAGCTATTATTAAAACAAAACAAAACAAAACAAGACAAAACAAAACAAAACAACCAAAAGACCAGTGCTGGTGAAGATGTGAAGGAATTGGAAAACTTTGCACACTGTTAGTGGAAATAAAAAACAGCACAGCCACAATGGCAAATGGTATGGAGGGTCCTCAAAAAAATTAAAAATAGAACTCTCATGGGGCTGCTGGGTGGCTCAATCTGTTGAGTGTCCGACTTCAGCTCAGGTCATGATCTTGTGGTTTGTCGGTTCAAGCCCGATGTTGGGCTCTGTGCTGACAGTGTGAAGCCTGGAGCCTGCTTCAGATTGTGTCTCCCTCTCTGCCCTTTCCCTGCTCATGCTCTCTCTCTCAAAAATAAACAAACATTAAAAAAAAAAAAAAAAGAACTCCCATCTGACCCAGAAATATTACTTCTTGGTATTTATCCAAAAGAAGTGAAGTCAGTATCTTGAAGATATTCCATGTTCACTGCAGTATTATTCAAAATAGCCAACATATGGAAATAACCCAGATGTTCATCTATAAATGAATGACTAAAGAACATATGGTATATACACACAATGGAATACTATTCACCCATAAAAAAAGGAAATCTTGTAATATGTGGACATATGGAAGAACCTGAAGGATAAAGATCATCTTTTAAAAGAAGAAACAAGCTGGGGCACCTGAGTGACTAAATCAGTTAAGCGTCAGACTTTGGCTCAGGTGATGGTCTCATGGTTTGTGAATTTGAGCCCCGCATTGAATCCTGTTTCCTCTCTCTCTCTGCCTTTCCCTTGCTGACTCTCTCAAAAATGCATAAACATCAAAAAAAGAAAAAAAAACAAGCCATTTACTACATAATATCTGTGCATTACTTGATGGAATGTTCCAGAAAGGTACCATAATACCCTGATAGTTCTCGAGCACCTTTCTAATTTGTTTTGTTAGTGTTCTCTATTGTCTAGTATTTTATTAAATGCTTACTACTTCCCTCCTGTAATGTGGCAAAAGTCTTCAAAAGATCTCGGTACAGAGAGTAAAGATATATATGCTATGGGGCAGGATGATGGACAGTTTCATATACTTCATTAAGCAGCTTTTCAAAATCTTTTAAAATCATGCCTTGCAAACTGTAATGGAAACTGTTATCATGATTTCCTTGCTTTTATTGCTCTGATTTCCCAGGATTCTTTCTTCCAGTCTTTCTCTCTCACACACACATATACACATATGTACCTTTACTTCTAAAATAACTATAATAGTACTCAAAATCAAACCTAAAATAAGTGATCTTGAAATGATTTGCATGGTCCCTTTTCTTCATTAGTATCACGAAACAAATGCTGTCAGTTCATTCCTATATATATTATTTAATGTTTATCTGGGGGAGGGGGCAGAGAAAGAAGGAGAGAGAATCCCAAGTAGGCTCCATGGTCAGCATGGAATCCGATGTAGGGCTCAACCTCACAAACTGTGAGATTATGACCTGAGCTGAAATCAAGAGATCTGTAGATGCCTAACCGACTCAGTCACCCAGGTGCCCTGCATTCCTATATTTTTAAAAAAGTCAAATTTGTGATTTTGCTCATCAACTCCTAAAGGTTAATCACAGGCAAAAAGTAAGCTTTACCCTGCTTACGTTGGAATTCTTTTATCTATTAGAAAACAGTGATTACCTATGTTTTCTCACAGGACTAAGATACTATTTCATTCCTGGAAGTGCTAACAATTTCCTTGAGCTGAGTCATTATTAGGGACTTCAGCTCTTAACTTTGGGGCTCATAGGGTAGTCCAAGTGGCAGACCCAGCTGTTGAGTCCCTAGCAGTGGCCACGCTGGGCACTGAACCAAAACACTCTGTCGGACTCCCAAGAACCATGGCAATAGTATTTGGTGACTTCATCCCATTGTCAGAGAGGATGGGAAACAGGGTTCTTCTCCATTTGCTTCTTCTCCTGCAATCATATAATCTACTTAAGAAAAATATGTTTATTGGCCATAAATCAATGATACTGAAGCATTAGTGAGTATCTTGGTGGCTTTAAATAAATTCCTTGTTAAACGCTCTTATCTTCAGTCTAATAAATTCCTAATTAAGGAGGTTGCCAAACTTGTCAAGTGATTTGAATAGTTCAGACAGCAGTAAAAATAATGCTTATTTTTTCCATCAGGAATATCATACATTTATTCACTGTATGTGCCACCTAGCGTGTGTTATAGTTTAATAAAACATCTGGAGTTTTCCTAGATTTTTGTAAAGGTGAGTTTGGTTTTCTACTATGGTGTTGAATTTTCTTTATGAGATAAAGATTTGGGTGGGTGAGGAGCACCTGGCTGGCTCAGTTGAAAAGGCATGCCACTCCTGATCTTGGGGTCATGAGTTTGAGCCTCATGCTGGGTGTACAGATTGCTTAAATAAATAAACTTAAGAAAAAATTTGGGTAGGTGTGATGTATTGAGAATAACATCAATGTACCAACATCTTATCAGTAAGAATACCACTCATTTGTCTTACTTATTTTATTAGTCAGCCAAAAAGCCTAGAAGAGATTCAAGATACTGGAAGAATTCCTAGATTCAGTCACCTGGTTCATTTAAATGCCACTTATGGACAATGTGGTTCTTTCACTTATATTATGAGACAAAAGCCCTGGGGAGACGGGGTCTATGCCATCAGTGATTAAAAGGCCATATGAAATACAGAATGCCCTCGTCGATTTCTCTGTTCCTGCGAAGATCAGGCTGTCTAGATGAAATTCACTCTGGCATCCAGGTGCTCTGAGGTTAACACCACTTAACTTATCTGATTGAGACCTACCCTCAGACAGATCTATCCAGAGGCCTTAAGGCTAAACTCAGGCAGCGTCTTAAGTGCTGGTAAGTACAAGGTGAAATTGCTTGGGAGCTATGTTCCTGAATAAGCATTGTCTTTTTCCAGTCATCCCCCAAATTATGTGTTTAAATTTCTTTGATCAGATTTGGGAGACATGGAAATATTGATTAAACCCTAAGACACCTCAGGGCACCTGGCTGGCTCAGTTGGTGGAGCATGTGACTCTTGATCTCAGTGTTGTGAGTTTGAGCCACACTTTGGGTGTAGAGATTACTTAAAACACACACACACACACACACACACACACACACACACACACACACACACACACACACACCAATCCTAAAACACCTCAAGAAACTGAAAACCGACTCAAAGCTAAAGTTCCGAAGTGAAATTCCTTCTGTTTTACTAAGATGTTCATTTGCCTGCGCTCCTGTCTTGGCGGGAATTCCAAAAGCAACAACGTCACTCCACACCTCAATCACATGCCCGTATGCCCTTGCATCCAGACTGGGAAAATCCTTTTTTTTAAAGTGTTCTAAAAAATAAAAATTGAAAAAATCCTGAGGCAAAAAGAACAACTTTAATATCACAAAAATACAGCAGAGACATTTCCCAAGGAAATGTTAGATGTCTCTTGACAGAGGACAAAAAATGTCATGGAGATGAGAAAAACAGAGTTTCTGTTTGGGGTGGTGAAAAAGTCTTCAAAATAGAGGGGAAGGATGAATAGCATTGTAAATGTAATTAATGCCACTGAATTTAAAAATCACATTAAAAATGGTTAAAATGACAAATTTACATATATTTTATATGTAAATAAAAATTTACGTATATTTTATAATAAAAAAACCACAATAATCCAATATACCAAATACTACTGAATTGCACACTTTAAATGAGTGAATTGTATGGAATGTGAATTACATCTTAATAAAGCTCCTTTAAAAATGTCATGAAGGGGCGCCTGGGTGGTTCAGTTGGTTAAGCGACCGACTTTGGCTCAGGTCATGATCTCAAGGTTTGTGAGTTCGAGTCCTGCGTTGGGCTCTGTGGTGACTGCTCGGAATCTGGAGCCTGTTTCAGATTCTGTGTCTTCCTCTGTCTCTGCCCCTTCCCCCACTCATGCTCTGCCTCTCTTTCTCTCAAAAATAAAGATTAAAACAATTTTTTTTAATGTCACAAAGAGGGGCACCTAGATGGCTCAGTCAGTTAAAGTGTCCTACTTGGCTCCAGTCATGATCTTATGGTTTGTGAGTTTGAGCCCTGCAGTGCCCTCTCGCTGTCAGCACAGAGTCCACTTCAGATCCTCTCTCCCTCTCTCTCTGCTCCTCTCCTGCACTCTCTCTTTCAAAAATCAATTAATTTAAAAAAGTATCATGAAGAAAGAGGATCAAACCTCTTGGGAAAAAAAAGCAATTGCAACATGGTATAGTCCCCACCCTGCAGTTTTCATTTTTAGGAATTTGATTTGATTTGCTTCTTCCTTCACAGTACTATACTTCCTGGCAAATGCCCCATTTTAATCTACATTGAGAGGAAACAGGATGGCAAAATATTGCTACTGTTAAAACATAAAGCTTATTTATTTTAGCACTGTGGCTTCTAGAGATCTTGTTTTTTTTCCTTCCAATATTTAAAGGAATCCTGCTGAACAGTAGCAGGTAGTCCTTTTTATTCCTTACTAAGGTGGTACTTTGGACAGACATACATGTCCAATAACCTGAAGCAAAAAAAGTATCCCATTTGACATGTTTTAGGCCAGACTTCCCCAAATTCTGACAATATGCAGAAATGAAAGTAGCTATTGGCAATTGCCTTTGTTAGAGAATTCCTCTTTGGTAGAGTTAAAAGTTTTTTAGGAACTTTGAAAACGGTGGTTGGGGCTCCTGGGTTGGTTCAGTCTGTTAAGCATCTGACTCTAGATTTTGGCTCAGGTCTTGATCTCACAGTTTCATGAGTTCAAGCCCCATGTTGGGCGCTGCACTGACCCTGCAGAGCCTGCTTGGGATTCTCTCTCCTCTCTCTCTGCCCTGCCTCTGTTTCCTGCTCTGTCTCTCTCAAAATAAATAAACTTAAGAAAACTATTTTTCAAAATGGTGGTAACAAGACTGAATTTGCCTTAGGCAAGTTCCTTAAGAAAATACCTTAAGTGACAAATAAGAATCTAGTTTTCTGGAGAAAACGTTACAGTGGCTATGATTTACGAATTTCAGACAATGAAATCTCACATTTCTATAATCATACATAAGCCCCCAATTCATTAAAATCTATTAACAGTTTTAATGTTACCAAGTCTAAAATTTTCATCTTAACTTTTATATATGATAACCAATTTCATCAATTGCCTCCACCCTATCATGAAACAGACTATCTACAGAGCAATGCTGGGGCTGAAAGAGACAGCTAACTTATTTGTCACATAACGTAAATGCAAGTTTGTTACCCCCTATCCTAAAGTTTCCGTAAAGGATTAGAACTCTACCAAGGACAGAACTTTGTTATGCTGCTTGATTTTGTTAGGCAGCTTTTTCTTTTCTACCTACAATGGCAATCCACCCATGAACATTCAGTTAAAGAGGGAGGAGGTACGAGTGAGGGAGGGCTAACAAGAAGGAAGAGACATTTCATAATTTCATCAAGATAAATAATGCCACTCAGGTTCTATAAAAAGTAAATCTGGGGCACCTGGTGGCTCAGTCGATTAAGCGTTGGACTTCGGCTCAGGTCATGATCTCGCGGTTTGTGGGTTCGAGCCCCGCGTCGGGCTCTGTGCTGACAGCTAGCTCAGAGCCTGGAGCCTGTTTCAGATTCTGTGTCTCCCTCTCTCTGACCCTCCCCTGCTCACACTGTCTCTCTTTCTCTGTCTCAGAAATAAATAAAACATTAAAAAAATTAAAAAGCAAATCCATGTTTAAGTAATTAAAGGGCACTTGGGTGTTTTAATTATGGCTCTAAAGGAACAGAATTTTTCTCTTATTTTTAATTTTAATTTTTCTGTTGAGATGATACTAATTTTCTCAAAAATACTTAAGAATTCAGAAACGAAAGGTCACAATGGCTTCCTTAGGACAAATATGTTCTGTTCCTCATGATTCTTCTGGAACCACAGTCAATGAAATCATCACAAACACAATAGTGTTTGTTCTGGGATAGACTTTTTGATTTCTCATTCCAAGACAAAGAAAGACTGAAAAATCAAAACTCAGAAATATTTCTCCTAAACAAACGCCACTGTTTGAATGCTCCTCTTCTTAGCTGTTCTAAAATGCTTGATGTAGTAGTTATTTTTAACTGGGAACAGAACATTTATTTTGGAAAATACTCAGATCCCTAATTTTATAATGAGCAGAAATACATACTTTTGATGAAAGATGATGCAAACTATCCCATCAACAAGTAGTACAGAATCTTTAACAGATGATGCATTGCTTGGTTTTTAGGAATGAAAGTCTTCTAGAAGCTGAACAGTCTTAAATCTGGATGACCTGTATCAATACTGGAAGATAAAAGGTGCTTGAACACAGCTAGATAAGTGTGTTTCTTTGCTTATACACAACATTTCCTCATAAATAATGAGCCTGAGTGATGACAAATTGATTCTACTGTTTTTATTGATTGCTATTACTTTTATTAAACAATGTTAGCCATGCAGGATCATTAAAAAACAACTAGTATTCTTGGAATATATGCTATTAACTGATAGAAACTGATCCAGTCTTTCATCATAGCAGTGAATTTTCAGGTTGCACAAAGATAAGTAACTCATATTCCAAACACAACAATCACTTCTGGGTTAATCACCCAGTACAATTCATAGGTTCCTATTATATAGCTGTATGTATAAAACTTATAGGGTTTTAGTACAAAACCAATACTCATATGAAAGTATCATTCTAAGGGTCACTGAGGCGCTAGAGGTGGGTGTCAGCAATGGGTATCCTCCTGAGTTCTACGATCTGGGAGTCAGTCAAGGTGCCTCCCTCCTGGCTGCCTTGACCCGATTCATTATCACTGACACTGAGACCAGCACCTGCAACAGAAAAAGAATAAACGTAAAACTCCCAAACATAAGTGCAGTGACTTGGGGCCACGTTACGTCAAACCAACACGTTTATTTCTATTACACTGGTAAATCGAGAACCATACACTTTGAATAAATATCATTACTAATTTTTTAAAGTAGGCTCTATACCCATTGTGGGTCTTGAACTGGGGAGAGATCAAGAGTTGCACACTCTGAGAAGAAAGACCTGCATTGACAACACCTGCTGCCTGTCAGCGCCCAGAAGACACACAGGCTCTGAACGAGTCAAATCTGATCCCAATATAAACATAATTGTGTAACATAGTACCAAAACAGATCCATACACAAACCTCACAAGACTAGCAGTTAATTATGGATAGTGCCCAGAGTCTCTGTTTTGAGGAAGCTCCACTGTTCACTACTGTTTTTACAACTCAGAATAATTCAGAGAATGTAACAATGTGCTGGAGTAATACCTTTTTCTTTTCTTGTCTAATGAACAGAGGAACACAAACTCTCACATTCTCTCTCTCTCTCTCTCACACACACACACACACACACACACACACACACACACACACAGAGAATAGGGATATGGTCACAGGGTGTGCTGTTGGGCTGAGTCACCAGTGATTACAAGTCCCACTCCCCCTCTGCTGAGCATAGACTCTGCAAATAAGAAGGAAAGTGAAAAACCAGTTGCTGGTCGGCTGACACAGAAAAGGCACATGTGCAGAGTTGGTAGCTATGAATTAGGGTTGTCTTAACCTATTTGGGGATGGAAGCAGGAGCCTACGACCACCTTCCAGCCAAGCGCTCCCTCTTCTGTGTCTGTCTTTCCCACCCTCTCTGTGAAAGGTTGCTGTTGAAATGCCACCTCTACCCTTGCTTCTGGAACACTACACTTGCTCATCTCATCCTCTGATCTGCTGGTTCTTTCCAGAGCCCTTCTGCTTTCTCCTGCATGTCTTCCTTCCATCTCACCACTGGAGGCCTTGTCTTCAGTCTCACTGCAAGGCCCACACGAACTGCCTGACCCCTGCTTGCCTCCCTAGCCTGATGTCTCACTACCACCCCTGCCCGAGCTTCCCTTCTCATCCCCCACCTCCTTAATCTGGCTGCCTCCATTCTTCCTGTCAATATCAACTCAGCAGTTACCTTGGCTACTCATAGAAGCCTGATGGTTCTCTCTCAAAATCTGACTCCCTTGTTGCATTATGTCCCTCATATCTTTATATCTTCTAGATCAAAGGACAGTCCTGTGGGTGTTCAGTGAATGTTTGCCAAATACATTAATAAACTATGCTCTGCATTCTAGTTCTCAAGAATGTCTCTTCCAGCCTTATTGACTATTCTGTTCCTCTGATCCATTTTGCATTTCACTGCCCTCTCCTTCCTAAGAACAAACGTTAGTTCCTATCACCAACACTTCGAGTCTGGAGCTCTCTGCACTGGCTTTCAGGACACTTCCTAATCTGGCTCTACCCTATCAGATAGACCTACTTCAACATTTGCCTATCGGAAAGCTTTCTCAAAGTGATCAGGTCTCTTGTCTGGTCCTGCATGTGCACATTAATTCCAGCCTGAGTATCTTCTTGCCCATTCATCAAGGTCCATTCCCGTGCCCTTCCACAGATAGCTCTTTTACTTTCCTTCAAAACAAGGAGATAGAGGATGCAATATTGAAAAAAAATAAAAGTCCTAGTTTATACCTGAAAACAATATGAATCACATACCCTTTTTTCTCTTAAACTGCCCAGGTTTGGGTAATAAATTATATGATATCTCTCCAGATAATGTATATGTAAGTCATGGAGCAAAATGTGTAACAAAAACCCATGAACTCTTTGAGGTTAAGAACTAGAATACTGCGAATGACAACATTTTTAGAAATTTAGTTGCCAAAATGAATACGTTAAACGTGAAAAAAAAAATCAGAGTTTTGGTTTCTCTTGAAAGAGCAGAGGGCAGCACTAGGCCCGCATTTTCGGAATGGACAAAAAAAAGGAGCAAAACCATGGATCTGGCACTGCCCTCTGGTTTGCCACTGTTCTCATCTGGTCCTCTTGAGTCACCTAGGGTATCTTCTGGGCCCCTGAAGGTAACACTTGAGTCTGCTACTACATCTTAGAAAGACAAAAGACCCATGCTTCTGTGCCAGAGTAGCAGAGGAACTGTCACACTTGGAAGAACCTGAGTGGATTGGAAGACATTGGCCACTCTATAAGCAGAAGGTAACTGAGGCCCTGAGGCCAGTAGCAGCTTAATCCAGGTAAGGAGGAAAAAGGGCTCAATAACAAAGTTGCCCAGTAGGGGATCAATGACAGAGAAGGAGAGAACACCATGATTACCATCAGGGCAGAGTGGGGCTTAATGAACAAACTAGTATCAGCTCCCACGGACTCTGTGCTGGCCTGCTCCAAATCTCGCTAGGAATACAGAAGTGTTTGCCCACCGTATTGACAAAGCACACCGGGGAGAAGTTCCGTACTGAAAGCCTGCTGAGCAGACAGCAAGAAACAGAGCAGACTGGGCTGGGAGGTTTAACACGGGGTGCAGCTTTCCCAGTAATGTGTGTCACCATCTTGTTTGTAGCCCAGAGCCCTGTGAAATGTCAGGAAGTTCTAGATAGAGCCTCCCCTTGAATCACCACATCTACATGACCCAGCTCATCCTCCTTCTCAGTTTCTGCGCAGCTGAAATAAATGCATATTACTCAATTCTTAATCCCTTACTGAGACTCAGAAAGGGCCCATATTACACACAGTAATAACAGGACAGACTGGGAGCATGGCCTCAGATTTCTGGGCTCTTTGTAATGCATAAGTGGTCTGGAAGGGTGTTTTGCAGTGAGCATCAGGATTTTCTGAAAGGAATTTTTTCTGCTTAAATTTTAAGCCAAAATTCAAGAAAAATACACTAACTGTGGTAATAGTTACTTTTCCCTATAGTAGAATAGGTAATATCAAAGAAACTAGATGCAATATTTTACATTCATCTAGTGCCTCTCCTTTATTCAACATTTCAAAACACTGTAGTTAGGAAAGGATAATTTTTAGTCTTGTTTTACAGATGCGGGGATTGAGTAGAGATCAGGATGTTCACTGAGTTGCTCATGTCACACAACAAGGAAGTCACAGAGTGAAGATATCCAGTGGTCTTCTGACCCCAAATGTAAGGTGTTCTCTTCTATACCATACTGTCTCTTGTGGTGGCAGTTCTAATTGTGCTACTTCCTTGTCCCTGGTCTAGAATACATTTCAAACCTTCTCGGCACATATTCGAGCCAAGTCTATTCATACCTCACTTAATAGTCATGGAGTAATGAACACCAGGATGTTTCAGAATACAGTATGGACATGTAAAATTGTTTTTAGGGCCACCTGGGTGCCTAAGTTGGTTTAGCTGCTGGGTCTTGGTTTCAGCTCAGATCATGATCTCGAGGTTTGTGGTTTCTTTTTTTTTTTTTTTTTATTTTTTTTTTTTTNTTTTTTTTTTTTTTTTAATTTTTTTTTTTTTGGTAATGTTTTATTAATTTTTGAGAGAGAGAGACAGCGTGAGCAGGGGAGGGTCAGAGAGAGAGGGAGACACAGGACCCAAAGATAGGCTCCAGGCTCTGAGCTAGCTGTCAGCACAGAGCTCGATGCAGGGCTCGAACCCACAAACCGTGAGATCATGACCTGAGCTGAAGCCAGATGCTCAACTGACTGAGACACCCAGGTGTTCCTCGAGGTTTGTGGTTTCAAGCCTTGCATAGCCACGATAAAGGCGTGGAGCCCGCTTGGGATTCTCTCTCTCCCCCTTTCTCTCTGCCCCTCCCCGACTTGCACTGTTTCTGTCTCTCTCGAAATAAATAAATAAACTGAAAAAGGGGCAACTGGGTGGCTCAGTTAGTTAAGCATCCGACTTCAGCTCAGGTCATGATCTCATGGTTTGTGAGTTTGAGCCCTGCATCGGGCTCTGTGCAGACAGCTCAGAGCCTGGGATCTGCTTCCGATTCTGTGTCTCCCTATCTCTCTGACCCTCTCACTCCTTCTCTGTCTCTCAAAATAAATGTTTAAAAAAGTTTAGTAAACTGAAAAAATTATTGCTTTTAAGCATAACAATAAGTTGAACCCAACAAATAATTTATACAATGTGCTACTGAACTTAGACTGCCAGTTACTGATAGATTCTTTACACTAACAATCTCTAAACCCCAGGAAATCTTACAAGCTACTTATAATAACTTTTATTTGCTAAATGAGGAAGCTGAAAGCTTGAGTCACTTGCTGAAAATCACACAGACAGTAGACTGCAGAACTAAGTTGCCAACACAGGGCTCTCTGACCCCACGGTCCATTCCTATTTTCTACACATATTTCAAATGTGACAGTGATACAAAGGTCATTCTACTTCAATCTTTTAGCTTTCCAAATTCTGCTCTTCCATTTTGATGCCCCTCTTAACTTTGTTCAGCACACTGGTCTCTGGAAGGTTTTGAAGTTAAATAAGTCAATGGGGTTTTATGCGATATAGCTGAAAGAGAAATTTATTAATGAGTTCTTAGACTAGTTTGAGTATTTAGGCCCTGATTCTGAATGGCTTTCTTTCTATTCAAGGACTGGTTATTTATTTTCTTCTGACTGAAAAAGAAGCCATTTGAAGTTTTCAATAAAGAAATGTTTACCATGACATTTGTGTCCTTGGCCTGAGTAAAGCCAGGAAGCTAAGAGATGAGGGATGATAGGGAATCAGCTTAGTCTCTCTGGGAGCAGTTCTCAGTGAAAAAAGACCCTGTTTCTAAGCCTAACACATTCCAAGCTTCACATATTCTAGAATCTTGTCAGCTTTGGATCAACATAAAAATCTGGTCACTGACCTGGCCCTCTCACCTCATAATCTAATACTATACAACACTCCAGGTCAATGCCTATGATGTCCTTTACAAAGCCTCTGAAGCATTGGGATTCCTTTACCTTTGGTACATGAAGGGTTTTCAAAGGGTTTAGGGTAGCATGAGATGGGAAGCTTTAAGAAAAGTATTCCCGGATCTTTAACTTGTATGTGCACTCTTTTTTTTTAAGTTTATTTATTTAAGTAATCTCTACATTCAAGGTGGGGTTGGAACTTAAGACCCTGAGACCAAGAGTCACATGCTCCTCTGACTGAGCCAGCCAGGCACCCAAGGTGCACTCTTCTGATGAGGCTCTGATAGTTACTTATCAAAACATTTAATATTTGAAAATAAATGCTGACTAATTCAACTGCAGAATAATAATAATTATAATGATAATAAAAAAGAAAATTTTGACACTTTACATATAGTCTTAAAGCCACAGAATAATTTTAAATTTCAATTTATATACATGTTTTGTGAGAAAGAAGTATAAGTGAAGACTAAATGAAATTAAAGCACAAAGTATATTACATTAGGATAAAATTCTGTGGTGGGAGTGAAATGGAAATATAAATTCGAGGAGAAAAGATAATAATGTAAAATTTCCAACTTTAAGAAAAAAAGTCTGCTCCTATATTTTAAAAATGGAATGGATAATAATTGATATCCAATTGCTGTGATATTTAGACTCCTACGAATTAGTTTAAAAGAATAATGTACGGTTTTCATTTTAAATTTATATAACTGGAAATTACATTATTTGATCTTATTTCAATTTATGAGAATCTTTATATGTTTATTAAAATATATGCAAAGGGTTACATAGCTTTTTCAAAAATGAAAAAGACTTAGAAGACCCACTATTTCCAGTACCAGACTTGGAGTGGCCCATGGTAAGTAGACCTGTGATAGGTTAAGGTTTATAAACTCAATGTCACAGAGTCCAGGTCAGATAGCTTAGACTAGTGACACAGATCTGGTGAGCACTGGACAAATCAAAGATCTCAGGCTCTGTCTAAAGGGGCAGCCTTTACTCAACTCTAGTCAAGGAGATTTTAAGATTGAGCTAGGTTTTAATCACTCTGTTGCTAGGTTAAAGAAAAAAAAAAGAATTTCTGGGTTTCTATGGGATATCTCTAAAAATTTTTTAAAGATTTTTATTTTCAAGTAATCTCTACACCCAACGTGGGGCTTGAACTCATGACCCCAAGATCAAGTGTTGCATAGTCTACAGACTGAGCCAGCCAGGCACCCTGGAATATCCCTAAATTTTTAATGTGTACTTTAAAAAATGTTAAAATGCTATGAGAATCAAACAAAACCCTCTGTTAGGCCAAATCTGGCCTATGTGTCAACTATAAATTCAGCTGTAGATGGAATGGCATGCGGACTGCTCCTCTGATTTAACCATATTCTATGATGAATGTCTCGGGGGTGGTGCCTGATTATTATAGTACCTTTTCTAAAAATAGAGGGAACCAATGGTAGAGACTGTTATTTTGGTCATTTTAAGTATTTATTTCCTAACAAGTTTAACGAGCACCAAGGAATGCTAAACTCATCTATAAGTAAGCAGGTCATTCCATACATTCCTGAACCGAATGCATGTAATATTTGTTATATATATAGGACCCACATCTAATTTAATTATCCTGCAAGAATTCATTTTATGTTGCCAGTGGCATAATAACAACCGACCACTTTGTAATGCTGGGGACATAATCTTCCCTGAGGATTACTAGTAATCTGAAAGCCCCATTTTAGTCCTAACGCGAGTGAGCATTTTGGGCAGTTGTTCATTCTCTCCTTCATGAAACTTTCTTCTCCCTTTCCTTCTTTCTCAGCACACTGCAGCCACCTTTGTGTGACCCTTTTCTATTCCCTCTTGAAATGTAGACATTATCCCAGATGTTCTTCCTCTTTCACTTCCTCACCTCTCTTTTTCTCTCTCCCCTTCATTCTCCCAAGACCAAACCTGTCCATCCTCACAGCTTCAAATACAGTCTCTGCACAGATGCATCTCAAACCAATACCTCCAACCCTAAACCCTCAGCTTAAGATCCTTCAAGCCTGAATGTTTAAGATCCACCAGGCCTAATAACCAACAAGTCCAAATCTGAACTCACCAGTTTCTCCCTGCAAAGAAATGAATGAACAAATGCTCTTTATATGATGGCTCAGCCTCTGAAGTGAGATGCAGAAGGCTTTCCTGACTGTCCTCTGAGTGTCCCCTCAGCCTTCCTGCTGTGCTCATCTTCTCTTTCTTATTTCCATCCACTTCCCCAGTCTGGGACTTGAACCTCATTCCCTTGGATAATTGTAACAATCTCCCAGCCTCTTCTGGTTTTGCTTCTAAATTTATTCTTCATACTTTTGTAAGAGTTATTTTGCCTCAAAAACCAGTGGGAACATGCCATTCCTCTCCTCAAAAACCTCCATGGCTCACTAGGTTCTATAAAAATCCCACTCCTTAGCATGGCATCCGAGCAGCATTTTAACATTATGTAAAATACCAGCAAGTGTTCTGCTCCCACAAAATGAATCTATTACTAAATGTGTTCCGGAAACACCAGGTTAAATTAAGTGAAGTGGGTTTCTTTACTCTAGGACTTTTTAGAGCTGCTAAAATGCTAATTGAATTGTGAATCTTTGCAGTTTCTCAAATAGGCTCAGTCAGGGGATCCTCCCATTGAGGAGGACTATAAATATCTCAAGGAGGTTGTTCGCTGAAACCCAGTCGGGGAACTACAGTAAATTATTAACCATGCAGGTAAATTACTTTTCAGGCCTTTCTCCTGCTGCCTGGATGTACTCACCTTCCGCCCCAGCCATGCTGTAGGCAGGGTGCCTTCTCCCTAGGCACTTATAAACCATGCACCTGTAAGCCCCAGGCCATAGCTCATTCTGCTCCCTCAGTCTGCAGTGCCTTTCCTCCAACCTTCACCTACTTAAAACCTACATATTTTTCAAGAAACAAGTGAGAGGGTTTAAAAAAAATTTCATTGATCTCTTCAATAATAATTCTTTTTTTTTTAAATTTTTTTTTTTTAATGTTTTATTTATTTCTAGGAGAGAGAGAGAGACAGCGTGAACAGGGGAGGGTCAGAGAGAGAGGGAGTCACAGACCGAAACAGGCTCCAGGCTCAGAGCTGGCAGTCAGCACAGAGCCCGACGCGGGGCTCGAACCCACGAACCGCGAGATCATGACCTAAGCGAAAGTCGGACGCTTAACCGACTAAGCCACCCGGGCGCCCCTCTTCAATAATAATTCTTTTCACTACTTACTTACTCTTTCTTAGATCATGTTTGTGTGAATGTCGATTCCTCCAAGCAAACTCTAAGTGTCATTCATTCACTTTTCCAACAATATTGTTGGATATGAATATTGGAAAATATTCATCTTCCAAGTACTATTCTTTTTAAAAATTTTTAAATGTTTATTTATTTTTGAGAGAGAGAAATCAGGGAAGGGGCAGAGAAAGAGGGAGGCACAGAATCTGAAGCAGGCTCCAGGCTCTGAGCTGTCAGCACTGAGCCCAACACGGAGCTCGAACCCACCAACCGCAAGATCATGACCTGAGCCGAAGTCAGACCCTTAACTGACTCAGCCACCCAGGCACCACTCCAAGCACTGTTATTAATATAGGTATATATATATACGTGTAGTAAAATACACTTGGAATAATTATTTTAATAGGCTCATCTGAGCATGGACATATCTCCTTGCTTGCACATCTAGAAATGAAAAGTTCACTGACATTTTTATAACACTGGCAGTTCAAGATCTTTCTCACGGCAAAAGAAAAAAACGTGCAGGGGCACCTGGCTGGCTCAGTCGATAGCATGGGACTTTTGATCTCAGGATCCTAAGTTCAAGCCCCATGTTGGGGTAGAGTTTACTTAATAATTTTAAAAAAATGTTTAAAGGAAAGGAAAAAACCTGCATATTTGATTTGAAAACAACTATCCATTGGGGTCACAGGCTGAGTGGGGTTGAACATGTAGGAGGAGCCAGTGAGATACTATATGTGATGGTGCTTGGAAAAGGGCAGAACTATATGCGGTGCATTATACTGCCTTTGAAATTTTTTGCTCCTAAGACACTCCAGGTCTCCTTGGCAGGTCCGAGGCAAAACTCTGAGTGAGATCCCTACCAGATTGTCTTACAATACTGAACTTGTCTCAATGGTATCTTGGTGTTATACATTCCAGGACAGAGACATTTATGTTTAGAGAACGCCTTTTTCTTAAAAGCAAATTATAAATTATTTTTGGATTGTGTTATATTTGGTGCCAAGAACAAACTATCCTAAAGTTTGGCTGGGATTAGGAATGGGTCATGAGAATCAGGATGTGCACTTCATGGGAAGAAGATATAAGCTGTAGCATAGCAAGAGTGCCTACTTCTAATGTGGTTTGTGGGTTCATACATACCAGTTTTTAATGCAAATATCAAGTCATCAAACTCCTGGGACTCTTCATCGGCTATTAATGAGCCCTGGCCATATCCTCCAGAGGAAGGGAATGTGGCGCCATTCTGTGGACTTGGCTTCAAGTCAGGGCTGGCCTGACTGCCTTGTTGGAAGGATGCTCTCTCCCAATCAGGTGGCACCTTTTTGGTGTAGGGTAGGGAGAAAAGGAAACCATAACATCAACACCTAGCTATTTACTCTGATATCTACATGAATAATTTATTTCCACATTCTCATTACAAAACCCACGTGAAGGGACTGTTGAACTGTTTAGAATAAGACCTCTTTAATCTTACCATTTGTCCTTAGAGACAACTGAATCTGGTGTTTCTCAACAATTTGTCTGTTAGCATTACTTATAGACTTCTATGTGGTCATGTGTGGGGAAATAAAATTATTTCTTAAACCCAAACAACAGGTTTTAATTTTTTGTAGGATGCATGGAATGAAAACTCTTAAGAATATAATAACTGGGGGTGGGGGCAGGGCTGGAGGGGGCATGGAGTGGTGGACAAAGTAGCCAAAGGGGAGTAAAAGGTACAAACTTCCAGTTATAAATTAAAAATTCACATAATCTTTGGATTAAACGATTAAAAAGATATTTCTAACCTAAAATGATTAAATATATTCACTTCCCTCTTGGTCACTGATAAACCACTCCTTAATCCTTCCTTGCCTAGTGCTTTCCCTTCTCTGCATGGCTTTCTAGAATGTGGCTGACAGTCCCTCATTGACAGCTGGATCAAGGCCAATTCTTAGCCTCTGAAGAATGCAGAACACACATGAAGGGTGCACCATTGTGCAACACCCTACATGACCACTCAAGCCGTGGCTCAGGCCCAGTAAGTGAATTGTCACAGCTGCTCTCTCCCTATACAGGGTTTTCTGAGAGACTACAGGGGTGCCTCCTACTGAGAAAAGTGACCTGAGGACTGTAAGGATAATTTGAGAGAAGATTAAACCTTAAAATATTTCAGTAAGAAGGTGACCATCTAGAGCAGCACTGCTCAACAGAGCTTTCTGTGATGACACAGATATTTTATATTTTATATTATATTTATATATTTTATATCTGTGTTCTCCATTATGGCAGCCACCGAACACATGTGGCTACTGGGCACTTGAATGTTGCCGCGGTGAGTGATGAACTGAATTTCTGATGTTATTTAATTTTACTTAGATTGAATTTAAATAGCCGCACATGGCTAATGGCTATTGTATTGTATAGCTCAGATCTAGACAAATGCTAGATTGGATACACAATCAAAAAGGACCAAAAAAAATTTTTTTTTAAAGATTCACTCCTGAATCGTTGGTTCTAAAAATATCCATTTCTATTGGGACCAACTACAATGTGAAAATAATTCCATTTTAACAAAGCTGGGGATATAAAAATGGTACTCGATTTCTAAAAATGTAAGGGTACTAAAGACATATCCCAATTCTTAAATATTGTACTTGTGATCACTTACATATTTTAAATTTGACATAACATGAATAAAATTCCTTTCAAGATTAATATGGGAGACAAAAAATATCACTGAGCAGGTGGATTATCTATCTACATATCTACCTACCTATTTACCTACTTACCTATCGATAAACCATTACCTTTTCAGACAGACGCACTTTGATTTCTTGCCAGTATTCAGGATGCAAACACAAATACTGTTTCTCTTGGTTCTTTTTTTTAATGTTTACTTATTTATTTTGAGAGAGATAGAGATAGTGCAAGCAGGGGACGGGCAGAAAGAGAGTTTGACAGGGGGCTCGAACTCAGGAACGGAACTTAGGAAACTTGAGATCATGACCTGAGCCAAAAACAAGAGTCTGATGCTTCACCAGCGGAGCCACCCAGAGGCCCCTCCTCTTGGCTCTTTAATACAGGGAGGGCAATGTGAGCTATGTAAGGAAAGATAAGCAAGCATGCCTGGGGCACTGCAGAAATGGTCAGGGACTTGCATACTGTCTCTTCCTGGACAAACGTCTTCAGGTAGGTTTAAACTCTGAGCAGTGGTCCCAGTGCTATGGGTAGCATTACTGACAGATTGGTGGCAATATGATTTAGACAAAGGATGGCAAAATGATGTGAACAGAATGCAGAGAAGGGTGCGAGGTGGATCTCACAAAGGACATCGGGGATAGATTTTCTAGCAATGCTGCTGAAGCCCTCTTCCAAGCTATTGCCCTAAAATATTTTCCGGTACTTAAATTAAAAAGAGTTTTAGCCTATTTTCTTTTCACTGAGTGTTTGTTGGGATCGAAGTAATGAGCTGGGGTGGGTGAAGAAAGAGAGCGGAGAAAGTATTTTTAGGAAGAACAGTATTTAAAAAACCCATTTCCGAAGCACATTCAGTCACTGCCATGTTAAATTAGGAAGATTTTGAAGAAAGAGACGATGAATTATGCTCTGACTTCCCACTACAAACTGCTGGCTGGTTTAGCTCACAGGGCAGGGAAAAAAAGAATTAGATAACAGGCATGATACCACAGTAAGCCAGTCAAATACCACTGATCAGAGGCTGTCAACAGGAAAGGGGTTTAAAACTCACATAGTACATTTGAACCTGCACTCATCTCGAGGTGAGTGGAGAGAGGGAGGGAGAGAGAAAGAGGGACAGGTGGGGAGAGAGGGGAAGATGGGTAGGGAAGGGAGAGAGGAGGAGGGAAGGGGAAGGAAGGGGAAGGAGGGAAGAACGTGAGCAAGTGCAAGAGCAAGGGCAAGGGCAGGCACCTCCTCCATAGCACTGATAAGATTCTGCGTGGATTTGCTGATTTCCCCTCCAGCAGGAGGCATGCCACTCCCTGGAGTGAAGAAGGCTGTGCTGGGTCCAGGATGCCCATTCATTTCCACTGTGTAGCTGGCCTTCATAGGGCAGCACGTCTGGTTGTGTAGAATGAAATAAACCACAAAAACATAAAGCCCCTGCAAAAGAAAATAAAACTAGCTTGTTAAAGGAAGTCTGGCTACCACAGCTGAAAAATAAAGGTGGTTATAAGCATAGCTGATTTTCTATCAGTGTTCTCCAAATTCTATCTGAAGCTGGGAATTATAGAACATGTTACAAGTCTAACAAGGGGCCCTTGTAAATTTCTGAATGTCACAAAAAAGTTTTCCCATGTTATCTGGGAAACGTGCCCTCTCACTAAAAAGAACAAAACCAAATTTCTTTTTCTTGTTTAAAACACAAGTGACTCTGAAATCTAGCCCTACAAATACACGAAAACAGAACTGCAGATGTATATCTGATCAGCCGTGTAGCTTTTTGTTTTAGAAAGCAAACCTCTTGGGGCACCTGGGTGGCTCAGTCGTTTAAGCGTCCAACTTTGGCTCAGGTCATGATCTGACGGTTCGTGGGTTTGAGCCCCACGTTGGGCTCTGTGCTGATAGCCAGCTCAGAGCCTGGAGCCTGTTTCAGATTCTGTGTCTCCTCTCTCTGACCCTCCCCTGTTCACGCGGTCTCTCTCTCTCAGAAATAAATAAAACATTAAAAAAAAGAAAAAAGAAAGAAAGCAAACCTCTTGCCTTCTAAAAAAACTACTCTTTTCCCATGGATCTCACTTTATTTTCATTTTTTTCTTCGCAAAATGGTTGAAGTGAGGATCCTAGAGATCCGACCAGCTTCTAGACTTCCAGAAGGGCAGCATAATTGAGACTTTTGACTGTTTATATAGCTCACTGACTTATTTCATTTGAGAACAGAATCACTGGGTAGGGACTGAGAGGAACTCTGTAGATTGTTCAGTATTTGGCTTGCGTTCCTTCTCAGCGAATGTTATAGGAGACAACAAAGCTATGTTGTGTGTTCTTAAAGATCTGCTGGCCCTTTACATTCTTTTGCAACCTAGTCAAACTCTTGACAATTACTCTGCTTCCTTCACAGTGAGCAACTCAGATTTTGTATTTGTGTTCCAGACATGGCCTACACTGACTGTCCTTCATGATTTCTACAAGGGATCTACTGTATACTTCTAATGGTGCTTCTATAATGCTTGGTAATTTTGACCTTTGTACTCAGCCAATAAAATACGTTAAATTGCGGCTTTTGTATCTGTTAATCTTGATGTTTAAGTTTTGGAAGCAAATAAGAATCTCTTTAGTTATGATAAGTCTTACATTAATCCACAAAAATGAAAGCAAGACACTCAGCTTATTAAAGAAGAAAAGGAGTTAACGTTAACATTATTCATAAAATACAAGTAAGTATCTTCATTTTGTGAAGCTTGCATTCTCCCGTGGTTCGTGACATTTCTAGGAGTATGGAAGCAATAATGCAAATAATATACTTGTGGGCTTGAAACTTATATCTGCTGGCATAAATAGCAAAAAGTTTATTAGAAAATACTCGAGGCATAAGAATGACAATCGATTTTTAATAAAATGAAATTTGAGAGCAATCTGCACGATGGACATGCTGGCATCTGAGCTCTGTTGCCTTTTCTAGAATACCGCCATAAATTAGGTCTTTCTCCCCTTTCTGCTAAAATGACCCCTTCCTGAGTTGGTACTCAATCTACATAATTAACAAATCTGTTTTAAAATCAGTGGTTCATCTGCTAAAAATACTTAAAAAAAATTTTAATGTTTACTTTTGAGAGAGAGAGACACAAACACAGTGAAAGTGGAAGGAGGGGTAAGAGAGAGGGAGGCACAGAATCCAAAGCAGGTTCCAGACACTGAGCTGTCAGCATAGAGCCCGACACGGGGCTCAAACCACGAACCGCGAGATCATGACCTGAGCCAAAGCTGGATGCTTAACCAACCGAGCCACCCAAGTGCCCCCTAATAATACTTTTTTTTTTTTTAATTTCTAGGAGAGAGAGAGAGACAGCGTGAGCAGGGGAGGGTCAGAGAGAGAGGGAGATACAGACTCTGAAATAGGCTCCAGGCTCTGAGCTGGCAGTCAGCTCGAACCCACGAACCGCGAGATCATGACCTAAGCGAAAGTAGGACGCTTAACCGACTAAGCCACCCAGGCGCACCCCCCAAAAATACTTTCAAATATAATTACCTTAACCACAATATAAAGTTAGTGACAGAAATATTTGTTTCCTTTTGAATTAGGGTTGTTCTGTTTGTTTTTGAGCAACATCAGTATTTTAAATTATGTAGGATAAGTGAATTCATTTCACATGCAGATGATGATATGAACGTTAGCAGAAACAAATCTTCCTGAAAACACACACCACACATCCAAAATTTTTCTTGTACAAGTAATTTTTCACATGGGTATGACCTAACTAAATTGGCCATAGCAATAGACAAAACAGGAAAAAAATTAAACTGTCAGCCCTAAAAACTGTGAGAATGTCCCTGATTTATTTCAGGATTTTTCTAAGTGTTACGAAGAGATAGGGTAAAAGCTAGATCAGGAAACAAAAACCATGCTTTAAAATCTATCTCTAAGGACCCATTTGTTAAAACAGCACATTCTCTCTTGTTTGTTTTTATATCTAGCCTTTTGTGCTTCAGGGAAGGAATTGCCTGCTGAAAATAACTTGCATGTGAAAACTACATGTGGGTTTTTTTTTTCTTTTTCTTAACAAAATACATATACAGTAAATACTTTGAAACTTTTAGATGTGCCCCCAGGAAACATAAACACTGCTAAAATGAAAAGAAAAGAATGTTTAAATGCAGATTGTGTGACATTTGCCTGGGTCGGGGCCCAGCCTTGGCAAATACAGAAAAGGGAGCTTCTTTATCTAAAGTACTCAGGCGTGGAGATTTCTGACCTCAGAGTGAAAACAAGTTCCTTTCCCAAACACTGCATGTTAAATCCCAGGCTCTCTCTTGTATGCTGGTCTGTAAAATAATTTAAGAGAAAACCTAGAATCTCAAGTGTTCAATCCAAAATGCTGACCATCTACTATATGTGCATGGTTAGACACTGAGATGCGAGGAGAAAACATCAGATTCCTACTCTCAAGTTGCTCACAGAGCCAATATCTTACAAAATAATAGGTTAACTCTTTTAGAAGCAAGCCCTATATAATCTATCCATCTGTTGTCCCTATGCTTTACTTAGGGAAGGTTGACAGAAGGGGATTCTTTTCGTGTATTGCTATTTTGATTATTTTGTTGAATCTCCTACTACGATGATGAAAAATACTTTCAGAGTCTTTAGTTAGATTGAATCTGGATGAACCATACTACTACACCCAATTTTTTATTTTATTTTTTTGATTCAGGCATTTACTGTTCAGTGAGACACAAACAGACCATAATATCTAAAGGAGTAAAAAGATGCTCCTAATATCATCAAAGAGGAACGTAAGTCCAGGAGATGTAGCTGCTTATCTCAGTAATTTCTATCAGTTCCACAGGGGGTGGGAAAGAATCAGTGTTGCCATTTGAATGACTTTCCCTGAAAAGTGGTGGCAGAGTAAAACAGGAAGTTGACTAAGCCGCCTGCTTCTGAAGGAAGTGAAGTCCTGGGACTTCGCACTGATTTGGAGAACTCATCTTCACTCTGAAAGGGTCTCCCTCTGAGGACTATGATACAGCCCTCAAACAGGAGCAGTTAATTTTGGCAGGACTTGAAAAAAGATCTCAGAAGAGGGTGGAATCCAGGTATTCAAACCATAGCTACACGCAAGCTGTCACAGTCAGCAATCCCCTTTGTCTCTGCCTCTCCCTTTCCATAATTCTTTCAAGTAACAAAAAATGTGGTTAAAAAATCAAATGCATTCTAGGAGCCCATTTGAAAACAACTGCCCAGTCCCATTTCTTTAATTTTAAATTGGCTCTAAATAAAGTGAAACATTAGCTCACTATTTAGTTTTTCCACGACCCACACAAAGTGTGACAGACTACACTGTGCCCTCCACCAGTGAGCATTCACACACCCATTCAACAAGAGCTCTCACCCATCCTGAGCTAAATGTGTTCAGCAACCTGACATACTGACTCCACACGATCTCTACTTCTAATATTTATTTTAGTTTCTGGCAAAGAGTTTTGGCCAATGATACAGATAAAAGTGTGCTGGTGATAGTGCCTAGCCTGCCATTAAACACAAAGAGTTAAATGTCCAGGCACTGAAATGTAAAGTTTATAGAGGTGCCAGAACTTAAATATTTGAGGAATAAAAAGCTAGTTTTGTACAGGGAATGAGGAATTGGTCTTACAGACACTGTACATCTCACTGTATGTCACAAAAGCTGAACAACTGTGCTGTCAGTAGTTGGAACTAACTATGATTCATAGAATTTGAAAATAAAAGAGATTTTGCTAATATAAATTCCAAGGAACCAAGATGAAAAAGACAGAGATCAAAGGAATTAAAGAAGCTAATAGAGGGGAAAAAACCCTCAAGAATTGTTCATTGCTATCCTTGAAAAGGGGAATCTAAAGAATGATAACTGAAGATGAATAAAAAGACATAATATTAATATGATAATAATTTCTTTTAAAAGAAAAAAATAACTGAACCTGCAGATTGAAAGCATAACACTATGCACCAGGGAGATTTTGATACAGATTCCTTAACTCCAAATCATTTACTCAGTTTTAAACTTTATGATATTCAAACAGAAAAAAAAAGGCATTCTCTTGGTAAGTGGTAAATTTTAGGGTAGCTTCAGACTTCATTACATCAACTACTAATGCTAAAAGACAATGGAGCAATATCTATTGAGTTCTGAGGGAAAAAAAGTGGTCCAAGAATATTATACTCAGCCAAAAGAGCATTTGAAATTATCAACCATTAAAAAAAATTCTAGGAATGCAGCACCAACGTATCTTCTTGGGTGGGGGTAACCCAAACTACATGATAATAAAATATAACTATTAAAGAGATGAATTGCCCATACAGAGGAAAACACAGAATTCAGTAGGAAGATTGCAAAAGGATCATGTGGGGCACCTGGGTGGCTCAGTCAGTTAATGTCCAGCTCTTGATGTCACGGTTCGTGGGTTCAAGCCCTGTGTCAGGCTCTGACCTAGCAGTGTGGAGCCTGCTTGGGATTCTCTCTCTCTCTCTTCTAAATAAACTTAAAAAAAAAAAAGAAGGATCATGTAAAAAGACCTGTATCTATGCATTTAGATATAAAATCAATACTGAACAAAACAGTGAGAATTACAGAGAGTCAAATGAAAAGGTTAAGTCTAGACAACTTAAAAAACATAATATTACTTAAAAAATCATAAGGTTCTGGGAGAGGAGATGGGAGCTCTGAGTATTGATGATTCTATATTTTACAGCATTTAGTCAATCAATACTATAACATTAAAATACCTAAGCAATAAAAAACACTGATTCTAATCCTTTCCCCCCCAAAAAATTTTTTTTTTAAATTTTGAGATAGAGAGTGAGCTTGGCTGTGGGGCAGAGAGAGAAGAGAGAGAATCCCAAGCAGGCTCTGTGCTATTAGTGCAGAGCCTGACTCAATCTAGCAAACCGTGAGATCACGACCTGAGCCAAAATCAAGAGCTGGATGCTTAACTGACTGACCCACCCAGGTACCCTTCTAATCCTTTAATGTATTTATAATTTCTTGCCTTTTCTTTTTTTATAAAAGTAAGCTCTATGACCAACTTGGGGCTTGAACTCACAACTTTTAGATCAAGAGTTACATGCTCCTCCAAAGGAGCCAGCCAGGCACCCCAACCTCGAATATCTATATTTGTGGTATAGAATATTTTTTTGAAATTCAACAATTTCATTTTACTTTTTCTAATGAAATATTCAAGTAAACTTAGTTTTGTATGTTACAGCAACTATAATATGGTCACATATTTATAATTTACTTGTAATCAGACATCCAATCATATTTAGTAGGACCAGAAAGGTGTCTAGAATGATGTGCACTTAATGTTACTTTTGTTTTTAAATAGCCAATGGTATTAAAGAGACTTAATGACATATATATGTATAAAGTAGGAAAGATCTTAAAAATGATCCTTTTTTTCTAATGCCTTATTTGCTCTTTCTGGTGCTCTTCATTCCTTTCTTTAGAGCGGGATTTTTCTCATACCAGTTTCCTTTCCCTTTAGCCTGCAGAACTTCTTTCTAGCATTTCTTATAGTTGAGGTATGTTAGAAATAAATTCTTTCAACTTTTGTCTGCCTGAAAATGTCTTTATTCCATCTTCATTGTATTATTATTATTTTTTAATGATTTATTTTGTTTTTGACAGAGAGACAGAATGTGAATGGGGGAGGGACACAGAGAGAGCGAGGCATAGAATCTGAAACAGGCTCCAGGCTCTGAGCTGTCAGCACAGAGCCGGATGCAGGGCTCAAACTCAGGAACCGTGAGACCAGGATCTGAACTGAAGTTGGACGCTTAACCGACTGAGCCACCCAGGTACCTTGCATCTTAATTTTAGAGCGATATTTTCACCAGATATAGAATTCTAGGTTAACAGATTTTTTTGTTTGTCGAGGGACTTCGAAGATACCATTTTTTGTCTTCTGGTTTTCCAAGGTTTCTAATGAAAATAGCATTTGTTTTTATCATTATTTTCTTGTATGTAATGTTCCCTTTACTTCCCCAAGCTGTCCCCATCATTTTCCATTTAGATTTTCAAGAATCTGTGATATACCTGGGTATAATTTTCTTTGCTGGGGGTTCTCTTAAGCTTTTTGGATTTGTGGTTTTGGCTATAGAATTTGAAAAATTCCTGGCCATCACTGTTTCTGTTATGGTCACCTAATGTTTATGAGGATTATTTTTGAAGAGATTTTAAAAGATTTTAACCTTGGGGTGCCTGGCTGGTTCAGAAAATAAGAGCATGTGACTCTTGATCTTTAAGTCATGAGTTTGAACTTCATGTTGGGTGTAGAGATTACTTTAAAAAAGTTTTTAATCTTTATGCTTTTATTCTTTGTTTCAGTTCTTTATAGTAAATATTTATCATTTTTTCCAAATAGTGGTTTTTTGAAAATACTATAAACAAATTTTTCAGTGTATTAATAGAGATCAATTCTATATAATGGGTTAATAGAGATCAATTGTATATAATGGAAACATGGACATGTGGATCATTTATTATTGTTTTTCTTTTCCATATTTTAAAAACTGAAACATAAAGATATTAAAATAATAGGCATAATGTTTTTGGAGCCACAGGGAAAATATGCAATTTTGCAATATGAAAAATCTTCTCATTTTTGTGGAGGCCCTATGAATGACCTAAACAAAACCATCTATATTTTAGACAGTCTAAGAAAGTGCACAAAATGATGCAGGACAAGGGAATTTGAGAAATGAAATCTTCATTAAAATTCAATTTTCAGCTGAAAAAAATCACAAATTTTGGATTTAAAATAAAAACAGCATCTTCCATTAAACCTTACCCCCCTATGAAAGCCAAGTGACTATGTCCAGTTCACCACTGTGCTTTAAATTTGTAGCATGGACCCTGGTACACAAAAGGAGCTTAAGAAATATTTGTGAAGTAAGAGATTACAGTTTTTAAACTTCAGCAGCAGGTGAGAGTGGGATGGCGGGTGGGGTCAACATGAGTCTGAGGCATGTGATGGTTTCAGTCCTCTATTTCTCTCATTATATAGTTAAGTGATCCGGTAGATGCTCAATAAAATTTTGCTTTGGTTTGGTCTTTCCATCTCACATGTTAGGTACATTGCCAAGACTATCTCATGGGAGAAGCAAGCATTTACTCCTGTTTGGGTCTCTGCTTTTCTGGGCTAGTGCCCTTCTGATGGTAGGCTTGGTTGGTGCTGAGCTCCCAGGTGGCTTCCTGGCTCACTAAGCTCTCAGGTGACTTCCTGGCTCTCTGTGGCTTCTCTGCTGGGGCTGGGTTTGTATACTGCTGCTGCTGCTTCTTGTGGCCACTTTCCCTCAAAGGGTTTCACAGTTTTCTACTTTTGCTCTTCCTTTGGCCTACTGCTGTTTCGTATCGCTAGTGACTTGGCAGCAAAGACAATGGATTTCATGCCAGTGACAGTACTGAAAAGATAAATCCAGTATTTGTGCATTTGTACATTTTTTAAGGTATGAGATAAGCAGGAATTACATCGTTCTTGCTTCTTATTTCTTTTATCTCTTATTTTTCAGTTTCAGTGGCTTTTGTTGATGTTGTTATTTATGATAAGAATCCACAATCTGATGTGTGCATTAAATATATAGAGAAAGGAAACAAGTGAGTTCATCTTGATGGCCATTGGTTAGTCAGCACAATAGAAATACTTCGAAATCTATGGGAATATTTATTTCCTGAATGTTTTTATAAATTATTTGGATGGGATAGGCAATTATCTAGTGTTCACCATAGGTTATGTTAAGTTCTAAAATTTTCTATTTTAAGGGACACTATCTATTCAGAACTAGTAGAGCCAATACAATTTCAGTTGGCTTAGTTTGTTGACTTCACACAGGTCTATGACTAAAATATTGGGTTAGCAGGCCTTCACCTTGAAGGTTTGGACTTAGAAAGATGTCTGGGTTTTTGTTTTTTAATGTTTTTAATTTATATTTGAGAGAGCACAAGCAGAAGAGGGGTAGAGAGAGGGGGACAGAGGATCCGAAGTGAGTTCTGTGCTGACAGCAGTGAGCCTGATGTGGGGCTTGAACTCATGAACCACAAGATCATGACATGAGCCAAAACTGAACGCACAACCAACTGAGCTACTGAGGTGCCCAGAAAGATGTCTGTTCTAAATTTTGTAATTCCTAGGGATAACAATTTTATATGTTTTTATCATATATATCTAGAGTATAGGTAAGATTTTTTTTTTTTTCAGGCAAAGTTTCTATCTACAGTTTAAGGACATATTTCCCTGCGTGTCACTTAATGGACACAAAAAACATTTGGTCAGGCTTCTTTGTAATAAATATTCATGAAACAAAAGACAATTATTAGGTCGTGCCTCAGCAATCTCATCTCCAGATATGATCCCTCTTTTCAGCCTTTACTCTTGATTCTTAGAAGAAGGTTCGTCTCTAAGACTATGATTGCTCATGCTTCTGTTAAGTTTCAAAGCATGGAACACTAATCAGTCATGATATTACTTATTAGGAGCCAGACCATTTCTGCCAAGACAGAAGAAAAATTAAGTTGCGTGTATCTGTGTATGTGTGTGTGTGTGTTGTTATAAGAACACAGAGCTCTGACCACACTAACCCTCTGCTTTGAGAGTACCTAGATTAGAAAAATTTCAGAAGTACAGACTGAATTGGGTGGTAGACCTGAGGGGTAAAGACTGGAGGTGGTCATTAGAGTAGAGAGATGGAACTAAATAATGTAGAAGAGGTTTGGAATCTGAGAATAATTTTTTATAGTTTTAATAAGAAGTGGTGAAGAGAACTGAGTTGGAAGGAGCTTTGAATGTAAAACATATTTTTTAAAATAAAATGATAAAAATACCAAATTGTGCCATGATTATTTATTTAAATCTTCTTATATCTATAAATACTTTTTAAGAATATAATTTTAAACTATTTTTGGTTTATTCTGAGAAACCTCTGCCACAGGCACTGGAAATACCCAAAGTTTGCACATGGAAATAATATGAATAATAATAATAACAGAAAGAGTAACAAATAAAACAAAATAATTAAAGTAAATTGTCTTCATGCTCTCTAGTTGGTTTTTCTATGCAGAAAAGATTATTCGAATGTTTGCTTTTAGTTTTGTCTAACAGTAAAATGTTTGCAAGATCATTGTCATGACCAGCAAACTATGGTCATAAGTCACAATGGCTCATTGCTGATGTGTATATATATATATCAAACTACCGTGATATACACTTTAAATATCTTACAATTTTATTTGTCAATTATTGCCCAATAACCCTGAAAATAAAACTCATTAAAAAAAAGAACAAACTACTGGGGTGCCTAGGTGGCTCTGTCAGTTAAGCATCTGACTCTTGATTTCAACTCACAGTTTGTGAGACTGAGCCCCAAGCTGGGCTCTGCACTGACAGCACAGAGTTTGCTTGGGATTCTCTCTGTTTACCCGTCCCCACTTGCACCCTTTCTCTCTCAAAAATAAATAAACATTAAAAAAAGCCCTACAGATACATATAACAACATCAATGAATCTCAAAATCAGTATGCTGGATAAAATAAGCCAGACACAAATGAGTACTTACTGTATGGTTTTACTGACACAAAATTCCAGAACATACAAATTTATATAGAGAGACAGAAGACAGACTAGTGGTTGCCAGGCTCTGGAGCAGAGGGAGAGATGTTCTGCAGGTGGGCCTGGGAATCTTTTGGGGTGATGGAAATGACTGTGGTTTCATGGGTGTGTAATCACACTGTTTTTTAAAAGCTTGAGGACAAACCAGAGCTTCGATTTTGTTGTTTTAACAAATTGGACACTAATCTTTTAAACCAAGGGTCAGCAAACTTTCTGAGAAGAGTCACACAGTAAATATTTTAGAGTTAGCAGGACATAACAGTCTGTGTCAAAAACGATCTGAAAATTTTAATTTCATACAATTTCCACATGTCACAAAATATTACTCTCTTTTCTATTTTTCGCCCAACATTTATAAATGTGAAAACCATTCTTAACTCTACTAGTACTTTTAAACCTGGCTCTTGTCAACATCCTTTAAAATGCCTTTTTGAAGGCTTTAAGAATCTAGCATTCAGAGATCAGTTAACCATCCTATGGATTAAGCTCAATTGTTTGGACAGTGGTAGGCAAAGAATAGTGTGGATGATGATGAAAAGGGGGAAAACTGGACGACCCAGTGCCAATAAAAACGGGAAGGATTCACTTCGCTGTGGAAGCTAAGTTAAATATCACACATGTAGAAGTGAAAACATGTAAGATCATATTAAGTACTAGACTGGAGATCAGGAGAGAAGGCAAGGTTAGAGAAATAAGTGTGGAAACAGCTGTGCAGTAGTAGAAGCAGAAGCCACATCATTATAGGATTATTTTAAGGAAGACACGATAAAAAGGCTGAGTGCTCAGCATTAAAAACAGCTGGAGGACATGAACAGGGAGACAAATCAGTGAGGTAAACAAAAACAACTGATAGGTCAGGGAGGAGGAGAGCTACAACGAACTATACCAAGGGAAGCCAAAAGAAGATTCCGTTCCAGAAGAATGAGGTGGTCTACACTGTCAAAAAAGACATCAAGAAGACCAAAGAGGCATTTGTTTATAACTAATGTCACTGGGGAAAACAATGATGAAAGCAATCGTAAGAACAGACTGAAATATATAATATATAGTGCTGTCCAGAAAAAGGAACCTGAGGATAGGGAATTACTGGATTCATGAAATGTTATTAGCTACTTTGTAAAGTATATGTTAACACTGAATGGGACCGCCTCCCCCAACTACTTGATTCATTATTATTCTTATTCAGAGCAAAAGACTACACAGCACAGAGGCAAATTCCTTTATTTTTTATTTTTTTTTAATGGTTGTTTTTTTTTTTTTTTTTTTTTTTTNCGTGAGCAGGGGAGGGTCAGAGAGAGGGAGTCACAGACTCTGAAACAGGCTCCAGGCTCTGAGCTGGCAGTCAGCACAGATGAGGCAAATTCCTTTAAACTGCAAACTAAACCAGGTGTCCATCTGAAAATACTGAATGAATGTTGAATATATTGTCTACAATGATGGATTAATGTGGGTGTGCCTTCCTAACAATTTTACATCTTCTCTGACACCAAGGTCCCTTCCGAAAGTGCCTAATTTTTGTGTTCCTGACTCATTCCTGTTCCACAAGTTGCTGAAAGCAGGTAGTCAGCCAGACACATAACTTCTGGGTGGTTAAAAGGATGCCTACTGGCTAAGGAAGAACTCAGGCAGAAGCCCCAGCACCAGGGGGATGCCAGAGGGGCCCCTCATATGCTGCTGGGCTCCCGAGGGTCCTACTCGTTATGTTGCTTTTTTTCAATTAAAAAACAATTTTTTAAGTTTACTTATTTGAGAAGAGTGTGTGTGTGAGCAGGGGAGGGGCAGAGAGAGGGGGGAAAGGGGGAAAATCCTAAGCAGGCTCCACAGTGTAGAGCCTGATGCAGGGCTCGAACTCATGAAACCACGAGATCATAACCTGAGCTGAAACCAAGAGTTGGATGCTTCACCAACTGAGCCACCCAGGTGCCCCTTGTTATACTGCTTTTAAAAGGAAAAAAAAAATCTAGTAAACTTTTAAGAAATTCTTCATCACAATGTTGTTAATCAAATATCAAAGACAATCTAAACGGCCTTGTTTTAGAAACATTCTCAGGTGAATCAATTTCAAAATAATGACATACTTTGTGTGGACTTTTTAATAGAAATGTGTAACTCAACATCCTATGTTTTACTTTACTGAAACACACAGGTATAAATCATACACTGAGGAGACAAGAATAGGTTTCTCACTACAATTGGCAAAGCTGGCAAATTCTGGGATCTCTCACACTTCTGGAAGTTTTCACATTTATAAAGATAGTATATCATCTGAACAGAAATCAGTATAACAATTCCAGATATTAAGAACCAGAATAGGGGCGCCTGGGTGGTTCAGTTGGTTAAGCGTCCGACTTCAGCTCAGGTCATGATCTCACGGTTTGTGGGTTCGAGCCCCGCGTCGGGTTCTGTGCTGACAGCTAGCTCAGAGCCTGGAGCTTGTTTCAGATTCTATATCTCCCACTGTCTCTGACCTTACCCTGCTCACACTGTCTCTCTCTCTCTCTCAGAAATAAATAAAACATTAAAAAATTTAAAAAAAAGAACCAGAATAAATATTGTCAAATACTATTTGTTATGATTTTCAAATGCCCTTATCTGATGACTAAAGAGCTACTATAGGGACAAATCATTTAATATCTTTTTGTTATAATTTTTCTGACCAGAGAAAGACACTCAAGTTTCTTCAGGTACACTCCATGAAATACTTGATTTACTATCAAAACTCTAAAAAAGTTCTATGGGCATTTTAATTTTAAAGGGTAAGAATAGGGGCATCTAGGTGACTCAGTTGGCTAAGCGTCTGACTTTGGCTCAGGTCATAATCTCACAGTTTCTGTGTTCAAGCCCCACATCGGGCTCAGTACTGAGAACTCAGAGCCTGGCGCCTAATTCGGATCCTGTGTCTCCCTCTCTCTGCCTCTCCCCAATGTGCTCTGTCTGTCTCTGTGTCTCTCAAAAATAAACAAACAAACAGAAAAACATTAAGGAGCAAAAACATAAAGCAGCCCTAATTCATTGCTAGCATTTATTGCTGAGGGGAAAGAAGGAAGAAAAAAAAACACAGAGAAGCCAAAAACCCTCCAGAATTTACACCAAATCTTAACACTCAGAAATGACCACTCTATCTTGGATAGGAACTTTTCTTAAAACTACAGTTTCTAGAGAGGGTTTATTTTCTCCAACCCGTTAATTATGTAAGGACATGTTTTCATATGTAAGCATTTTTTTTTTTTTTTTTTTTTGGAAAAAGAGCTGAAGACTGGATTTATAGTTGGGCAATTGCTAGGGTAACCTGAGATCCTGGTCTGCCTGGGACAATCCTGGCTTGTTTGGGATTCCTGGTTTAGCCTGTTGTCTCAGCATTTTTATGAACATCACCCCCTTTCACTCAAGTGTCAATGACAACGCATCCCATGGCAGTTTAGCAGGGCCCAGCACTATCAAAGTTATCCTATTTGACACAGAAGAGCTATTGAGTATATCCTAATAAAAACCAAGATTCCAGGGGCACCTGGGTGGCTCAGTTGGTTGGGCGTCCGACTTTGGCTCAGGTCATGATCTCACAGTCTGTGAGTTCAAGCCCTACATCGGGCTCTGTGCTGACAGCTCAGAGCATGGAGCCTGCTTCAGATTCTGTGTCTCCCTCTGTCTCTACCCCTCCCCACCTCACGCTCTGTCTCTGTCTCTCTCAAAAATAAATAAACAATAAAAACAAAAAACAAAAAACAAAAAACCAGATTCTAGCCAGACTTCTCGACAGGAGGATGATCTGCAATCTAACTTCCTTCTGGACCATCTTTGACTCCTTCACTGAGTGAACACAGAATAGCGGGGTGTCCATCTAGTAGGGCGCTGTAGCTTCCATTGCATTCAGGCAGGAAGCAGACAGGCTCAGTCATCTCTCTGCGAGTGCTTCATGTCCACTCGTGTGCTTCAGTGTTCAGAGCTCATATCACTGCCTAATGGGGAAATGAGCGAAGTGGAAGATGGGTCCAGGGACCAGCCTTTCTGAAAGCTGGGAATGCTCTTCCAAATATTTTATCTTTCTTCAACAAAATAATGTTGTAGAGCACTCTTCTAGAAGTTTCTTACTGTCCAAAGCATGGGAAATTCTGTGATTCACAGAGGAATATAAATATTTTATTTATTTACTTTGAGAGAGAGCAGGGCAGAGAGGGGCAGGGAAAGAGGGAGAGAGAGAGAATTCCAGCACAGAGCCTGATGTGGGTCTCAAACTCATGAACCATGAGATCATGACTTGAGCCAAAATCAAAAGTCAGATGCTTAACTGACTGAGCCATTCGGTGCCCAAACAAATAATGTAAAAGATGTAGTACTTGCTTCAGCGAACTATAGTAGAGTTAAAAGTAGGAAGTATGTAAATAAAATTAAGCTATGATGTAGGTCCACATTCTCCAACTTCTTTCTTGGCAGAATTTTTCAACTTTGCAATACCAAGTAAGTTTCATATGTGAGCATGTATTATCTCTCTTGTGGGCAAACTCATAGGGATTTAAAGATTTCATTTCATGTATTTACTCCATAGCCAATTCTTCAGAAATGTAATACCTATTATAGTAGCAGTGAAAGATAAATTTTCTAGTAGTGCTTCTTTTAATTACCATGACCTCAAGTGAATAAATTATTTTCCTTTTATTTTTTTAAAAAAGAACATTTTAGGTCGAATATTTCTTTTCTTAGCCCAAATAAACAGAAAAATTAGCAAACCAGTATTATATTGTTTTATATTTGGAGTCTAAGGACATTATTCATTATCTTCTACTATTTAAGGAAGTAGAGTGTTCAATTCTTGTGACTGATAATTTAACAAAAAAAATCTAAACACAAATTTTAGTATAGCCCTAAATTTAATTTTCTTTACCCATGCCTTAAGAAAGTATAATCATTCTTTTGTGAAGAATGGGATTTGAAGTCAGATATCTTGGGACTGAATCTCTAATGAGCAATACTAATATAAGAAGTATAATTATATACTACTTAGTGTAAGTAGCTATGCAACTTGCTAAATACTATTATGTTGAGCTATACTTTATTTACATGAGCCTCAGTTTTTCATCTGTATGATGGCAATAGCAATATCAGCTACCTCAATGGATTCATAGGAGGCTCAAATAAATATAAGATGTATATTTTTAAGCTGTACATCTGTTTTATAAATATAAGGTGATATATTTATTGTCAAAAGGATTTTCACAAAGCTAGTCTCATCCTTAACCTGGTTGATTTATTTCTTTGTACGGCACATTCCTACCAGCTGAGGTGGCCTGCCAGGAGGTTGTGTTCAGAGAAATAATGTAACATTGTAAGGCCAAGCAGGATCTTCGTGGTTGAATATTTTACATGGCTAACAACCACTTCTTTCCCAGAACTGATAGAGAATACAAACCAAGGTGCTGTTCTGCCTTAAGTGTGATTCTAAATATAATTCTTGACTATCTTTCTTAAGGCATGGGGAGCAGTTTCTTCACTGACAGGGTTTATTCTTTATGGAGTCATTCCACAAAGTGGTGGGGGGAGGTGTTAGTGCTTCATCGGTTCCCAATACTTTCGGAGTACAGAATGCAGTTTCGTAACCGGGCTCATAAAGCCTTCTGTGTTTTGAGCCTTGCCTGTCACCACTCCCTGCCTGAGACGGCACACTCCAGGTATACTGAATCACCAGGCACTCTCACTTCCTCCACATGTGCTGTGCTTTCTCTCAGGCTTGCCTTGTTCTTCCCTGTGCTGCTCTTCCTCCCCTAATCTGGCTAGCTCTACTCATTAGTTAAGTTTCAGCTTCTTCCAGGACACTGAGATTCTGTGCACGCCCCACCAGCCCACACTGCGTTGGGCAAACCAACACTGTCCCCGCACCCTGCGCGCCTGCTTTACGGCACTTGTTACGTTCTATCATAATGTTTAGCTTTCTAGTTGGTCTCCTACATCACACTGTAGGCTGTAAACTTTCGAAAGGTAGACAATGGGATTTCTTTACTGCCATGAGCCCAGCTCAGTACCCTGCAAAGAGCAAGTTCTTCAGAAATATTTGCTGAGCGGATGAGTGAATATATGAAGCCCAAAAAACCCTGTATTACCTGTACCTAGAAAAATAAGGGCAAGCAAAATCAGGATACCTTTAAGAACAGCTTCTACATCTTAAGGACTTACTCTTAACTAAGGAATGAGTAAAATGGTACCATCTATGCCATTTCCTTAATGCATCTTCCCAGAAATTCTGGATGACTTAAATTGGGGTGCTCTTAGGCAGCTGCTCCGTGACTCATCCCACAGAAGTAAGTGCATCAGGGTATGTAGTCACACACTTTTGTGTGCTGTTAAGTTGGAGCAACCACCACCTATAGTGGGAGGGGATGAAAGGCATGTTATGGGAAAGACAATAAAAGCTGAACTCTGAGTGTGTGTTTAAAGCTTTGGGGGTATATATAAAAGCATGACACACTTAACTACTTTATTGGTTTAAAAAAAGTTTTAAGTATCTTAGGCAATAGCTATACCAAAAAATTTGCTAAAATTAGGGAACTAAACCCCAAACCCCAAATGTTGGCCTCCTTTATGTAGTTTTGCAAATTTTTCACGCAGATAGTGGTTTGTCGTTTTACTTTAAAAATTTACCACCTTTATAAGAGAATGCATATTTTACAATATTATTCTTTTTTAATGTTTATTTATTTGAGAGACAGACACAGAGAGAGAATGGGGGAGGGGCAGAGAGAGAAGGAGGCACAGAATCTGAAGCAGGCTCCAGGCCCTGAACTGTCAGCACAGAGTCCAATGTGGGGCTTGAACTCATGAGCCGTGAGATCATGACCTGAGCCAAAATCAGATGCTTAACCACTTAATGGACTGAGCCACCCAGGTGCCCCTTTACAACATTATTCTAACCAAGGTTGTAATTTTTATAAGAAAAAATGTAGTATTTATAAGACAAACAAAATCACATATTCTCTGAAAAAAAAATCTTAAAATATAAGGAAACATTCTAGATTTACACACGGAAATGTCTGTACGGTTAATAAAAGCAGCCTAATAATATTAATTTACATGTTATTAGTGAAAAACAGTGAATCTATGTATTCTCCCACATGGCAAAGGATGACACAATCCTTTATATGATTTGTCAATAATTACAAAGTCTGGACACAGAAACAGCAGGCCATTTCTTTCAGATATGTTCTATAGGATACAACACTTTTATCTAACCTTGCCTACATTTTCCCCTAAAGAATTATGGACACTTACTACTGTAGTTTACATATTAATTTCTCTTTCCTACATATTTTATGCATATGTGTGAAATTAATAGGATTAAGATATTGGTAATTGGATCTTCTTCATTTTATTAAATCTTCAATATACAAAGTTGAAGTCTGTGTCATACTGAGCATTTAGGTTTCTTAATGGTTGCTACATTTTAGGAAAGGGGCACCATCTTGGGGCTACAAGCTTAGTGACTGCCTGTGATACTGTGATTTATAACAAAAAATATAGATTTCATCTTCCATCTAGTTTCTGACACAAAGCTCCCAAAGCTCTTGGAATTTCCTTTAGTGAGGAGAACAATAAAGGCGTTTTGTTGTGTTCATCAGGCAACTTTCAGAAAGCACCTAAGGATGGGGACCAGCTGCCAGTGGAGCCAACCCTGTGATTAGACATTTGGAACTTTCAGTCCCACCCCTGACTTCTAGGGAGAAGAGAGAGGCTGGAAGTTGATTTAATCTCTGACAGCCAGTGATTTAATCAGTCTTGCCCAGGTAATGAAGCCTCCATAGAAACTCAAAAGGATGCGGTTTAGATAGTTTCCAGGTTGGGAACACATGGAGATTTGGAGAGTGGAGTACCTGGGGAGAGCATGGAGGTTCGGTGCCCTCACCCCTGCCTTGCCCACTGCATCCTTTAAGTCTGGCTATTCCTGAGTTATATCCTTTTATCATAAACCAGTCATCTAGTAAGTAAAATGTTTCTCTGAGTTCTGTTAGATGCTCTAGCATATTAACTGAACCCAAAGAAGGGGTCTTTTTGTTTTTTAAGTAGGCTTTATCCCCAGTGTGGAGTCCAGTGCAGAACCCAATATGGGCACAGAATCTGAAGTGCTCCAGGATCCAAGTTGTCAGCACAGAGCCTGATGCAGGGCTTGAACTCACAAACTGTGAGATCATGACCTGAGTCGAAGTCAGATGCTTAACCTACCGAGCCACCAGGTCCCCTGGCATATTCATTTTTCCAATTATTCCATGACTGTGTACTGCACAGGTACAATGGCCAGGCATGTTCTAAGAGACCCTCACATGTGGCGCTCTCTGTCTGGAGAATGACACAGAATTTCCCTTGAGGCCGGTACCACTAACTCCACCTTCTTGTCTCACTTCCTCAGGAATCCCCTCAACTCCATGCCTTTCTTCTGTTTTTGCTTTTATACTACCCAACACTGTTCTCTTGTAGAACTTATCACAATTGTTAGCAGTTTTGTGTGACAATTCTGTTAAAATCTGCCTCCCACAGGGGAAGCAGCCTCTGTGCTATTTTATCTGCTCTGTTTGGGACCGATCCTGTTTCACTCTCCATTGTACGCTTAGAACCTGATGTGGTGACTGACTTAAGAAACAGTTTTGAATGAATAAGTGATAAGAAAGGCTATCTGTTGAAATCTTTGCAGAAATAACTTAAAATATGAAGGTAATAACAAACTCACATTTGTTGGAAACTCAAGAGAGACTTCTAATTAAAGACACAATGATTTACAATGTAAATAGTTAAAATACATATAACAATTTGTTGTATAAAGATAAAACATTCAGGCAACGAATGACAAATGATCATTTAGGGAGCCAGTGAGAGTCAAGAATCTGTCAGAGACTCTTCATCACTAAACAGGAACCCAGATGTTTTATTTCTTGTTGTCTTCTTCCATTTTTAAATTTAGAAATTTACCAGCCCCCCACACCCCCCACAAAGTAGAGACAAAGGTGCTTTATTAGATGACTTAAGCTTCTTTAAAAGTTTTTTTTAATGCTTTATTTATTTTTGAGAGAGAGATAGAGACAGCATGAGCAGGGGAGGGTCAGAGAGAGAGGGAGACCTAGAATCTGAAGCAAGCTTCAGGCTCTGAGCTAGCTGTCAGCACAGAGCCCGACACGGGGCTCGAATCCACGAACTGTGAGATCATGACCTGAGCTGAAGTTGGACGCTTAACCGACTGAGCCACCTAGGCGCCCGGACTTAAGCTTCTTCAAAATATTCCTTTTGAGGATTTCTTTTCCTGTTTAATATTATAGTCTCTAAGGAATTTGGACCATCTTTTTAAAAAGAGATTTTATTTTTTAAAGTAATCTCAATTCCCAATGTAGGTCTCAAACTTACAACCTTGAGATCAGGAGTTGCATGCTCTACTGACTGAGCCAGCCAGGTGCCCCTGGGTCATCTGTAGTTTCAATATCTGACTACCCAATGCACTACAAAATCAGGGAGGCAGCAGAGGTTGTGAAAAGTACATAGATCTCTATCTGGGAGTCTTGGACTATAGTTTCAGCTCTGTTACTAAATAGTTCTGGAAACCCAGGGTCCCAGTTTCTCACCTGCAAAATTAAGATGTATTGGAGACTGGGTAATATGAGTCTTCTTAGAATTAAGGTTTGATTTTTTAGGGGCGCCTGGGTGGCTTAGTTGGTTAGGCTACCAACTTCAGCTCAGGTCATGATCTTTCAATTCATGGGTTCAGCCTGCACATCAGACTCTGTGCTGACAGCTCAGAGCCTGGAGCCTGCTTTGGATTCTGTGTCTTCCTCTCTCTCTCTCTCTTCCCCCCTTTGCCCCTCCCCTACTCACTCTCTAAAAAATAAATATTAAAAATTTTTTTAATTAAAAAAAGAATTAAGGCTTGATTTTTTTTAAATAGTTGCAAAATATAACATAGTTGCAGGTATTTTGTCTCTTCTTGGGACTTATCACAAAGAAGCTTAAATTTATGAATTTACTTTCTGTAAACAACTGGTCCATTTCCCCAGCCACACACAAATCTCACTGTAAATTAATACCTCATGAATACCTGAGTAGTAAATCAGTTTTCTGGAGCTTTGTCAAATTCAGGTTTTTGAGGCTGCAAACTTAAGAGTCAAACTTTGATCTATAGTGTTTGCAAAGATAAAGGCAGCATCTAAAATACACTTGACAGAAAACCACCACCACCACATCCTAGACAGCATTAAAATACTGGTGAATCCAATCATGATAAGTGGTTATAGAATTCATAGGGAAGGAAGAAGTGTATCTTCTTTCCAAAGTGCTTTCTAAGTTAGCCTGGATCATGGCTGCATGACTGAGAATGGTAGTAGAGAAATTTAATAAATGGACCTCTAATAGTGAGTTTTGCTCTTCTTGCTACATAGACAACAATTACACATGGCAGAGAAGATAAGAGCACCTCTAGTAAATGTCAACCATATTTGTTTATTAAAAAAGGAAATAAATTTCAGAGCTACTTCTAACCCATAAGTACAACAGCAAAACATTGTACATATATCTGTCTAAATCATTTTGATCTTAAAACACTCATAACAGTCTACATCCATTTCTTAGTCCAGAGAAAATTAAATATTTGAAACTGAGGCTTTTTCTATTTTAGGGTGATTACTGCTTTTTCCCATCTATACTATAGCTTTTGATTTTAATTATACAAGTCTGGTTTTATTTTTCCAACATTAAAGAATCTTTGCCTCACTTTTTATAATGCTTCTCTACAAACTTAAAGGGAACATTTATTTCCCAGTGAATCCTGTCCTTTCACATTTGCCTAGGAATGAACTAAGGTGATGATTCAAATGAGAAGTACTGGGAACTGGGGATAGAACATTTTGGAATTAGTGTGGTCATTATCAGTGTACTGCAAATACAGCACAATAGACCTTTATGTCTTTATTATTTTTTAACCAGTATGTGTGTACAGGGGGACAGTCTTGGTAAAGAGTGATTTAAATTTAGGATACACCAATATAAGTCAACATGTTGGAAAGGTACAACAAACCTTTCATTGTTCTTAGCATTCATTTGAGTATTTATTCATTCATGGATTCATTCATTCGTTCAACATTTCTGAGCAGGGACGTGGAGTTTGAAAAAGAAAAAACCTGTTGTCAAGTGGCTAGCAGCTCAGTGAGAGAAAAACAAAAGCAACAATATTATCGTTGTGCTGTGATAAGGAAAAAAAAATTGCAGGAGATTCAAGTAAATACATCAAAAAATAGTTGGGGTCAAGCAGAGAAGACCCCTTGGTAAGGCCTGACTTCAAATTGAGTTTTACCAAGACATACAGGAAGCCGGGCGGCAGGCAGGAGGAAGCAAGCAGCAGTACAGGCAAGAAAGCCTTCGAGAAGACAGGACATGTCCCTGCTGGAGTACCCAGCAGAGAAGGGCAGTGAAGCTTCTGATAGCAGACTGAATAAAACCTTCATGTAGCACTTTATTTGCAGTGTACAACTAAAGGGAATCACAGATGTTTACTGGAATGGGCCATATGGTTCCCAATGAGTGCATTACAAACCTCAAATGAATCCTGTTGATTGTTCAAAATTATAATACTGAGAAGAGAGATTAGACTTTAAGCTCTATTGTAGAGTAGTGCTTGAGGGGGCATGAGGCATCTGAAGGACTGTAAAGCTAGTATACTTCTAATGAGTTCAAGAGCCAGAGTGACTTCATTTAATAAAGGGTTAACAGAGTTGTTGAGGTTGTGAATCAACAGCATGACAGACTACTGATTTTGAAAGCAACCCATATTTGTATCCGGAAAACAGAGAGGACTTAAAGTGGTTCAGACTAAGTACTGGTATCACCCACGAGGTTAGCTTCCTAATTTCTTATCCCAGATTATAGCTGTCAATAAAATCTTGCTTTTGCTGTGTCTACCATGTGGTTTCATGGGCTATTTATCCAGCTGAAGAGATATTTTTCTACGACATGAACTCTTTAGTAGTTCCTTTGGTAATAATCCAAATCTCTGATAAGATAACTATTAGTTAACAAACATAAATTCTCAAATGCTTCCTAGGACTTGAGTAAATTCAAAGGGTAATAACAGACCGCTCCAACTGGTGATAGCATTCCCTTCTAGTAATGGCTGGGTCATCTCTCGCCTGAAGGACTTTATTTAAAGAGTCAAACACAGCACCCACAGGAAAGCACAAAGGTGTTCTTTGTGCAGGTTATGGGAAAGTCCAATGAGGTGATCCAGCACACTCCCTTGTTACTGTAATTCTGGAAACCAGTGATGATGATCTCTAAGATGGATTCCTACTGTTCCACAAGGCTGGATGCTTGCCTTCGGATGTCAGAAAATCAAAAACTTTATGAGTATGTTGCCTGTTGGCATTCAAACGCCAGGCATTTCTCCTGTTGCTTCCGCGCACCCTCCCTCCAGAAGTGGCCCATAAATGACAGAGCCAAGTCACAGAACAAATCCTGCTTCTAGTTCAATGCTGCAAACATAGATTAAGTCATATCTTGGAATCCCTCCATTGAGAAAACTTACAAGAAGTAAAGCAACTTTTCAAAGCATAGCAAAATAAACATTTACTCCATGACTTACTGAACTTGGCACATGGAAAATATGCACTTCCAGTAAAGTTAGTGAGTTAACTAAGGCACCGACTTCACCTTCCTGGCTGCTTAGGGCCGCCAGACCGCTCTGGGAGGCTGATCTTACTTGTCTTCCTAATCCCACCACTAAATCTATTATTTGAGGCAAAGCATGTAACTTCAGCTACTCCGGCTCGTTGTCAGTAGGACAATGCTCCTGGCTCTCGGCACATTTCTTAGGACAAATGTTCGACAATTAAACATGTTCTTTTAATATAAACACTGTTTTGATGGTACACACTGGAAAACTATGAAGCATGTAAATAATTTGAAAATGTCAGTTTGGGATGAGGTGCTAAAACTTGTGAGTCATTTCAAGAGATTTTCCTAAATTGAGGAGATTTGTGGGAGGGGAATGCAGGCATTGGAAATTTCAAATAAGAGATTTAACTCAACAAGAATTCACTGAGGACATTGTGCCAGGCCTGTAATTAAGCTTTCCAGGCAGTACAAAAGAAACAGGAGAGTAGGTCTTCAGGGAAATGGTTGGGGAACAGCCCCAGGTGGTGGAGGATTTGCCAAATGAGTGGAAATACAGGATACAATGTGGGGGGTGGCATCAGAAGAGATGGTGGTAAACTAGTGAGGCCCAGAAGGTTTCAAGAAGTGGTACATTTAAAGCTGGATTCCTAAGAAAGGGCAGATCTGGAAAAATTTTAAAAAGGGGAACAAAATTACACATAAACATAAGGGCATGGTCTAAGGCAAGAAGATGGGAATGCAATAAAATGCCTCTGTACCGTGTATGACCATCGTCACATATTTGTTCATTCCAGCTAATATGCCCTAGCAATAGTACTTTCCATGCTTTGTTGATCTGGTTGCCATGAAAAGCTCTAGCACAAAATGCATTTATTCAAAATAAATTTGGAGAAGTATTTAAAGCCCTGAAACTTTCCTCTGCCTCTATTCCCCCCACCCCACCTTTTTTAAAATAGTAAAACTACCCTGTACGGAGTGCAGGGTATATATAACGTGTGTTATTACATTTCCTGGGACTTAGGTATGGTACCAAACGTATGCCTGTCTGATTCTAGGTCCTTAACTCTGTGCCATCATTTACCTAGACTAATGTTGCCTGATTCTCTCTGCGTGATCTCTTTGGGATTTTCAGTGCATTCTCATGGGTCAGATTATTCACCCTAATAATTCTGCACAGTGGTTTATCAGATTACAGCTTTCACTCTATCTTCTAACTGTACTCCCAGGCCTTTCAGAGAAGTATCATTTGGGCAAATTGTATTACGTGATCCACTCAAAGTGAATGATATATGCTTCTCTTTATTTTTTAAAAAGTTTTTAATTTATTTATTTAGAGAGAGGGAGAGACAGAGAGAGAGAGAGAGAGAGAGAAAGGAGAAAGCAGGGGAGAGGCAGAAAGAGAGGGAGAGAGAGAATCCCAAGCAGGCTCAGTGCTTACAGTGGGCAGTCTGACGCAGGGCTCATGGTGGGGCTCAATCTCATGAACCGTGAGATCACGACCTGAGCTGAAATCAAGAGTCAGAGGCTTAGCTGACTGAGCCACCCACGTGCCCCAAAAGACCGGTGTTTACACAAAGTGTCAGTAACAAGCACACAGTTTAAAGGGTTAGCTCAATATATCTAGTGAGCATCAGCGGTTGTATTCCACTACTTTCACAAATTCAGGAGAAGCAGGACTCGAGAGCTGAGGATACCTGAAATGGGAGGCAGAGCGAAAAGTAGCGAGTAAGTGGGGCGCCTGGGTGGCTCAGTTGGTTAAGTGTCCGACTTCAGCTCAGGTCATGATCTCACGGTTCGTGAGTTTGAGCCCTGTGTTGTACTCTGTGCTGACAGCCGGCTCAGAGGCTAGAGGCTATTTTAGATTCTGTGTCTCCCTCTCTCTCTGACCCTCCCCTGCTCATGCTGTCTCTCCCTCTCTCAGAAATAAAATAATAATAATAATAAATAAACATTAAAAAAAAGTAGCAAGTAACTTTCCCTCTGTCTACTCTGTTGCTTTTATTTGAGATGGTCTTAACCTTCACATGAGAAGTGACAGTTTAATATTAAATAAGTAACACAGAGCTTTAGAAAGTAATTATAAAAACTCACACAAACTCATATATATATGAGGCATTATGGAAAACTTCAGAGTCATGTATTTTCAGGCAATTTCCTGAACTAAACCAACCAATCTGAAGTTTTCTTCCTGTCTCTATAATGAAAATGCTGATGTCTGTCATGGACAGACTTTTTAATTTTTATTTTTTTATATATTTATTTATCTTTGAGAGAGAGAGAGAGAGAGAGAGAGAGAGCGCATGCGAATGAGGGAGGGGCAGAGAGAGGAGAGAGAATCCCAAGCAGCCTCCACGCACAGCAGGAGCTGGTAGCAAGAGTGGGATGCTTAACCAATGGAACCACCCCGACACCCCATGGATGTACTTAAAAAAATTTTTTTTTTAATGTTTATTTATTTTTGAGAGAGAGAGAGAGACAGAGCGTGAGTGGGAGAGGGGCAGAGAGAGGGAGACACAGAATCTGAAGCAGGCTCCAGGCTCTGTGCTGAGCTGTCAGCACAGAGCCCGACGTGTGGGGCTTGAACTCAGGAGCCGTGAGATCATGACCTGAGCCAAAGTCTGATGCTTAGTCGGCTGAGACACTCCGGCGCCCAACCCCTATAAACAGATTTTTTTTTAAAGAAGACTACATTTTGCCATGATTGTTGTGTCCTATTGCTGTCACTGGCGTCTTCCATTATGTGAACTTCGGGGGTCTGACTAGGGCTGGGGCTTTTTCCATAGCCATGTTAAAGTCACCACTGCAACCCTCAATGCCCAGATCAAGAATTTTCATCCTAGCTGAAGCAAGTAAGTTTTAACTTCCCTTTGATGCAGCACTACTAGGTGGGCCTGAAGTGAAAATGGGACTTTACATAATGAACCTAGTAGTAACCACACTTAAGTGTGAGAGGAAAACAAGACAGACATTTAAAAAAATTACTTTTGTGCTGCTTTTGGTAGATGAGTTCAAAATATACCAGAAACTGAATGCAACAGGAAGTTGTAGGATAAAAAGCCAAAAAATAGGCCAGAAAAGCTAGTTGAATAGAAAGATATTGACTTTGTGAAACTAATAATGTAATGGAAGTCACTGGTGGCACTCAGAAATAATATAAACAAAAAAGTCTATTCAAGAAAAAAAATTAAATAAATATGTGAATCAGACAAGGAAGTAAAAGCAATTGAAAATGAACTCTGAGGCCTTCCTTTGTTTCCTTCTAAATGTGCTTATCATTCGCCTCCTCAAAATGCTTCAGGACCATCTATTTATGCAAGCCACCTGCTAGCCTGCCCCTCTCCTGAACTTGGCATTTTTCACCTTCTAACATGCTACACAATTTCCTTATGCTTATTTGTATTATCTATCTACCCCCCACTAGCATGCAAGTTTCTCAACGACAAGCATTCTTGTCTGTTTTGGTAACTGATTTCTCCAAAACACATAAAACAGTTCCTGGAGCAGAGTTAATTAATCAATCAATTAATCAATCAACGCTAAGCATTGTCTGGTGCTAACTACAGCAAATTCATAGCTCAGGAATGGAGAAATAATCACAAGTAAATTCAGCAAATGAGATTTACAGAACAGAAGTAGCAACACTGGGAATAATAGTAATAACATAAAAATTATTACCATTTGTTGAGTGCTGGTTATGCACTACCACTCTTAAATGCTTTACATCTAGTGTCTCATTCAACAACACTGAGACAGGTATTACTACCATTCTGACTTTATGGATGAGGAAACGGAAGTACAGGAACCTTAAGTAACATATCAGAGAGTACCGAACTGGTATCAGCAGGGCTAGGATTTTAACCCAAGAAGTGTGGTGAAGAGTTTGTGCCTCCTAATCACCGGGAAGCACAAATCATCCTGAAAAGTGGATTACTAAGGCAAATAGGTTTTATCAAGCTTACTTGTTCTCCAGGACAAGGAGAAATGGGAGTATATCTGGGAGACCCCCCTCTTGTTAATTAAAACATTTTTATTATTGGGGCACCTGGGTGGCTCAGTTGGTTAAGCACTTGATTTTCACTCAGGTCATGATCTCAAGGTTAATGGGTTTGGGACCCATGTCAGGCTCTGCACTAACAGGGCAGAACCTGCTTGGGATTCTCTCTCTCTCTGCCCCTCCCCTGCTCTCACTCTCTCTCTCACACACACACAAAAAAAACCTAAAATTAAAAAAATTTATTATTGAAGTATAGTTGATATAAAACGTTATATTAATTTCAGTTGTACAACCTAGTGATTCAACAATTCTATGCAATATACAATCAAAGGAAACCATCCACAAAATGAAGAGGCCACGTACTGAATGGAAGTCCCTTTGAAAGTTATTTTTGAGAGAGATGGGGCAGAGAGGATCCAAACTGGGCTTTAGGCTGACAGCAGTAAGGCCATGTCAGGCTCAAACTCACAAACTGGGAGATCATCACCTGAGCCAAAGTCGGACACTTAACCAACTGAGCCATCCAGGCATCCCAGAAGTTCCTTTGAAAAATGCCAATATTGGGACACCTGGATGGCTCAGACTACTAAGTGTCCAACTTTGGCTCAGGTCATGATCTCACAGTTTTGTGAGTTTGGGGCCTGCACTCGGCTCTGTGCTGACAGCGTGGAGCCTGCTTGAGATTCTCTGTCTCCCTCACTTTCTGTCCCCCACCCTCCATGCTCATGGTGTCTCTGTCTGTCTCAGGATAAGTAAGAAATTTTTTAAAAAATGCTGATATCGTGGCAAGAAGCACACCTGAAAGTGGCACTGTGAGACTGTCAGCAGGGGATTAATGGACAGTGAGCCAAGTTCAGCAAAAGAGCACAAATTGGGGGTAGAGGGCAGGGGGCAAGAGAAGGAAAAAGGCACAGGGAGCTGAGTGAGGAGCCACAAAAGATGAACTTTTATGTTAACTCTCCTGGAATTAAAAAAGATGAGCTTCTGCATATTCTATTTTGAACATGTCACTAGCATGTGATCTGTCAGTGACAGCAAAACATTTCCTGACCTGCATGTTGCCAGACTACTCTCTGGCTTTGCAACAAGATTAGAAGATGCAATTTGATAGAAATTTCTGGCTTTGCACTGTGAAATAGTGCCGTTTCATTATTTTTACTCTTTTTTGTTTTCCAAAAAGGGGTAGAGGTAGCAGTGTATCATGAACAGATCAAATGGTACTAATAAATAACAATGGTTATCTGGAAATAACCTAGAACAAAGAGTGCTTTCTCCTTTTCTAGCTGTGTGTGTGTGCAGTTGTTCATCATTGGTCATAAAAAGGAGATGACTTCTCTGAGAAGCAAGTCCCTGGTTACCATTAGTGAATGTCACTATGAAACGTATTTACCAAAAGAATTTTATTTCCCCAACTACATTCTGTTTAAGAACATCAAAGGGCAGAAAGCATAAGGAAAAAATTATGACACCCCATCCATGCAACATAATATATATCCCACATATACATATACACAGAGTAATTATAAATAACTTTTGCTGTCTAACTCATTTTCCCCTTTTTGTTTTTCATTGAAAGGCCCAGAAAGAAGAGAAAAGTAACACAAAGTCATTAGCTTTATTGCAATCTAGTCTTTCTTGTTTCAGAACCACTAAACCATTTTTAGATTTAATTTTACTGGTAAATAAAACACTTCTAAAGTTCAATAACAAGTTAACGGTCCAAGTTTGGTTTTTTTCCCCTTTCTCTTTAAGCCATATTGACCTTTATAGAAGCACAAGAACAACATTTGACATTTCGCAGAAAATAAAGAAACATAATTTAGCAATTTTTAACCAATCACCACACGTTACAGCTTTAGAGTTGCTCAACTTTTTCCAGACACAAATGTCTCACAAGTATGCTTCATATTCTTTTAAAATCACAAGTAAATAAACAAAAATTTAATTAGATGAGCCTGTATCACATATTTGGCTGACGTCACACTCTTCTCTCTGGGAAAAAAAAATCCATTAAAAAAAAAAAGAAAGAAACACAAGACACAGATGACACTGGGCACAAAAGACTTGCTTTTGTCTCAAATCTTGTGCTGCATTTCTTTCTTTTTTTAATAAATTTGTAAAAACATTTATTTATTTCTGAGAGAGAGACAGAGTGCAAGTGAGGGAAAGGCACAGAGAGATGGAAACACAGAATCCAAAGCAGGCTCCAGGCTCTGAGCTGTCAGCAAAGAGCCTGACAAGGGGCTTGAACTCACAAACTGCAAGATCATGACCTGAGATGAAGTGGGACATTTAACTGACTAAGCCACCCAGGAGACCCCAATGCTGCATTTCTGAACTACAGCTCAATAGTCTCAATTGCAGGTCCTGACATGGTGGACAGACTTCTGGCCCAACTCTCACACCATGAGAAAGAAACATACACATGAGCTTGGGGGCTGAGGAGGGATGTGCTAAATGGATAAGGGGCATTAAGGAACCTACTCCTGAAATCACTGTTGTACTATATGCTACCTAAACTGGATGTAAATTTAAAAAATAAATTATAAAAAAATAGAATAAATAAAAATGCATTTATAGCCAAGCCCCCGCCCCCAATGTCTGTTGCCTCCAACCCAGCCATTGGCACTACTTCTATTTTTGGCCAAAATGTCCAAAAGCCTGGTGGATGGATGCACATGTTCAAGGAGCAAGATAGGAAGGAACACTGAGTGTTTCCATAGTCTGGTTCTTCAACTCTCCTTTTGCTTTTGATGGCTTGTTCTTACTTACAGATGAGAGCAGGAATAAACTGCTCTGCACCCCAATTCCTATGCTTTCTCTCTCTCTTCTGTCTTCCACAGCATCTCATTTCCCTCAGCACAGACGGACATTAGCTTGCCAAGCATAGTTAGGGAGGCCCTGGCTCAACTTATGCCCCTTCAGGTGCCCTTTCCCCATTTATCAAGGATAACTGGATCTGTGTCTCCTCTGGGGCCAGAGATCAGAACAAGTTCTTTGCCATCATCCAGAACAGGCTTAGAATGGCCAGCATCTCCTCTTTCCCCTCTTGGGCCAGCCACAGACTGGAAGGTCACTTGAGGGGATGGATCATCCTGAGGCCACCCTGAAAGTTGGGGTTTGTTCCAGATTATGTTCAGAACAGGGGTCCAAGAATTCTTTAAGCAACTCTCATTTTTTAAAATGTTTGGTCTAAAAAGTTTGTCAAAGATAGAATCGGAAAAGTCTCCTTTCTGGGATGCATGTGGACTATGAGGGAGGGCTCCAGTTCACTGTGATGAAGCCTTCAGTGCATGCCTACTAGGTGAGCCAGAGGTCCAAAACAGGCAGCTTGAACACTGCCTGCCAACAGGTTTTGATTGGCCTACACAGTACTTAACGGCTGTCTTTAAATAGTTGCCAGTATTAACAAATTAGGAGCTCTCACATAAAAATCTGGTTTCTGGCTTCTCTAGAAAAATCAGAAGATCTGGCTGACACTGGATCTGCTTCCTGTTTGGCAAATGCTTAAATGGAGCCAAGTAGCTGCTGCCCCTTTAGACAAGGCACCCTGGCCCTTGACCACAGGCCCTGCCTGGTCGGCTCTCGGCCTTCTATAGACATGCATGTGCACCTTCTGGCGGAAGCATGCTAAGTACCGATGGAGAAGCTGGTAGAGTGCTATGTTCTTTTTGGTAGATGTCTGGCAGGGTTTGGCTCATGCTTTTCTCTCACCTTTTCACCTCCCCTTTCTCCTCGCCTCTGAATTGACTTGATGTGGCACAGACACTTCAGGGGGCCAACCAAAGGCAAAATGCCACCGCTCCCTGATGTCCTTGCGTCTGGGACTTCAATTGCTGCTCTGGCTGGAAAAGACTTGTTAGTGAGGAAGATATATAACTCATATTAATTGAGCCAACTCTGTGTCAATAAAAAGATACAGTCGTGCCAAGGCAGAGAGTTCTGAGGGCCAAAAAGAAGTGAATGTGCATGATTTTATTTTATTTCTTGTTCTTTTTTTTTTTTTTTTTTTTGCTTTATAGCTGCAGATGAGCTTATATGTATTTAAGTAGCATTACAATAATAAAACCAAAACTGGGGATCTGAAAGAAGTTTTCTCGTTCAGGCCTTACAGAATCTTCCTTGGTTTGTACCATGTGCCTGACACTTGGCCTGCTCACTGGGGAGGCTTGTCCTTGACTCTGCTCTTGCCTAATCATTGTTACTGGTGGGTTTTCTTTTATTTCTTAATGTGGGCCCAAAATTGGGCTGCAAAGTTGATAAATAGAAGGATGATGTCTGAAGTCAAGTAACAAGAGCTCTAAAACACTTCTTTGTTTCAACCTGCAACTATGGAGATGATGCCTGGCCTCTGTGTTCAGGACGGTTGCCAGCTCTCCGCTTATAAAATAGCACAGACTAGCTTGTGGTGACCCGCAGCAGGAAAATCACTGCGGGGCCAGGTGCTAAGTTGGTAAGACAGAGGCAAAAGATAACTTGGGGGGAATTTCAAAGTGTATCAGAGCCTCCCCCGGCAAGGCGCCTGTGGACTGCCCAGCGGTGGTGCGGCCACATTTCTGTCTTTCTCACAGCTCTGAAAACACATGCGGCCAAGTCCTGGCTGACTTCAGGGAGCCAGGTGCCCAACTAAGATTGCTCCCAGCACCTGCCATTATTAACTGCTACTAAGAATGTGCACTGGCTTTCCGAAGTGGCACAAACCTGGATGTTTTATTATTCCTTTTCACCCATTCTGAATTGGAAATTCACCCTGTCTCCTAAAACAAAACAACAAAAAGCCCCTGCTGAACACGATTAGGTGGATTTTTGGGGGGTTTGTTTGTTTTTTCAGTGCAGAGCTGGGTCCTCGTGTGTGGAAGGCTTGCTCTCTCAGGGGATAAGCCGTACATAGTAATCTTTAGGATTACTGACAGAGCCCCAAATCTGTGCGAATGATCAAGATAGATAAAAAATAATGAGAACAACGGGATACAATAGAAAACAGATGTTGAAAGGGAAGGAAGGATGATAAGCCAATGCAGCTGATGAAACAGAGATGGCGACGGGAAGGGAAAGAAGAGAACTGCCAGTGATTTCAGAGGGGAGCTAAGTTCAGGCGGTCTCTCCATGTACCTCCTCTAGGCTTTAAGGATTAAATCAGCTTCTTCCACTTCAAGTGTCTACCGTGCAGCATCCTAAACCCCAAGTGCCCCTAATTCAACTCAGGAGGTTCTCTGCACGGTAAGAGAGGCTATGAGGTGAGACGCATGGGGGATTTATGTCAGGACTCCTGGTCTCACGAAGATTACACTCTGGATTACAATATTATTTAGTGCATTTATGTATTACTTATTTATGGTGAATGCCTTTCATGCTGCTCTGGGCTCACAATGTCAGACAGGGCAAGATCCGTGGGAAGGGCAAGATCGCCCAGGATTAGGTCCCGTGTTTCAGCAAAAGAAACTCCCTGGTGGGTGGCTGTCTTTGAACTTGTCTTTATAGAAGAAATGCAAGAGGTCAGGTGTAAAATTTGCTGTGGTTAAGGTATTTACAAAACAGTGATGTTTTTAAGGAAGTTTTCTTTTTTTACAGTTCTTTAAACTGTTTTAATAGAAGCCTTAATAATGTGGCACAAAGGCTCTGTTCCTGTCACCCCTCACCAACTCTACCCTTACCCCAGGGCCTTTGTGGTGCTATTTGCTTTTACTCTCCCACAGAGGCTTCATTTAAACTAGTCCCTTCCATCTTGTGCCTTTGCCCATCCTTTTATCTGAAGAACGTGAAGACTTTCCTTTCTTCCGAACAGCATCCAAATTTGGTATACTCTGTGACCCTGCTCTAGGACCCCATCTTTCACAAGGTCATCTCTGGCTTTTCAAGACCTTTCTATGAACTTCTCTATTATTATTACTAAGAATAATTGCAAATAATATTACATAACAACCACCACCATTACAGTGAGAGTAGCTAATATTTTCTGAGCATTCTTTCAGCTCCACACATATGGCCATGCTTCACATATGTTATTCATTTTATTCTATCCTCCCAACAGTGCTAAGTTAGGTACTATTTTTATCCACATTTTTCAGAAAGAGAGAAACTGAGGGGCACCTGGGTGGCTCAATTGGTTAAGCATCTGACTCTTGGTTTCAGCTCAGGTCATGATCTCACGGTTGGTTTGTGAGTTCAAGACACATGTCGGGCTCTGCGCTGACCGTGTGACGTGAAGCCTGCTTGGGATTGTCTCTCTCTTACTCTCTCTGCCCTTCCCACATGCTCTCTTGCTTTTCTCTCTCAAAATAAATAGATAAACATAAATAAAGAGAGAAACTGAGACTTTAGAGAAATTAAGTGAGCTTCCAAATGATATCCAGTAAGTGACAGGGGATTCTTGTATCATCAATTTAGCATGTAATTATGAAATAATCATTTGTGTCTCTTGCTATTTATTGCACAGTTATTCAAATATTTTAAATATACTGATGAGGAAAGGGATTATAGTAAAAAGCAAAATTGGGGTTTCAAATATAAAAATGGGCTCTTTAGTTAATCCTGTCATTGATATTTTAGGGTTTGGGCAAACTCATGAGAGTACTGCGATTGAGCAGAGAGAAGCTGAGAATGTACCTACGAATAAAGAGAGAAGAGTGATATCCCAGAAGGCCACTGGACATTACCTGGGACCAGTGGTGGTTTGTAGGTTTAGTTCACAGATGAAGCCCTTACAGGCCTGTTCCTCTAGAGCTCACCTCACTCTCTCAGGCCTTCCTTTTCTTTAAAAAAATTTTTTTAATGTTTATTTATTTTTTAGACAAAGAGAGACAGAGTATAGGTGGAGGAGGGGAAGAGAGACAGGGAGACACAGAATCCGAAGCATGCTCCAGGCTCTGCGCTGTCAGCACAGAGCCCAACGCGGGGCTTGAACCCATGAACCGTGAAATCATGACCTGAACGGAAGTCAGACGTTTAACCGACTGAGCCACCCAGGCATCCCCCTCCCTTTTCAATTCAGAACAAAAAAATAGCAGAAAAGAACACATGTATTTGCAAAAGTTACAAAAAGAATGAATGGCAAAATCAATGTCTCTAAAACTTTTTAGTTTCTCACATAGAACATTATTCATTTTTATAATGTTCTGTAATAGGATCATAAAGTTCCAGAGTTAGACAAGATACTGTTGAATTGCATTCATTTATAGATGAAGAAATTCCATCCTCATGGTTTGGTCAAAGCCAAACAGTTATTTAATGGCATTTCTGTACTTCCTAGGTCCTAGTTCAAAGTTTTGTTCATGGGTCATTATGATCCACAAATACAACTAATTTCATAGGCAAATTCATACATGTCTGTTTATATCTGGGATATAGATGGTGTTCTCCAAAGACAATTTTACCCTAAATGAAAAGAAACAGGAAAAGTAAAAACTTTATTTTTTATTTATTTATTTATTTATTTATTTATTTGAGAGAGAGATTAAGTGAGCAAGGGGCATAGAGAGGGTGAAAAAGAAGAATCCCAGAATGTGCAGAGACAGAAGGAGAGAGGGAGAGTGTGCGGAGCCTGGAGTGGGGCTCAAGCTTACCTGAGGCAGGGCTCCAGCTCACGAACAGTGAGATCATGGCCTGAGGCAAAGTTGGACACTTAACCAACTGAGCCACCCAGGTACCCCAAGAGTAGAAATTTTAAAAAGAAAAATTAGTCACTCAGCAAGTCAACTGCTCCAGCCTTGGTTACTTCACCAATAAAATGAAATAGTGGATTCAAGGTCACTAAGCCAGTAAGAATGTGATAGAATGATAAGAATACTTTTGGTGCCCACGAATTACCCAAGTTGTAGGGAAAGGGGCAAAAAAACTGATATATGTCATGGGAGATAGAAATCCAGAGGAGCAGGAAACAGTGAAGGTTAGGCACGGTCTGGTGACTGCTATAAATGGAAGAAGGGAATTACAAGTATAACTGGATGCCAGTAGAGAGAAGTACAGGATTTCTCAGAATTCTGAATGTAGAGAATGAGAGACCCTCTCGCTAGATCTTCAGAAGATATGTGTAAAAGGAGGGAAAGTACTGGAATGAGTCCTATAGATGGGATGGGTAGTAGTAGCAGCAGCCAGGGAGGATTCTTGGAAAATTCAGAGGGATGAGCATAGCAGTGCTCTGAGCATAGCACAAAAGAACTATCCTCCTTCTCAGGTCCAGAAAGGGTAATAGGAGACAGAAACAGTGTTAGTGAGCACCTGGATGGCTCAGTTGGTTAAGCGTCTGACTTCTGCTCAGTTCATGATCTCGGGGTTGGAGCATTGGGCTCTGTGCTGACAGCTCAGAAACTTGGAGCCTGCTTTTCAGATTCTGTGTCTCCTGCTCTCTGCCCCTCCCCCACTTGCACTCTGTCTCTCAATAATAAATAACATTTTTAAAAAAACAGTTAAAAAACCACAAAACACTGTTAGAGAGCATTAAGATCAGGGGTATATATCATTTTGCTAATTCATACTGACTAACAAACCTATTTGGTGATTCAAATACAGCCAGGTTTCAACCGGATTTTCTATTTAGTTTCTCTTCATTTTTTGCATTAAAAACATGCATTCCATGTTGAAAGAGAAGAGCACAGATGAAATTAAGTATAAAGGACTAGTGAAATGTGGTTTTGTTTTGGTAGAGATGACCTTTCTGTTTCTCTGACTCTACTTTTCCTAATAAAATATTTGATTTACATGGTTTAGAGGCATTAAAAAAAAAAACAAAACAAAACACTGTGGATTCTATCCAAAGACTAAAGTACTAATTTATAGTGTACTAAAAGAAACCTCCCAGTTACAAAACACTGTGGCTTTTATCATTTATACATAAATAACAACATACTGAAGCATAGGGAAAAAAGATAAAATGGGGATTTTACAAGCATGTAAAACATACAAAAATTTGAGGAAAGTACAGCAAGTCCAGAAAATTTGCAGCAATGATTCAGAGGCAGCCACTCCTCAAGAGATCTTGCACTTGCATTTCCTATCTACATTATGCTCTTCTAACATTTTCCTGACTTAGTTTTGAAGAGGAGCTCATGCATAAGAAAAGAATGGGGAAGAGGTTCTAGTACAGAACCTACGGTCAACTGTTGTAGTCCATCTTCACTTACTTGTAGCATTTTATTTCATGTTTTGAACACACATAAAGCCATATCGGCACATATGAGAGACATCCAAACACTTTATCTTAGGCCAACATGTATTTAGAAATAAAACACAATTCTCAAAAGTATATCATAGGAATGTAATGCGATACTGAAAAGCTTCCACAGAGAGGACTACTTAAATTTCTTTCAAGAATAAACATTTTTAAAAGATACTGAGAAATGTAAATATATCATTGTTAATAATATGAAAATTATTATAAATTAACTTGTTACTAATACAGTATTGTTACAGTAAAATAACAAAGAAGCAGGTTCTTCAGGGGCTCAGAAATGCTGGACCAAATTTTCATACTTGGGATAAGCACTGAAAATGGATATCCCTGTACAACCTCCCTTTTATTTTTAATTTTTTTTTACATTTATTTATTTTTGAGAGACGGAGTGAGACAGAGTGTGAGTGGGGGAGAGGCAGAGAGAGAAGGATACACAGAATCTGAAGCAGGCTCCAGGCTTCCAGCTGTCAGCACAGAGCCCAACATGGGGCTCAAACCCACAAACCGTGAGATCATGATCTGAGCTGAAGTTGGATATTTAACCAACTGAGTCATTCAGGCATCCCACAACCTCCCTTTTATTTTTACAATGATTCTTCATGAAAGTGGATAACTTAAAAGTGTATCATCTGTGATTCAGTAACATTCACAACTCTTATAAAATTTATTTACTAAGACTATAGCTCCTCCAACTCACTGTAATAGCTCTGATTACCCCATGACCTGTTATTCTGACAAGCTTTGAAGGAGAAAAGTATAGAAAGGCTTTTTGATGAAAAAAAAAAAAATTATAGGTACATTTATTTCGTTTTCATTGGCTTCTTTTAAATTTTCATTTAAAAAAGAAAAAATTCCTGGGGTGCCTGGGTGGCTTAGTTGGTTGAGTGTCTGACTTCGGCTCAGGTCATGATCTCACGGTTCATGGGCTGGAGCCCCATATCAGGGTCACAACTGTCAGTGGAGAGCCTGCTTCAGATCCTCTGTCCCCCCCTCTCTCTGCCCCTCTGCCACCCGTGCTCTATCTCAAAAATAAATATTTTTAAAAAATAAAGAAAAAATTCCTTTGAAAAACATCGTCTCAGTAAATGATCAGGTCACTGCTACAGTTGTAGCAATCAGGTTATACAGTTTTAGTAAGTTTTTTTCTATGCTATTCCACTGGAGATTCTCTAATTCTTGTAGTGCTGAAGATGGAGGTGGATATTCAATGATGAACGCATCTTCAGTACAAAATGCTGCCACCACATCAACCAACAAGAGGCTGCATATATACGTGAAAAGGAGAGAAAGCAGAGAAGCAAAAGGGAGAAAATGACTTGTCAAGCACCAATGTCCTCACGTCACTGTAGGAGACCTAGGCACATTCAGGACAGTTGCTTCCTGGATTGAACACAGCCAGTGAATACTAAGTTCTCTTTTTCTGCTATTCCATCGTTTCAGATGGCCTGTCTAGCCCCAATTAGTGCTAAGTTTACTATGTCTTTGTCTTCACACAGGAACAATTAAGGGAAGGAACATAAAGCTAGACACTTTGAGTAGTTTCCTAGAAAAAGGTGAAAGGTCCTGTGCATTTGCTGCCATGTTTAAACTCAGTTGATAATTCACTGAAAGGTAATGCACGTTACAGACTTCAGAGAAGAGTGGAGTTCATGGGTGGGAGTGTTACTAGATGCTGGGAAAACATACTCTGTCTGGCCTGTTTAGCTCAATGCAAATGGCCTCTGGGTCTCCTGGAAGACATCCTCCTAGATGCTTAGCGCCAGGGCCATGCAATCTAATGCTTGATTGCTTCAGCCCTGTCTTAGTCTGTAAGTGTGTCTCTTACACAGGTTTTCTTCTATCCAAGAAGGTTTAGGCAACATTTAAAAAGACAGACCACGCGACTGATTTAGGTGGAAGGCAGTTCAGTTGCAGCAGCACTTGGAAGCCTAGGCTTTAGAGAGTGGAGGAGACAGTGACACACAGGAAGAAAAGGCAGTGGGGATGGATATAAGGCAGCCACAGATATAACATCAACTTCACACTTTTTAAATTTTTTTTTAATGTTTTATTTATTTCTAGGAGAGAGAGATAGAAAGAGAGAGACAGTGTGAGCAGGGGAGGGTCAGAGAGAGAGGAAGTCACAGACTCTGAAACAGGCTCCAGGCTCTGAGCTGGCAGTCAGCACAGAGCCCGACGCGGGGCTCGAACCCACGAACCGCGAGATCATGACCTAAGCGAAAGTCGGACGCTTAACCGACTAAGCCACCCGGGTGCCCCAACTTCACACTTTTTTAAAAGTTTATTTATTTATTTTGAGAGAAACAAAGAAGGGGCGAACAGGGGAGGGGCAGAGAGAGGGGGAGAATTCCCAGCACGTTCTGCGCTGTGAGCAAAGAGCCTGACAAGGGGCTCCAAACTCATGAAAGTGTGAGACCACAACGTGGGCTGAAATCAAAAGTCAGACCCTTACACCGACTGAGCTAAGCTACCCAAGTACCCCCACACTTTTTTTTTTTTTTGAGCTTTTCCTGTCGTTAGCCATAAGAGGCACATTTTTTGTTTCCATTTCTGTTCTCTCAGTGCTTACAAATATCCTTACCAAGCAACAGGACCTGACTTGCTAACTTGACTCTTTGCTCAAGGTCACTTATATTAAAACTTGCTAAATTAGAGAACTAGAGAAATGAAGGATATAAGAACCACTGGGGAGAATATTCACTGTGGAACCCTGTGTCTCATCTGGAGCCTGCTGTATACTGCTGCTGCCCTCCAGTTCCCTCAATGAAGATCTTCAACTAAGCCAAAGAGAAACTGTTCTTTAGGAGAATGTGGCTATCTAATGGCTATCAATGCTAAAGTAGAGAAACATGAACTGCAATACATTAATTCTTATTAGTGAAAGATAACCAAATAATAATACATGTTAATTACGCTTATTTATGCATTAAATTTCTTTAATGTTTATTAATTCTTGAAAGGGGGGGACAAAGCATGAGTGGGGGTGGGGCACAGAAAGAGAGGGAGACACAGAATCCAAAGCAGGCTCCAGGTTCTCAAGCTGTCAGCACAGAGCCTGATGCGGGGCTCAAACTCATGAACTGTGAGATCATGACCTGAGCTGAAGTCAGATGCTTAACTGACTAAACTACCCAGGATGCATTTTAACTCATTTTGTTTTTTTAATACGTTTTAAGTCAACAAAATTTTTAATTCAATAGACATTTGCTGAATAGCTACTATAAGATAGCTTTCTGCTGAGGTACTGTGGGATAAGTAAACAAGACGTTCTATGGTCTTTGGGCATTACAAAGCCTTGTAGGGGAACTAATCATGGTACACAGTATCCCAGCTCATGAGTTACTGGGTGTGTGATCTTGCCTAAGTTACTTAATTCTCTAAGCCTCTGTTTCTCCACACGTAAAGTGGAAAATAAAATGTAAAGTGTAAAATAATAGTTCTTACTTTGCAAGATTATTGTAAAAATTAAATGATAGAAGTACAGTTCCACATAATAAGCACTTAATAAATACTAGTTGTTATTGTTCTGATTTTTTTAAGTTTATTTATTTTGAGAAAGAGAAAAAGAGAGCATGAGACAGGGAGAGGCAGGGAGAGAGGGAGAAAGAATCCCATGCAGGCTCCACTGCCAGCGCAGAGCCTGACACAGGCCTTGAATCCACAAACTGTGAGATCATGACCCGAGCTGAGATCAAAAGTCAGATGCTTAATGGACTGAGCCACCTGGGTGCTCCTACTGTTGTGAATTTTATTATAATATATATTCAGCATAGAGGCGTGAGGGTTTGTTGTCCAATATACATTCATAAATACATTTCAGAGAGATTAATGCTTTTCAGTAAATGAATACAAAATTTCCAGTGTTATGATATTGCCTCAAAGAATAAGGTAAAAAAAAAAAAAATATATATATATATGTATATATTCTACCATATCACTATTTTGTAATAAGAGTTCCAAAATATTATAGAACAAAGAACAAAATATAACTAATAGATTTCATGTCTACATCATATTTATATAGTATCTATATACTGGGTCACTGAGATGGTAGCTCAGTGAACATGGCCTCTGACATCATTGTTCTAAACTGACTGAATAAACAGCAATTAGAGAAATGCTGCTGATTTCAGAGGTATGCTATGAAGATCTGAAGCTCAGGGTTTCTGTTTGGGTGAAAATAATCGTAGGGGCATCTGGGTGGCTGGGTTGTTTGAGCTTCTAACTTTGGCTCAGGTCATTATCTCAGAGTTCATCAGTTTGAGTACCACACTGGGGCTCCCTGCTGTCAGCACAGAGCCCTCTTCCTCTGTCCCCCTCTTTCTCTGCCCCTCTCCTGCACTTGTGCATGTGTGCGTGCGCTCTCCCTCTCTCAAAAATAAATAAACATTAAAAAAAAAAGAGATGAATCTTAAACTAAGTGCAGGGTATCATCATATTGGGAGAAAAGTAGTTAACATCACTAAACATCTATTATGTGCTAAAAACGTAAAGTATTTTTTGTTGCTTTCCACAGATGCCTTATAAAGTTAAGTAGTAGCATCCTCATTTCAGAGAAACAACTTGCCAAAGATCACAAAACTAAAAATTAGGACAGTATTTGTATTCCAAAGTATTTTATCCCACTATTTCATATAATTTCTCAAGTTGGAGAATGCTATTTAAAATTCTGCAGGGGAAAACAGTGACACAGAATTGATTTATTCAAAAGGATGAAGACAGAACTTCCTGGATCCATCCTACATAAAAGATTTTTTTTTTAACTTCAGTTTATATTTGAATTCATGCCATTTAAACTTCTTTCATTAAAATTTTAGTTGGCATTTTTTAAATCCACATTTTGAGAAGGAGTCCTATGTCCTAGAGCAGTAACTTTCTGGAACATGCAGCCTTTAGTTTCTCTTTGGTGTGGATTATCTGTTTTTCTTATTGGTTTATTTCAGTTTTGTGAAATAGGTATGAAGATCTTGTGTGTGTGTGCATGCATATGTGTGATATACAGCATGCATGTGTGATATACAAGACATCAAGTTCCCTGTTCATCAGCTGACCTTAAGAAATTCCAGGCACAGGGGCCCCTGGCTGGCTCAGTTGGACAACCACGCAACTCTTGATCTCAGGGTCGTGCTTTCGAGTCCCACAGTGGGTACAGAAATTACTAAAATAAAAATAAACTAAAAAAAAGTTCCAGGCACAGATTTCCTCAGTGTTCCCAGGAGCACCAGCACAGTGCATAGGTCTTAAAAGGTCACCCAGTCCATATCTGATGACTTGCAGCGGCTCCAAATATATTTATCAACATACATTCAGTTTACATTAAAACTTTATCAGATATTTGTTGAAATAAATTTATTGAGATTTTTGCTCCTGGTTTTGATGGAATTTATATCAGATTAACCCTCAGTGAGTGGAATTCTACAAGCTGGAGAAAATACTTCGAAACACACATATACAATAATACAACAACACACACAGTAACAAAATAGCAGATGAAAGCCTTCCGAACAGCTAATACTTGAGGGGCAAAGATCCTGTATGGAAGCAAAACCCCACTGAGCAGGGAGCCCTACATTCACTGAGCAACACCCCCCATTGCCTTTTCTTTTTTCCTTTAGGGAATTTTCCAGTTCAAAGTGAGATGCCTAGAGGCAGAACAGGAAGTTGCAGCCTGGACCAGCAGCAATCTGAGTAGGCTGGGGAGACCAAAAATTAGGGTTCAAATCTACTAAGGCGATCAGGACTTGAGGGGCCAAGATTCTGAAGCAGAAGAGAACTATAAAGGCATTTGCCACTTCCAAAACTGCCTTTGTGTGGGAGGAAAGGCTAAGAAACTACTCGAATCCAGCTGCTTCCACTGCGAAAAAGCTAAGCAAAGAATTCAGCAGTCTCACAGCACCAGATAATGAAGAAATAGAGCCCGAAGACTGCCATGGACAAAGAATTCCAGTGAACATAGTAGGTTTTCAGTTGAGCCACTTGGATGCCCCCCCCCACCCCCCAACAAACTTTTACTTTTCCCCAAGGGAGGAGGCAAACTATAAATACATTAGCCATCACAAAGCCTGAAAGCCAGGTGCTGCTGGACCCTTGGGAATTTTCCCTGGAAAAGCTTTTGTTTGGCCCACACCCTGCTTACTTTTTTCATTTGTATGCTTTTAGGAAGGGTCTAAACTCTCCAGTTCTACAGTCCTCACCAAACCCTATACAGTCTCACAGTAAGCTTAAATCACTCACATGAGTTACCAGCTTGGACCCGAAGGCATGCACTACACATTTAAAAGCAGATGAGTGACTACAGAAGATTCATGTTATAAAATAAACATTGTGATGGTGGGCACAGGGGAGCTATGGCACCTATATGTAGGGAATACCTCCATGTGAGTGGATGAGATCATTCACGGGGAGAATCAGTGGCTTAAGAGAGGATTTAAAGGCTAAGCTTACTAATCTCTATTTGGCCTCTCATTTGTCTTCATGTAGTTCTGGAGATAACTATTTCTTTTGTCCATTTATTCTTTTATAATATTTTGTATTTATAAAGCATGTAGTTTACAAATTACATTTTTACACATACTGTAATATAATCTTTAGGACAAAGTTTAGGGCATTTTTGGATTCTACCACCATTTGGAAAGTTGGTAACTAAAACTCGGAGGTGTCAATTCTTTTAGAACAATAGAGTTTTTATGACACTTAACTAACTGCATGCTCATTCCACTACATCTGGCAGCTCAACAATGAATTTATCATAAAATACACATATGAAAAGTATTTACTGAAAAGATGTATTGTTCCCATCCCAATATTTGAGGAATACAAGAGACAAGAATAAAATTTTACACCCTGAAAAAATTATGAATTAACACGAAAGCAAAGAATCTGGGGGTGAGACGGTGGGGTGGGGAGAATGGCCCCAAATGTTAATTGTTTGCTTTCTTCTCCCAAAACTGTTTTAACAAAAGGAGATATGTTGCTTGTTTATTCTAATTCTTGTAGGATTGTGATTTCAAGGATCAGAGAGACTAGATCTTTTCACTGGTGAGGTAAGGGCCCACTGAGTCCAGGAGGGCATGCTGCATGGTTGAAATGCCAAAAATGTGATCACAGAGGACACAGAAAAAGTTCTGAAATGGCAGCATTAGGGCAGGAGAAGTGGTGACAGCTGTTTTGCAAGGATGAAGCCAAGTGTCAAAAGGTAGTCTATATAGTCACCTCCATTACGAAAACTATATTCGTGGAAGATATCCATTGGCAGATCAGACCCTGACACTTATTTACAGAACTTAGTACAAACAAAAGTAAAAACCCTGCAGTCTGTCTCTGGCCAATCAACAGGGTAATAAGGAGGCAATGTTAGATGCTGTCATTCATTGTCAAATAGAGTTAAGAAGTTTATATAGGAAAACAGAAAGATGATTCTCAAGCCCAGATGTTACTGAACATTAGACAGCGGTATGACCTAATCAAGACAATTTAAATATACCTCCTTGTCTTAGCTTCTGTATATTTATTTGTAAAGTTATAGAAATGTTCTGGGATGTTTTGAAGAGCACACCAGGCATTCATTAGTCTCTCCATCTCACGCCAGAAAACGAGTGTAGCTATTTTTTTTTTTTTCACTGAACTTGACATGGCTCTGGGACAAATCAATGAAAGAGTCCCAACCTCCCCTGGCTTCAACATGTTTATTCCAGGGTTTTCTGGGAAGATTGCTTTTCCACTCTTCATGAATAGTTCATGTGCTAGTCTCCAATGGAAACAAAGTGACATTTCTTATTACTGTTGGCTGTTGGAAAGCAATTGCAAAGGGAGTGCCTTGAAACAATTAGTCCTCTGTAACTGATTATTTAACAATGTGTATTTCCCAAGAGCTGTTTATCCTCAAAAGGAAGCAGCCAAGACTAAATATGTGCTGTATCTAAGCCGACACCTGCACTGAAGCCCTCTGGATGCTAAGTAGGAGTTCTCACAGAAGAAAATTAAAGGAGGATTATTAATTTTCCTCTCTATTCTGTTTGCAATGGACTCTACATTTTCCTGAGCAAAGAAACATGTTCCATTTCTTACGATACCTCAAGGACTACTTTCATTTGGGAGAATTTCTTCATAAGAGAAGGCATTAGTTTTAAAGCTGAAATTCAATATATAACAACAAGAGATACATAGAAAGCAAGGAAGGAAGAAAGTAAATAAGAAGGTAAAGGTAAAGGAGGAGGGAAGGAAAGAAAGAGAGAGAAGGAAAGAAACAGGGAGAAAAAATGAAACATTATTTTTCTGTATTAGAAGAATCTTTAGGTGTTCAAAACACTCTAGTTGGAGTGGTTTGGTGACCCAGTCTTGATTTCGTCTCAGTTCATGATCTCACAGTTCTATTCCAGGAGATGAAGTCCAGTTGTTAGTGCACAGTCTACTTGGAATTCTCTTTCCCTCTCTCTCTGCCCCTTCCCCACTCAAGCTGGCTCTCTCTTTCTCTTCTCTCTTTCTCTCAAACTAAACATTTAAAAAACCCTCCAGTTTTTTTTTATACCACCAAAAAGCAATAAAAAATAGAAGAAACTGTTTCCACCTTTGAGTTACTTATTTCCCAGCCACTTGGCTGTTTAAGACATGGAGCTAGGAATAAAAATGATTTTAACCAGCTGATCTTAAATTTGAACACAGGCTGCGTATTTTTAGCTACAAATTCCATGTTGTAACTCCCTTCTCTGAAATAGCGAATGGCTCAAAAATTGCCAGGGAACATCTCGAGACCAGATGCTTGTATAAACGAACATGTATAAGCCAGTTACAGAGAGACAATCAAACAGGACTCTGAACAATGTGGTCTCATAACTCACATACTGAGAAGTGTCAGATCCCAATACTATGTCAAGTTCGGCTCCCTTGCCAGCTTCTGCATTCCGAGAATGCATTTCAGTTTTTGGAAAGGTTCTTCTATCTATGTGAATCTTCTCCAAAAACTTGTTTTCCAGCATCTTCAAGCAGCTCATGCCTGATAATGCTGGTGACCCTTATTGTCCTATATGGGATTTCCTACACATGTGAAAACATTGTCAGTTAGTGAGACAGCCCTAGAAGAAAATCTGAAATAAATGGCGTATTTAAGTCTGAAGCTGACTGGTTCTGGCTAAAAATAGAAAAAACTTTAGAACATAATTAAGCTAGGAGTGATACGCAAAATGTGTGAGGTGTGTGGCACCAGCACTGACCAGTCAGAAGGGCTGCAGGTCTAGAGCTGGAGTTAGGCTACTGGAGGCTCCCTATCTGGCTGCGCATTAGCCTTTCAGCTGCTGGAAGTTTGGGGATGCTCCCAGATTATGCCTGGGTCATAGGCACAGAGCTAAAACACTAGCTATTTACATATCGTAACAACTGATAGGGTTTGAGTAATGCCTAGCAGCTGAGTATCAACCCTGGTGATTATTCCCATTATTGTTAAACACTTTGGATATACCTGGGACTAAACAGTTTAAGAAAGCTGTGGTGCATAAACCTTAGCACACATCTTAGAAATAAATTCAGTTCAATTAAAAAAATAAAGGGTATTGGATTAATGGATCAGGGAATTAAAAAAAAATTACATGTGGTCCCTTATGAATTTTTTGTGGACTATAGAGACATTTGGTTAAATGACAGATAACACGGATATTCATAAACTGAGGTCACACCAATGAAGTGTCCCAGTGGTTTGACAATATATGTCTTTGGTCTTGTCCCAATTTATATCAGTAAACAGGAAATTCAGAAAATATGTATAGTGGACATCTGTTACACTGGCCCTCCTACCACTGCTGTCCCTCTTTTATTGATAAAAACATTTCCTCTGGTGGGAATTCCATGCTATGTAGTTTTTGTGAGAACAATTAAACTCCTTCTACTGATGGAGACTGCTCATGACCCAGGTCTGGCCAGAGAACTTGTCACATGTGACTGGTTTCTACAGTCTGTGATCCAAGGTGAGGGTGATTTAAGTCCTAAAGGACTTTCCCACTGAAAAAGAAGCTTCTTCCATGCTGGGGCTAGAAAGCTGGTAGGAGGTGAGTCTTGCACTGGTGTTGCCCACCATGGTCAATAAGATTAGTAAGCAATAAAAATAATAGCAGACAAATTTAGAGTAATTTTTCTAACCTCACTTTGCATCGTATCCATCATGCTTTATAAAACACTTCATAAACATTTTCTTTATTTTTTCACATTTTCTTAAATCCTCAAATGTATTAGATGCTTTGTAGTTCAACCCTGAATCTTCAGGAAGTGATCAAGAAATTCCTGATAAAATTTCAAGTGATTGAGATTCTCTTTTTTAATTAAAAAATTTTTTTTGCATTTATTTATTTTTGAGAAACAGAGAGAGAGCATGAGTGGGGGGTGGGAGGGGTGCAGACAGAGAGAGAGACCCACAATCCTTAGCAGGCTCCATGCTCTGAGCTTTCAGCACAGAGCCCGATGCGGGGCTTAAACCCACGAACTATGAGATCATAACCTGAGCTAAAGTCAGATGCTTAATCGACTGAGCCACCCAGGCACCCCAAGATTCCCTTTTCTAAAGCAAAAATAAGCTACTGGGACTGAATCTAAATAAAAAGCTTTTGCACAGTGAAGGAAACCATCAACAAAACAAACAAACAAACAAAAAACAATGTACTGAATGGGAGAAGATATTTGCAAATGATACACTGAATGAGGGGTTAATATCCAAAATATATAAAGAACTTACACAACTCAACACCAAACAAACAAGCAAGCAACCTGACTAAAAAATGGGCAGAGGACTTGAATAGATATTTTTTTTAAAGAAGATACACAGATGGCCAATAGACACATGAGAAGATGTGCAACATCACTACTCATCAGGAAAATGCATATCAGAACCACAGTAAGATACCACCTTATGCATGTGAGCATGGCTGCAATTAAAAAAAAAAAAAGGCAAGAAATAACAAGTGATGGAGTAGATGTGAAGAAAAAGGAACTCTCATACACTGTTGGTGGGAATGTAAATTGGGACAGACACTGTGGAAAACACTAAGAAAGTTCTTCAAAAATTGAAAAATAGAAATCCCATATGACCCAATAAATCTACAACTGGGTATTTACCCAAAGAAAACAAAAACACTAATTTGAAAGATACATACACCCCTGTGTTTACCTCAGCCTTATTTACAATAGCCAAGATATGGAAGACTTAAGTGCCCAATGATGGACAAATGGATAAGGAAGATGTAATATCTATATACAATGAAATATTATGCAGCCTTACAAAAGAATGAGACTGTGCCATTTGTGACAACATGGACGGACCTAGAGAGTATTATGCTCAATGAAATAAGATAGAATGTGAAAGATAAACACCATATGATTTCACTTACATGCAGGATCTAAAAAAAAAAAAAAAAAAAAAAGAATAAACAAAAGCAGAACCAGACCTATAAACACAGAAAACAAATGGATGATTGCCAGGGGTGCAGAGGGGTGGGAGGATAGGCATAATGGGTAAAGAGAAGTGTGAGACACAGGCTTCCAGTTATATAAAAGCCACAGCAATGAAAGGCACAGCATTGAGAACATAGTCAATGATACTATAATAGCATTGTACAGTGACAGTAGCTATACTTATGGTCAACACAGCATAATGTATATAGAGATGTTGAATCACTATGTTGTACACTTGAAACTAACGTAACATTGTGCGTCAACTATACTCAGGTAAAAAATCAATTTTTTTTAAGATTCCCTTTTTTAGGGTGCCTAGCTGGCTCAGTTGATAGAACGTGTGACTCTTTTTTTTTTTTTTTTAATGTTTTATTTATTTCTAGGAGAGAGAGAGAGTGAGCAGGGGAGGGTCAGAGAGAGAGGGAGACACAGAATCTGAAGCAGGGTCCAGGCTCCGAGCCGGCAGTCAGCACAGAGCCCGACGTGGGGCTCGAACCCACGAACCGCGAGATCATGACCTAAGTGAAAGTCGGACGCTTAACCGACTAAGCCACCCAGGTGCCCCTAGAACTTCTGACTCTTGATCTTGGGTTGTAGTTCGAGCCCCACACTAGGGGTGGAGTTCACTTTGGAAAAAAAAAAAAAAAAAGATTCCCTTTTTAAAATTGCATCAAATAATAAATATATAAAAATTCGGAGTATTTTAAAAGATAACTTTCATCGGTTAGTCTCTGAGCACCTATGACATCATAATAATCTGGATAAAAAATTTAATCCCTGTTGAGCAAAATACAGTAGCCAACCATAAGATGCATACTTTTATAGCTGCAGGTATTGACAAAAGTCAGTTAAAAAGTCAGTTAAAAAATACAAAAGCCAATAAAAAATAATAATAACCATTCAGTCTTCATGGAACACACTTGGAAGATCTTATTACCATATAGCTACATTCTATGAAATGCCCAAGTTGAAGATCTGAGACAGTTTATAAACTAAATGAACTCCAATCAACCCTAGAGAAATCATATTTTTCAAGTGTTCCTTATCAGGCATTTCTGTTAGGAATGATGAACTGAGCACTGGTACCAGGAAGGTACTGGTGTGCCAGAGTGATACAGAAACTCATTGCTTCAATGGTGCCATACAGATGGAATGAAACTCATGAAACATGAGTTTGAGACGTTTTTTGATTTTACGTATATTTAGCTTTGATTAGTTCCTCTAAGAAATAGACCATGACAATTTCTTTTATATCTCACCATGAAATATAGTTTAATGTCCAACAGTCTTCATTTATTAATAAACCTGCATAAATGCTCAAAAGACTTTAACGTGTATATGTGGTTTGATAGGCTCTACTGGCTACCATTTTAACCTTAAGGTTTACATTTATTTAATTGCTGCTGACTGGTTCAGTCATGGATTTCAGGTGTCTAACCTCCATTAAATCTTTCTAATTTCTCTCTAAGCAGTCCGTTTCTTGACCATCTTGTAACCCACCATAGTTTGCTATTTACTTTCTGCCTAGACACTGCTCCATACCTTTTATTACTTTTACATCAAGCTTTCATCCCATTTTTCTCAACAAATCTCTGCTTCTTGACTTTCAGAGAAAAGAGAGAGCATTAGATACAAATTCCAACTTTCCTCAATTCCAGCTTTCAAATGGTTTTCCATGTTTACCTATTCTTCTCTCTTACCCCAGCCTCAGAGAGAGACACATCTCTCCTCCTCCCTTGATCACCTCTGTTCTTCCTGCCCTGTCAGTGATCCTGCGAAAGCAAAGTCTTTTCTCCACTTGTCAGTTTCTCCTTCTTTGTTGGTTCTTTTCCCAAGAAAACAAAAACAAAAAATCTCCTTTGGACCAATCAACCAAACATCCTTCTTTGGCTATTACTTTCTCTCTTTTCCCATTACTCCATTAAGCTTGTTGGGTAAAAATAAGTGCTCCTTATGTGAGGTACTGTACAATTGCTTAATATGTTATGCCATTTAATTAAATCACACCATAATCCTAAACAGTATGTAATTCCCATTTCACAGATAAAGAAACTAAAAAAAAATTTGTATCCATGACTCAACGAAAGTCTACCAGATAGACTGGGGGAGTTAGGATCATGCTACTGTACCAGCGGTTCCCAAACTGTGGTCCCTAGCCCGGCTGAATCAGCATCATCTGGAAAACTGCTAGAAAAGCAAACTCTCAGATCTGCTCTCAGGATCAGAAACTCTGGGTGTGGGACCTACCAATCTGTGTTTCAACAAGCCCTTCACATGATTTTGCTGCAAACCACAGGTGGGGACACTGCACCACAGGGCCCCTCAGTCCTCAGCCTATTTATCTTCCCTGCTACACTTGACAGTTAGTATTGTTTCCTTTTGAAACTTTCTTTCCTACCAGAAACTCCAAAATGTTCTATCCTAGTTCCCTTTCATTAATAATCTCTTTCTGTACCCTGTCCTAAAACCCAGTTACTAAATTATTAATATTATTATAAGATTATTAACTAAAAATAGCTTTCCAATGATTCCCACATCTTAGCAACTCACCAACCTCACTGCATATCTCCTAGAACCCTGTGCCTGATGTGATCTTCACATTGACTAAAGGTGTCGGTGCCCTGCCATTACCTGAGTTCGGCATTTCTAAATGATGTTGCTTTTCCTACATTTTATTGGATAACCAAATTCCATTAATAGTTATCTTTATAATTCTCAAATCTGTCACCTACTCTCCATTCCCAGGTATGCTGCCGCAATATCATAGGCTGGAATATGATAGCAGTCCACCTAACTGGAATTGTTCTACATTTCATTACCTTCCTAAATGTTTCCAGTTATACTTCTAACAAGTAGTACAAGCATGTCATTCCCAATCAAAATTTAAAAAATTTAAAAACTAATAAAATAAAAAAAAAACAAATCAGAACAAAACAAACAAAAACTCGAACTATGATGGCTTCCTACTGCTTAAAAACTGAAGTTTAACTTCCCTTCGGAAGCAAAATAACAGCACTGGGGCCAACCAGCCCTCGTCTGTCCCAGCTTCCAGCATTACCTTCCTAACTGCAAAGGCTTTCTTCCTGCCACCCTCACCCCAGCTCTTTGCTAAATCTCGGCAAGATTAACTACCTTTCCTCTGTGCTGCCCAGACTAACACTGCTTCTCTGCCTGAAATACCCATCTCTGACCATGCAATCATCACTTACTTAACATTAAAGGTGTCACAAACTCATGGGCGGGTAAAATGAATGAATGAAGTCTATTGTGTACAATAAGATCACATGCCCCATCTAAAGGGCGCAGCGATGACTTAGGACTGGTCAATTGCTGCCAAGCAAGTACGGCTACTAAGGAAAAGCCAGAGATTTCTCAGTCTTAAAAGTTTGCAGCAAATATTAAACAATTTAAAGAGGTCTTTAAAAAATATTTTATTTTTTTTATTTTTGAGAAGTAGGGGAGGGCCACAGAGGGAGAGGACGGAAGATGTGAAGCAGGCTTCATGCTGCAGCAGCAAGTTGAATTCACAAACCGTGAGATCATGACCTGAGCTGAAGTTGGACACCCAACCGACTGAGCCACAGAGCTGCCCTCCAAATATGAAACAATTTAAATCACTATTCTGTCCACCATGGTGTGTCCACCAAATAAAATAAATCTGCAGGCTGTCAGTGTGGACCTTGGTGTTAGTTCCACTGGGCCCCAGGGATTCAAAGCTGACCAGACAGAACCTCTGACCTGAATGGCTCACTTCTGGGGCTCATCTCAAATGCGAGCACACGCAGCTATAAACAGGTGCTTTACTCAGCCCTTACCGCATTTTGTTTGCATGGCACCTGCCATAGTGTATTCTAGCCGGTAATTGTTTACTCCCTTGAGTCATCATCACATTGATCATCACATCCTAACCTTCATCCTTGGACTGGTAGCACTAACACAATGTGCTAGCAGCTGGTGCTTGAGGATTTCTGTAGCTATACAGAGACGTCTATGTATCCGCCTGTATCAACTTGATGCCAAACTTTCAAGTTACTTTGTATTTTTTGCCCTTCCTAAATCTGTATTATGATTTGCTTAGGCACTCTGCTGGATGATATGCTGCCACTAAATAATTTGTTTCCATACAATTAAATTGAAATATGCTTTGAGTCTCATTGCAGTTGTATGCTATAATCCTAATAGGTTTTCCTGTACACGTTCCTTGCAAGATGGTGGTCCAAATAAGGACTTTTTAGAGATATCTTTGGTAAATTCAGGAAATTATTTTGGTCTAGGACAGACCTTTTCACTTTGCAAAATAAGGAAAATGAATTCATTTGTTCCATTTGTTAATTTCAGGGTGCAACTTTTTTCCATTTAACAAAAGCACTAAAAAAGTCAGCTTTAATTTTTGCTACAGTTATATAATTCCTAGTTATGCTATCCAAGCACGCTCACAAAACTAATTTAAGCTGGGCATTGCCAGACTTAGAGGATGTCAATCATTTTTCAGTGAACCAAAACACTCTCATTTCACTAAGCACCAGATGTAAGAGTGGACTGCTTGATCACTGCTATCTATTTCACTCCCCAATTGATCTAACTTCTAGATACAGCCAGTGTCCATGGCTACATTCCACAAAGTTTAAAAACATCAATCCTGCTGAAAAAGAAATATGTTTTTCTAAATACTCAGATGTTACCTAAATAAAGGAGGGTAAATATTTTACCCTTTATATTATCAGTATAAACAGCAAGTTAGAAGCCCAGCCATATCTTAGGTGTTAAAGATTTAACCCTTCATCATTTTATTTTACAACTCTGCGTGATGTTGTGTGTAAAAATTTACCTACGTGTAGACACTTGATTCCTTTACACTGAAACTCCATGTCCCTGTTGGGATGAGCACTGGGTGTTGTATGGAGACCAATTTGACAATAAATTATATTAAATAAATAAACATAAAAAAAATAAGAAACTCCATGCCCCATGTTTATGAGGATCATGAGGATCCATGTGTGCCACCAAATTGTAAGCTTACCTGTAGACTGTTGAAAATGACAAAGAGGATCAACATCCAGAAGTGTCTGTAAGCCATGTGCAGGCCTCCCCACAGCCATGTCACAGAAATCAGGGCAAAGAGATATAAAACCAGTGGGACTTCTAGAAATAAAAAAAAAATTTTTTTTTGAGCTTCAGTGTCCTGCATAGTCACATATACACACAAATGTATACTGGCTCCTTTCTTGTATTACTCTGTATGCCTAAGTACCCATTTGGAAAGAACAACCTTGGAAATGCCATTCTTATGCCAGAAAAGAGAAGGCACATTGCTGAGTCCACATTCTTTCTGTTTTCCTGATTTGGGGGTGGAGGGGGGTGGGGGTGGTGCAGAATGGGAACTGTTCCTCTCCTAGACTACCACCTGCTGGACCGTTTGGGAAGTGCTATGAACAACTACAGAGATGCAAACACGTTTCATCCCCAGGTAAATCTTAAAAAAGCTCCCCACCAGAAAATGGCAGGCAGCGGTGTGCTCCAGAAATTACTGTAGTCCAACCCAACAATTTAAAACACAAATGATATAAAAACTAGCTTGTGTGTCACAGAATAGTATGTACTCACTTTTTTTTTCTGACAGAGAAGACCCCAAACTTTACAGCTAATGTTAGAGCAAAGGTGAAGTGACAGGTTCATTATTGTCAACACTAAGCTTATTCTGCCAATTGTTTCTCATGCAATTTATTTCAGTAGTTTTCTGGAGAGATTTCTTCAGGGTCAAGTACTTCATTACCCATTTGTCTTTGATATTTCCATTAGAGAATAATAACCTTAAAAAGGGGATTTTATTATTTAAATAACAACCTATATTAGATTTAAAAAGTGATTCAGATCATAGCAGCTGCAAATAAACACACTTTAAGCTGTCTGAAAGACATCAGGATGGACCATACCATTGACAAGCCTTAGGACAGACTTCAAGGTCCAAATATGCCCACTATTATATCAATTAATGACTAAAATATACATACACTCTGGAAATTTGAACAATTAAATAATATGACTTAAGCAATTTAAAAATTTTATTTTGAAACATCAAACTTACAGAAGAGCTGTAAGTATAGTATGACAACATAGTTTTTTTCCCTGAACCACTTGAAAGTTGCCTTCCTCCAGCACCTTCTGAATACTTTATTTTTTTAAACTGACATGTTTTAGTTTATTTTTTTAGTAATCTCTACACCCAGCATGGGGTTTGAACTCATGGCCCGAGATCAGGAGTTGCACCCTCTTCTGACTGAGCCAGCTAGGCTCCCCAATACTTAATTTTATTTTTTGTTTTCATTTTTCCCTCTGAAAACTTTAATGTGCATTTTCTACAAAGATATTCTCCTACATAAACACAACAGGACCATCAAATCAGGAAATCAATACTCATATATTCCTGCTATCCTCAGATCCCATTTAAGATGTGTCCATTATTTCTGTTATCTCTTCTGCAGTGGAAAGGTCCAGCTGACCTGTTTCCTCAGTCTCCTTTAATCCCAAACGGTTCATCGGTATGTCCTTGGCTTTGTGACTGACACTTTTGAAGATTACCGGCCAGTTTTTCCTGTGGAGTGTCCTTAAATTTGAGTTCATCTGATGTTTTCCTGTGACTCAGATTATAACATTTGGCAGAAATCACAGAAGTGATACTGGGTTCTTGTTACAGCACTCTACTGGGTGGCACAAAACCTCCACTTGTCCCATTACTTAGGTTGCTCATTCCGGTCACGTGATTAAGGTAAGGGCTGCACAGATCCTCCATGGTGAAGTCAGTCTGTTTTCCTCTGTGATTACTAAGTATCTACCTGGGATTACCTTGAAACTGGATAAAACCCTTCCTCTTATCAAATGTGTGATTTGTTCATTTATTTATTTTTATAATATGGACTCACAGATTCTCACTTTATTTAAGGGTTACTGGGGCACATGGGTGGCTCAGTAGGTTAAGAGACCGACTCTTGATTTCAGCTCAGGTCCTGATCTCACGGTTTATGGGTTTGAGACTTGTCTCCCCCTCCTTCACTCATGTTGTCCCTGTCTCTCTCGAAATAAATAAACTTAAAAAAGGGTTATTATTCATTACTATCATTATGATGCCCAAATTATCTTAAATTTGATTAATGGAAGCCTTGCAAGATAAGATGGCTTCTGTGGCTTCTGTGCCGTTTGTAATGTTCTCCTGATCCTGTAAGTACTCCCTTGATTTCTGGCCCAACAAGATGTTTCAAACTTATCTTGTACTTTCCCTGATCTAGTTCTGGCTCCTTTTGTGGGGAGAATGGCATTTAGAAACCAGATTAGATGGTAAATATGCTCACTGTTATTGGGGTGTTTCTGGCCCTTAACCCTGTTAGTAGACAGAGCTAGAGAAACTATGTAGGTACACATATGAACACACACACATTTACCTCTGGATTACTGTATCTATTTCTATATAATGAGCATTATTATTTCACACCAATACTTCCAGATCCAATCCAACATCACAGGGTTAATTCTAATTTTTTTCTTTTTACTTTGTGTAAATTTCTCCTCTGTTAAGAAATCTAGTTCTCATTATTCTTAATACATTTACCTATTTGATCACCTGCCCTAGTTGATTGTATCCAATCTCTGGGTGTTGTTATTTCTTCTCTTGCACAGTTGACCCCTCAAGCTCATCTGGGTTCTGACATCTCAAGCTGGACTGTATCCCATCCCTCAGACAGATGCCCCCCTCACAATGAACAGGCTTCCACACTCCATGCTTGAATGCCTTCCTGTGGATGGCAATTGTAATGAGAGATCTAAGATGGAATTCTTTGAGAAGGGAAGGGAAAGGCAAAAAAAAAAAAGGGGGGGGGAGAGAGAGAAAGAAAAAAGAACGAGAAAAGGGGAGGGGAAGAGAAAAATGGGACCTGAGAATTCTTTTTTTTTTTGAGGAGATAAAAGCCTTTAAAAGGACACTATGCTGGTATCTTCCCAAATACAACCTTCTTTAAAAAATATAAAATTGAGTTATTATTATAACTTCACAGAGAAAATAAGAATAATATAAGACACCGCCTATACAGATGAATAATTCCTTTGTCGTTAATGCCTTATAGCAAGACAGGGGAAAATATATTAAGATTTATTTAAATTTTATAAAAATTCATTTTTGTTTAATGAAATCATGCAATTTGATAAAGGTCCAGAGGCTCATTTTTACTAATGACAAGATACCCTAATATTTAGGAAACTTCCTATGCTATACTCATTAAATTTGTTAAAGATTAAGTATTAAATCTGGCAGTTGCATTCTTTGTTCCACTGTGTAACTACAAAATTCTATTTATGGCTCTGTGCAGAGTACAAAAGGACACGCATACTTTGCATGAACAACTAGGAACCCAATTTTCAATATTTGGCCTTCATGTTCCTCCAAAGTGCCTAGGGCCAAACCAGTGCTGTGTGCTGTCAGAGGTCAGCAGAGGAGCTGAGAGAGCATACTGGGGCCTGACTAGAAGCACCCAGGGCCTATGTTTTCCTGGACAAGTGTGGTAGCTTGGCACCCCAGATCAGAAACTCTGCAACAAAGAAAGCCAGGTGTAAATAACTCAGCGATTTGAACAATAGACCCCAGGCTGGTTTTTCAGCAATGCAACAACGATGAGGACATGATTTCAGGTTGGAAGAAACATATATAGAGGCACATCCAGATTTTGTGGGCCTGAAGTTCATAAAACATGGAGAACCTTCTTTAAAAAATAAAAATTGCAAAAAGCAAAATTAGGTATAAAACATTGGAAAGGGCCTATATGCAAGGGCCTCTCCCTTGCATATAGGCCCTGAAACTTAGATCTCAACAGCTTTATGCTAACCCACCTTGGAGGAAGTACCTTCTACCTTCTTTGAGGCCTGGAGTAACTGACCACAGGGAGAAGGGCCTTTGGGAGTGGGTAATGGTGATGGAGTGGGGGTGGGGGGAATGTTAAGAGCTACTGTGAATTCCATTTGGTATGCTGAAAATGAACACTGCACTTAATGAAAATCATTTCAGTTGTATTTTCATGAGCTGATACTTCTCACATTTGGTGAATGACTAGTAACTTTTCTGTTGTCTGTGTAAATCAGTGCTTTCAAAACAGGCATTTATAACTGGCCACGTTAGAAACTTATGTTTACAGGTGAATTCGTTAGAAAACAGAATTTCAATGGTTCTAGGTACTATCACCAGAAACATCTTTACTGCAAGCATTCTGGGAGGCAAACATTTTAGCAAAAATTAAAAAGATAACTGGTTGGCGGTTTGGTTCCTTTTTTCACTGACACACTAGTCCCACTTTATATAAATCTTAACCCTCAAAACAGTCTGTACACAGGCACAGAGTTTTGAACCCACATTTCCTACAGAACTTTAGGATGTCTATCAATGAACATGTGACAATGTGCCAAAACCCAACAGTTGTAGAAGGGCTTTTACAATGTACTTCAAAGCTCAGTTACAAATATGCATCCTAGTGTTTGGAAACTGGCAACTCTTGCTAATGAAGGAAGAAATTTTAGTGAAACAAGAACAAGTGTGCCGGTGAACAAAGAGATGAATTAACAAACAAACAGAAGCATAATACTATGAATGAAAGACTCTGAAGACAAATGCTTGGGTACAATCCACTAAATAAAACCTGTTATCTATTCAGTGAACCTACACACATTTGAAAGGTATTCAGGGATGGGGGCACCTGGGTGGCTCAGTCCGTTAAGCATTCAGCTCAGGTCATGTGGTCGTAGTTCATGAGGTCAAGCCCGGCATCACGCTCTGTGCCGACAGCGCACAGCCTGCTTGGGATTCTCTCTCTCCCCCTCGCTCTGCCCTTTTCCCACTCGCCTCTTTCTGTCAACCTCAAAATAAAGAAAGAAACTTTAAAAAAAAATCACACACAAAAATAATAAAATGTATTCAGGGACGCCTCGCTAGCTCAGTCAGTACACCATGTGACTCTTGATGTTGTGGTCGTGAGTCAAGCCCCACATTGAGCATGGAGTCTACTTAAAAAAAAAGTATTCAAATATTTTATATTCACAATAAGGTCTTTTTAATTTGTTATTCATTTTTCATATTTCATTATGTCCTTTTTAATGAACGCCCTCTTTTATTTTTCATGACTTTATCTTTTATGGCCAAATTGCCTTATCGCCTATTAGTTAAGCAATGGTTAGGTGATTTTGTTTGCAGTGAAAATCCTTGCTGTTGTATGTACACATGATGGAATATTATTCAGTCTTAAAAAGGAATGAAATTCTGACACATGCTGCAATGTGGATGAATGTTGAAAACATTATGTTAAGTAGAATAAGCCAGACAAATATTGTAGGATTCCATTTACATGAGGTGCCTAGAGCGGGCAAATTCCTCTAGACATAAAGTAGAATAGAGGACACCAGGGACTGAGAAAAATGAGGAATAGGAAATTTTGTTTATTGGGTACAGAGTTCATGTTTGAGTTGATGAAAAACTTCTGGAAATAGATAGTGGTGAAGGTTGCACAACATTGTGAATGTACTTAAAAAAATTTTTTTAATGTTTATTCATTTTTGAGAGACAGAGCACAGCGAGGGAGGGACAGAGAGAGAGGAAGAGACACGGAATCCAAAGCAGGCTCCAGGTTTTGAGCTGTCAGCATAGAGCCTGACACAGGGCTCGAACCCATGAACTATGAGATCATGACCTCACTGGATGTCAGATGCTCAACCAACTGAGCCACCCAGGTGCCCCGTGAATGTACTTTTTGCTACTGAATTGTACACCTAAAAATGGTTAAAATGGTAAATTTTCTGTTATGTATATTTACTACAATTTTTCGTTAAGGCCATGCTAAAAAGGGTAGGCTTGTGTTAAGACCAAGTTCAGTGATAGGGAGGGAAAAAAAATCAAATCCTCAAAGTACTTGATTTAAATACTTAAATTAGCAAGGAGTCATTAATGTGAAAAACAAAGTAGTCTGAAAAGGTTTTAGTGAAAGAAAAAAAAATCAGCAAGTGGATGTGTCATTTAGTACTACCATCATTAAGACAGTCTACTTATGGGATTTTGTAGATTTCATTGAGAATACATAAAATCTCTATTTTTTTTAGGGAAAATATGATTTCAATGAATTTAACTGCCATTTTTAAAGAAAGTATGGTGCTGTATTATCTCTTCTTTTTGTAATTGCAGCCTTGGCTTTATTGCTATGCACCAGTGACAGCAATAATGGCTTTATTATGGAAATCGCACCTCATTTACATGAGGCTGAAATTTATTCTGTGTTTACAATCTTCTAAAGTACTTGTTTTAATTTTACCTCACTGACCTTCTGATTCTAACAATTTGGATGTGCTACTAAAACAAACTCATCAATGTAAAACAAGGAACGCAGCTGTGAAATAATGTGTAGATTTAAGATATTTATGGGGCTATTTCCAACAACAGGCATGCATTATTTTTAAATGAGAAAAAAAGGTAATTGAAAACAAGGTATCCAAAGGCCTTATTTCTAAATTATGGGCCCTTATTCTGAAATTAACAGATACTGGGAGGCAGAGAAGTTTCATTGATCTGATTCATTTGTTGGTGAGAACATATTAATTGTGGTCTTACGCTTCCCTAACAAGGAATAAGGTTAACCCCACAACGCACTGTCACCTACCAGTGTTCTCAGCAAATAAACCAGAAGTCTTAGAAGAATACAACAGGACACACACTTCACAGAACTGCTAAATCAGCATTAGGATACTGTGGGTAGAACAGGTAATCTACAAACATTTACAACAGAATCTGGAGACAGGAGCCATAGGACTTAGTTTCCTTGTTCTCTAAAGGGGTTTTTAAGAAATGTTTGCTGCAGTAGGCTAGGCTTTGTACATTTCTGCTCTCCACTATGGGCCAGGTTCTTCACTTTCTTTAGCCATCCTTTCTAAATTCACAATCTCCATAGTCACTTTCTTTCAATGAGCACTTTAAGGACAACAATTTCCAAATGTGCACCTCCATCTCCCTTCAGCTCTATAATTCCAGGTCTGGAGATCCCCCTTCGTCTCAGACTTTCTCTTCCTTCCTAGTACTAGTACCATCACTCACATAGATTGACCCCAGGCCTCATTTCCCCGCATGTGCTGTACCACATGGGATGTGTCGGGGGAAACCATCCATGTAAAGCACCTGGCACAGAACCTGGCACAAAGCACATGTTCAGGAAGCCTTACCTGCTATAATTCTTGTTCTCAGGACCATTATGCCTTTACTCATGTCAAGCAAATAGTGCATGGCCCCTTTTTACACATTTGAGGAGCCCAAAAATCACATAATAAAAAAATATGTTGAACTTTTTTTTGGTACCTGAATTTCCTAAACCTATTTGGCTACAGAACCCTTCAGGAGGCACCTAGGTGGCTCAGCTGGTTGAGCATCTGACTCCTTAAATTTTCTTTTTTAACATTTTCTTTATTTTTGAAAGACCGAGAGAGACAGAGTGTGAGCGGGGAAGGGGCAGAGAGAGGGAGATACAGAATCCCAGCAGACTCCAAGTTCTGAGCTGTCAGCACAGAGCCAGAGAGTGCCTGACTCTTCATTTTGGCTCAAGTCATGATCTCAGGGTTCATGGGTTGAGCCCCATGTTTGCGCTGGCAGCACAGAGCCTGTTTGGGATTCTCTCTCTGACCCTCCTCACCCCTCAAAATACATAAATAAACTTAAAAAACAACAACAACAACAACAACAATGCTTCTGTTTGTCTGACATAATCTGAAGATCACACTTGGAGGAGGGTTGCTGTCAGAGTATAGAATTTAAATTCCACCACAACCAAACTGTTACTGAAAACTTCTTGAGCAGCCTATTTATTTACTTGTTAAATGTTTACTTATTTTTGAGAGAGAGAGAGAGAGCGCACACGCAAGCGAGCAGGGAAGAAGCAAGCAGGGAAGGGGCAGCGAGAGAGGAGGACAAAGGATCCGAAGCAGGGTCTGAGGTGACAGCAGAAAGCCTGATGTGGGCCTTGAAGTCACAAACTGTGAGATCTTGGCCTGAGCCAAAGTCAGACATTTAACCATTTACTTTTTTTTAATGTTTTATTTATTTTTGAGAGAGAGAGAGAGACAGCGTGAGCAGGGGAGGGTCAGAGAGAGAGGGAGATACAGAATCTGAAGCAGTCTCCAGGCTCTGAGCTAGCTGTCAGCACAGAGCCTGACGCGGGGCTCGAACCCACGAAGTGTGGGATCATGACCTGAGCCGAAGTCGGACGCTTAACCAACTGAGCCACCCAGGCGCCCCAATCAGATGTTTAACCAAAAGAGCCACCCAGGTGCTCCCCTGACCAGCTTATTTAATTTTTTTTTAACATTTATTTATTTTTGAGACAGAAAGAGAAAGAGAGAGCAAGTTTCATCGGGGGAGTGTGGGACAGAGACAGAGGATATGAAGCTCTGCACTTGTGAGAACTGAGCCCGATGCAGGGCTCCAACCCACAACTGTGAGACCACGACCAGAGCCAAAATCAAGAGTCGGCCGGTTAACTGAACAAAAGCCACCCAGGTGCCCACTGACCAGCCTATTTAAAATGAACCTCTCAGTGTCTTCTATTCCCTTCCCTCTACCTTTCCTATTCTATTCTAACCCATCCAATCCCACTTAAAGCTGATGGTAATGAGTCTCACCAAGGTACTGTGGCTCACAAGAGTAAACTTCTTCTCTAGAAGGTAATTTAAGTAGCCCGAAGGACACCTTAGACAATGGGTACAGCAAACATAACCAAGAGTGGGAGCCCTCACATACCACCTTTGGACATGGGTTTAGCCAGACCCTTAACTGATATGGTATGTAATTTGGAAGGATCTGTAGAGGTGAAAAAATGGATTTATAGGCAGAGAAGAGAGTTAATCAATATTGGCCTAGAGTATATTTTCCAGGGATAGAGAGGAGGAATGTGAACAGGTTTTCAGATGAGTCTCAAGGTCTCTGAGAACCTAACTAACAGAACTTTGTCACCAGCTGACTTCGGGCTGTCCTGGATGCTAAAGGACAGTCCAGTGTCAGGCCTACTTTGAGTGCGATTTATTGGGAATGAAAAAAAAAATAGTACAAGCCTAGAATTATGGTCTCGCCTTGCAAAAGCTATATATAATTTTCAATTTGCAGACTATAATTTTGAATCTGAGGAGAATAATCAAGTTAGATGAGACATACCCACATGGACCTTGCACAAACTGTTATTAGAGTAATTCCATTTGGACCATGTATTTCAAGTTGCCAGATAATATCCTACTGGGGGTGGAGGGTGTCAAATAGGTCTGTGATACTTAAGGAAAAGGTTAAAAGGTCTGTTTTCGTCTTGTGAGGAAAATATCTTGGAACTACAGGAAGAATTATCACTTGGGTTCACAGCCAACATAGTAAATTTTAACACACTTCATAAATATTTCACAAAATGACATTATGACAGAAGTTTTTAGGAGGTCTAAAACAAGCATGAAGCCAGCCAACTAACAACTGAAGACTGACTTAACCTAGTTTACTAACTACATTACCAGTTACTCAGCCATTAAAGAGTTCAAAACACTCATCTCCAGGCATGCTCAGGCACCGAACAGCAATTTCCAAAACACTTAGCTTTTATAATACTATGAAAATATACAATGCATCTTTCAACCTGCCTACATCTATATTTTGAATCTTACTATACGGCCTCATAATTTTTGGAAATTAGGTTACTATGTATTTGGCCATGAATAGCCAGTTATGTTTTACAGATGGTTTGATAGGATACCACATAGCAGTCATTAAGAGTTAACAGGCTCACATTCAACACTGAAGGCTTGAGTCAATTCTGACACAATGTCTCATAAAAATTAATACTAAAGATGTGTTCAAGAAAATATTTTTACAGTGTGTTAAATATGTCAGTTCCAGAACTGTTTTCTGGTAGACCCTCAATCTGGATAAATGCCGGCTGACCTCACACTGATTTCCTTTTAGTTCTTTAGCTATCACATTACAAAACTGCAACACAAATTTAGAATTTTACTTTATTTTTATTTCTTTTGCCATGTCACTATTCTAAAACGTCTACTTGACTTTAGTCCTTTGGATTCTGTTGGTCAACATGATTAATCATATCTCTTTTCCCTACAGCTATCAGATTATCAGGGCATTGTCTGGTCTTTTTTTTTTTTAAATGAGTTTATTTATTTTGGGGGGTGAGGCAGAGAGAGAGTGAGGCAGAGGATCCGAAGTGGGCTCTGTGTGGACAGCAAAAACCCCTATGCAGGGATCCAACTCACAAACAGTGAGTTCGTGATCTGAGCCAAAGAAGAGACACTTAACCTATAGAGCCACCCAGGTGCCCTAGGGCATTGTCTCATTTTAAAAATAATGTAATATATTTCACAAAAGCTTTGGAGACATTACTTACACTCTGCTGCTAAATAATATCTGTAAGTAGAGAAAATGAACACAAAACCCACATACAGAGCTGTTTTCAGGGATACACAATAATAACAGACCGTAAAGTGGTGTAAGAGCTGTGTTATGCACAGGCTTATCATTGTTCATTTCAGCAATGGCACAGTACCCACAGGTGTGGCCGGGAATTTTATCCAGATGGAAGTAAACCAATATCTTATTGCCCATTCTTACTAACAACCTTGGACCAAGCCCTTACAGAGAAAAAAGGAGGGACCTATGTTTAGGAAAAAAAAGGCAATATCCAGACTGGAAGCCTTGTGTGTCATTTATGGAGAAGGAGGCTATCCAAGAAGACAGTAACATCTATACTGATAATATTTATATATTAGTGATCAATGTGATTTGATCAAAGTGATTTGTACCCAATGATATACCATTAAATTTTCTTTGTATATTTGTCATTTGTCATATGTATATTACATATTTGTAATGTCATGTGGAGACCTTAACATTTGTGAGATCCTAATTCCAGCTTTTTTTCTTTTTCTCCTCTTTCATTGGGAATTCAAATTGTTAACGGTTAGACTGATTCATGGGTATCTGATATTAGTAGCAAATGTAAGGTACATGCTACCACTTAATTTTGTCCTGGGCACAAAACCGTAAGTTTCCACATTTTTTTAAAAGAGTACGAGCACTGGATAAAGAAGACGTGGGGGTATACACGCACACACACTGGGATATTAAATAGCCATAAAAAGGATGAGATCTTGCCATCTGCAACAACACAGATGTGCCTAGAGGGTAGTATGCTAAGTGAAATTAAGTCAGACTGAGAAACACATATGATTAAACTTATATGTGGAATCTAAAACAAAACAAAACAAAATAAATTTATAAACAAACAAAAAGAAGATACGGATCTATGAATCCTGAGAACTGATGGATGCCAGAGGGGAGGGGCGTAGGAAGATGGGGAAAATGGGAGAAGGGAAGTGGGAGGTACAGTTTCTGGATGAATAAGTCATAGGAATAAAAGTAACTGCATAGGGAGTATAGTCATTGATACTATAGTAGCTTGTATGGTGACAGATGGCAGCTAAGGTTGTGGTGAGCAGAGCATAATGTATAGAGACGCTGAATCACTATGTTGTATGCCTGAAACTAATGTAACGTTGTGTATCAACTATATTCAAATAAAAATTTTTTAAATTAAATCACTCTTCCTCAGGGGCAAAAAAAGAGTGAGAGCATTGGAATTTTATTTAACTCCAGGTACCATGGTTTTGTCATTAGTAGGTAAGACTAACGAATGAGCAGCCATACAGTTTTTTGGTCACTGTCCTTCCTAAGCCTCCAAAAGAAGCCATTTTTACTATCCCATTTTGTCTTTACTAGACAGGTCCTGCTACGGTTTTTGTTTGTTTCTATCCATTTGTTACTTTTTTTTTTTTTTTTTTTAACCCTGTGGGATTTATTCTGTCACAGTGTTTGTGAAACACATTTGTAAAAAAACAATGTTTTTTTTTCCCCCCTGGGTGGTAAAGCAGCTTTAATATAACCACAGAATGAGGTTTTTTTTTTTTTTTTTTTCAAATACTCTGGCATTTCCCTCTCCTTCCTCAGGAAAGAGGAAACCACAACACTTCTTGGAAGTTGTATAATTAAATGAGTGTACAGATGAAAAATTGTTCATTTCAATTACTTGTTAATTTACAACCACACTGATTTACACTATCTATATAGAACTGTACAAGAGAGCTTCAAATTGCGCTTCAACACCCTCAGTCTTTATTCCAATCTAACATCTACTTCTTTGTGTAAGTTGGTGCATCCTAATTATAAATCACATCATTTGCTTTCCTGAAGGTTATTTATAATAAATTTTATAATTTGCTTCTGTCAAATTCCATTAAAAGAAAAAGAGCTGTTTTGAATATGGGCCCTTGGCAAATTACATTAAAAAAAAAAAAAAAAAGCATGCACCGAGCTTGACTGAGTAGGATTTATTCATACAAAAGGCAGAACTGCAGCTATGAGCAAGGACTCAGGAGTCAGGTCACTTGAAGGCTGTTCACTAGCTGTGTGACCTTGGCGAGTCACTTCACTGCTCTGAAACACAAGTTCCTCTTCAGTAAAGTGACAGTCACATTAGTATCTCCCAAGTAAGGTTTTGTGTATCCAGGGAGGATTTAATGGTTGAAATGCAGAACACTTTGAACAGTTTTATGTAAATTTTGGCTATTGCTTGTTATTCAAGAAATACGTTTTAGCAAGCATCAAAGGTGATATTAGATAAAATGTGACAGATAACAGAATGAATTAGATAAGCATATTCTTTCAAATACACACACACACACACACACACACACACACACACACACACGCTATGCTAAAAGGTAGAAGGTAAGTATTAGAAGAGACCAAATTATTAAAAAAAAAAACAACAAAAACAAAAACAAAAAAACAAACCCAGGGAAGGCAGCCATTAACAGCCATTGATAGTATTGAGAGGGAGAAGGAATTTCAGGTGCTTGAAGATGAGCTCTATTTGAGCATATAAATATTGTGATTAAGGTACTGGGAATAGCTAAAAGAGAGACAAAAAAGGCAAATGCACAAAGTAGTGTAAATTAATCCTTTTGACCTTTTAAAGGTCAAAGAAGGTGTTTAATGAGAAGATTTGTAGTACTAGGTACTGAAGGCATCTTGAGGGCTAAAGCAGTATGGAGTTATTTTATAGGAAATGAAAGCCATTTAAAATTTCTGAGAAAGAGGTGTGGCCTTATCAAAACAAAGCTTAATCTCACAGGAAAGTAAATAGATTGGTGGAGAGACTGCTACAAGGAAGGACCCGGTTAGGCAACTACTGCAGTGGTTATGGGAGGAGGTAATGAAGGCCTGAGGCCAGGGAATGGCAGAGGAGAGGCCACCACAAAGGAGGGGACACAAATGTTACCAAAACAGAATCTACAGTCATACCTCCAAATCACAAACCAATCAGAAACTTCAAAATTATGCAGAAGTATTAGGACTTTATCAGTGAAGATTCGAATTCAGTATATCTGCAGAGAGACTCGTTAAAGCCTAATTTTTGAAAATCTGACTCTTTTAAAAGCTAGGCTCTACACGCAATGTGAGGTTTGAACTCTCAACCCCGAGCTCAACAGTAGCCAGCCAGGTGTCCCTCTGAAAGTCTAATTTTTTTTTATTTAATAATTTTTAAATGTTTGTTTATTTTTGAGAGAAAGACACACACACACACACACACACACACACACACACACACACACACACACAAAATCCAAAGCAGTCTCCTGGCACTGAGCTGTCACACAGAGCCCGACGTGGGGCTTGAACTCACAAGCTGTGAGATCATAAGCTGTCAGATCAGAGCCACCCAGGCACCCCTCTGAAAGTTCAATTTTGATAATCAGTCAAATTTGACAACTACTGACCTAAAAGTCTATGACTGTGGAGTTAAAGAAATCACACAGGCTTCAGGTTAGGAGATAAGAAAAGGATTAAAAGGAAGAAGAAAAGGGGCGCCTGGGTGGCTCAGTCGGTTAAGTGGCAGACTTCAGCTCAGGTCATGATCTCACGGTTGTGGGTTCAAGCCCTGTGTCGGGCTCTCTGCTGACAACTCAGAGCCTGGAGCCTGTGTTGGATTCTGTGTCTCCCTCTCTCTGCCCCTCCCCAACTCATGCTCTGTCTCTCAAAAAAATGAATAAATGTTAAAAAAAATTTTTTTTTAAATGAAGAAGAAAAGAAAGGAGGAGAAAGAATAACATCAAGATCAGAGCAGTTGGGGCAGACAGAAAAACAAAGCTGATGGCAATTTTTGTACTTGCTGAGGACAAGATACTATTCTCATTGAGAAGATAGGGAAGAAGTTGGGAAGAGACATTGGGTTCAAGCTGATAGATTTGAAAATTACCACTATGAAAATGAAAAAGGCTCAAAGCAATTCGTAGAAACCATATATACTCCAGAGTTGTGAATCACAATAAGAATGAAGCATGGCCTGGGATTTAACAGGGAAAAAAAAAAAAAAAAAAAGAGAGTATCATAAAAGCCAAGGGAGATGGACTATATTCAATTAAGGGGTGGTATCAGTACTGATCTATGTGGAAGTGTAAGAATAAGGACAAGAGAAGAGAGTTCATGTAGTATTCCATGGTGTTATGCTGAGTGAAATAAGTCAGGCAGAGAAGGACAAATATCATATGTTTGCATGTATAGGAGGATTAGGAGGAACTTAACAGAGGACCAAGGGGGAGAAGAAGAGGGGAAATGGTGGGGGAAAGGGAGAGAGGCAAACCATGAGAGACTCTTGAATGCTGACAAAAACTGAGAACTGATGGATGTAGGGGGGAGGGGGGATGGGCATGGAGGAGGGCACTCGTGGGGATGAGCACTGGGTGTTATGTGGAAACTAATTTGACGATAAAGTATTTGTAAAAAAAAAAAAAGAGAGAGAAGAGAGTTCACTACATCTGGTTTCCTAGATTATAGGCGATGAATGAAAGAGAATAAGCAATGTGCTCTCAAGGCTTAGCAGTGAACAGAGGGTGAAGAATACAGGTTGCAGTATTCTTCAAGAAGCTGGTTGGTAAAGGAGAGAGGTAGAAAAGTAGCTTGATAAGGCATTGTGGGTAAGCTTTTCTTAATTTTTTTTTTTTTTTGAGAGACAGAGAGAACACAACAGAGAGAGGGGTAGAGAGAGAGAATCCCAAGCAGGTTCTAGGCTGCCAGCACAGAACCTGATGCAGGGCTTGAACTCACAAACTGTGACATCATTACTTGGTCCGAAACCAAGAGTTAGACTCTTAACAGACTAAGCCACCCAGGAGCCCCTATGGGTAAGCTCTTTTAAGGCAGTGAAAAGTGATACATGTTTTTAGATGGAGAGGAAAGACTCAGAGGAGAGGGAGAGATTTAAGTGGTAAGGCAATTGTGGAAAATTTAATGAAGCAAGTTCTAAGAAAAGGAAAAACAGATAAAGGGCACAATTGGGAAGGTTAGCTTTGGGGAAAATGAGTTACTTACCTAAAATGGGAGGAAAGTGGCAAAGAAGGGAGGCAACAAAGATAAATGATCAGATAAAAATAAGGTCAGGTGAGTAAGACAGCATCACTCTGTGTTCATACCTTGCAGAGAGAGTGAGACTAGAAGCTATTAAGCACAAAACTTAAGGGCAATGAAATCTGTTTCAAAGTTCACTTAAAGATCAATGAAAGATAATCCAAAGGATTTGTGAGATGCAGAGGTGGCTCAGTTAAGGTCACGTAGGATAAACTTGTTTCCATTCGGTTAATAAAAAGAAGAGAGGTGTGTGGCAGAGGCTGGAATGGTGATTGGCAAAAGTGCTTCACCAAACTGGTGAAGAAATCAAAAGAGCTAGTGAAAATATTCTTGGGACTGTCCGATCACAAGGCGGACAGAAGGGAGGTCACAGTGAGAATAAAGAACAAGCAGAAGTGAGAACTGGAAGACAGAGAGGCCGAAAGGGAGATTGTGGACCAGGAGAAGAGGCGATCATGAGGAATGGCAACCACAGTACCATGCAGTAGGAACAGGAGGGGTAAGCACAAAACACAGATTTAAAAACAGGAAAACTGTTATCCAGGGACATAGTAACCTTACACTAGGGAGCAAAAATATTTTTGACATCCTATTAAATTGAATGGCGTGGCCTCTTGCAACTGGTTGTAAGGAAAGTGATCTTTTATGAGGCAGGCCATTTCGGTTATGGTAAGTTAACTGAAAAAGTAGTTTTGTGAAAGGATCAGACCGAGTTTGTTATGGCTTTCTGGCCCAATGAAACCCAAACTACACTTCTGACATGGTGAAAAGAAACCACTTATAAAGATACCATTTTCAACTTCCTGGGTTTTATAATACGCGAATTATTAAGTACAGCATTATAATCACAGACATTGTGCCAATTACACCTTTAAAAAAAAAAGTTCATTTATTTATTTGTTTTTATTTATTTAGAGAGAATGTAAATGGGGGAGGGGCAGAGAGAGAAGGAGCGAGAATCCCTAGCAGGCTTGGCACTGTCAGCACAGATCCCAACATGGGGCTCGATCCCACGAACCATGAAACCATGATCTGACCCAAAATCAAGTCAGATGATTAACTGACTGAGCCACCCAGGCACCCTTCCAACTACATTTTAAAAGAAATTAACAATGCAATTGCTAATTCCCCAGATTACCCATCCCCACTTCCTATTTCTCTAATTTTAGCAACCCTATTTTCCTTTATTTCTGGATCTTCTCTTTAATACTACATCAGATGATTAATGTGAGATCACATTATCTTGTAAGTATATAGATTTTAAAGAGCTGTGTAGATACAGAATCATAAATTGGAAATCAAGAATGGAATTGGCACTTAAGAATTTGGGATTTGGCTGACTAGTGAGACTCAGGTGTGTTACAGGATCACCATGTTAACACTGACTTAAGTGGCTCTTAGAGCAGGTCAAGGGGGAATATAATGTTTTCGATGCCGTAAATATTCCAAGGTAAAACAGCCTTGAAAACGGATTTTTATATTCTCTACTAGAGTTTTATATATGTTCTTTGGCAACTGTCTGAATACAAATTTGAGAGACACACATTAAAAAAACAAGAAATTGTATTTTCATCAGCCAACGGTTAAATGGAAGACTTCAGTGATCCATTAAAAAAAAAAAAAAGAATGTGCTGTTAGATCAAAGCAATAAACATGAATAACTGTTTTATGTAGCTTTCAAAGGAAAAGAAAGAAATGCGTCATTGGTAATTTTTTCCAGGATAAATAAAGAAGGGTTTGAGGAGAAGGGGAGGTCCTTTAAAAAGAGTGAAGTATGCCAGGAAAATTAAAATTTAAGCTTTTTATTAATTTGGAGAAAAACTTCCGAGGAAATATACAGGAAACTCATTTAGCCTATATGTAAAAATTATAAATAATTGGGAAAGTTTCACTGATTCTCTGGTCAAACTGAGGCATGGCAATGGTATGCGTATGTTAGTAAGAGATGCCAACCGCACTGAAGGTCAAAGAGTATGCAAAATATCTACGCACCAATGCCACTGTGATGCTCTCAGACACTGACCATATATATATCACACTGACTGTATCGTCCATTGACATCCAGTCTGTTCATGATGTGTATCAAGATGGAAATTAATTTTGATGCAATTCCCTCTCTTCCTTGACCACCAAAATTGATGAATTCAGCAAGTGACAGTGAATTCAGTTGTGTTGTTTAAGTCTGGACTTACCAGAAATTACATCACTTTTAGGCAACAGCACTAGTGCAGGATGGCTGGAGAATATAGAGAGTTCTTGTGGGGATGTAGTGGAATTATCCTTTTATTAAAAAGTATTTTTAAAGTTTACTTATTTTGAGAGAGGGAGAGAAGCATGATCGGGGGAGAGGCAGAGAGAGAGAGAGAGATAATTCCAAGCCAGCTCCATGTTGTCAGCGCACAGCCCAATGTGAGCCCAAGCTCATGTGAGACCATGATATGAGCGAAACCAAGAGTGGAATGCTTAACGGAATGAGCCGCCCAGGCAGCCCTGGAATTTCCTTTTTATCCTATAGTCTAAAAATTGCTATTGGATGATTTTAATGATGTGATCAATTTCACTTTTTAGATTGTTCAGAGTGGAATGGGGACAGACAAGAATTAAGTATATCAGTCTCAGGACAGTTGCAATTGTCTAGGTATAAGATGATGAGGGATATAACCCAGATACTATGGACTAAACTGCATCCCTCAAAAAGTCATATGTTGAAGCCCTAACCATCAGTGTAATGGTATTTGGAGATGGGGACTTTGGGAGGTAATGAAGTCAGGAGGGGTAGAACCCTTGTGATGGGATTAGTGTGCTTATAAGAAGAGACAGGAGAGAACTGTCTCTATTTCTTCCATGTGAGGACACAGCAAGAAGACGGCCATGGCAAGCCAGGCAGAGGGCTTTCATTAGGAGCAGAATTGGCCAGTACCCAGACTGTCGGACTTTTAAGACACTAGAATTGTGAGGAATAAATTTCTCTTGGTTAAGCCACCTAGTCTATGGTATTTTGTTATGGCAGCCAGAGATAATATACCAGGTATAATCATGAAGAAAAAAAAGGGAGGCATATTTGAGAGACATTTAAAAAACACACAGGACAAAGGAGCTACATATCCAACTGTATTCCTTATCAATTACATATTGAAAGAGTTGTTATGCTAATAAAAATACCAACACATACCGAGTGCTTAATATATTTTAGAGAGTATATAAAGACATTATAAGGGGGCGCTGGGTGGCTCAGTCAAGTGTGCATCTGACTTCTGACTTTGGTTCAGGTCATGATGCCAGGGGTCATGGGATGGAGCCCTGCATCAGGCTTCATGCTGGGCTGAGTGTAGAGTCTGTTTAAGATTCTCTCCCTCTCTCCCTCTCTCTCTCCCTCTGTCCCTCTGTTCATATGATCTTTCTCTCTCTCTCAAAATTAAAAAAAAAAAAAAAAAAAAAAGACTGGGGCACCTGGGTGGCTCAGTCGGTTAAGCGTCCAACTTCGACTCAGGTCACGATCTCATAGCTCATGAGTTCGAGCCCCGTGTTGGGCTCTGTGCTGATAGCTTGGAGCCTGGAGCCTGCTTCAGATTCTGTGTCTCCTTCTCTCTCTGCCCCTCCCCTGCTTGTGCTCTGTCTCTCTCTCAAAAATAAATTAAAAAACGTTAAAAAAAAAAAAGACTTTATATGAATTAAAACTGAATTCTTCTAAGAGCTCTATAAAGTTAAGTATTATTATTATATCTGTACTAGATGAGAATAGTGAGGAAAACTTGGCATGTTTTAGTACCATCCAGAGAGGGAGCAGTCTTTCTTGGAAATTAGAAACTGAAGGAACAATTTGCCAGACCAGATCACTTCAAAGTCATTCTGGGGAATGGAGCCTAATAATTAATTTTATGGGCATGTGTTTTCTAGGTTTAACTTAATGTTTACATGTTATTTTTCTCAATGAAACATTAAAAACATTTTTAAAATTATTTTTTAATGTTTTATTTATTTCTGAGAGAGAGAGAAAGAGAGAGAGAGAGACAGCGTAACCAGGGGAGGGTCAGAGAGAGAGGGAGACACAGAATTCGAAACAAGCTCCAGGCTCTGAGCTAGCAGTCAGCACAGAGACCGACACGGGGCTCGAACCCATGAACCGTGAGATCATGACCTGAGCTGAAGTTGGATGCTTAACCGACTGAGCCACCCAGGCGCCCCTAAAAACACTTTTTAAAGGTTTGTTTGTTTATTTATTTATTTTTATTTATTTTTATATTTTTATTTATTTCTAGGGGAGAGAGAGAGAGAGAGAGAGAGACAGCGTGAGCAGGGGAGGGTCAGAGAGCAAGGGAGATACAGACTCTGAAATAGGCTCCAGGCTCTGAGCTGGCAGTCAGCACAGAGCCCGACGCGGGGCTCGAACCCACGAACTGCAAGATCATAACCTAAGCAAAAGTCGGACGCTCAACCGACTAAGCCACCCAGGCGCCCCAAAGGTTTATTTATTTTTGAAAGAGATAGAGCACCAGTGCGGTAGGGGCAGAGAGAGACAGACACAGAATCTGAAGCAGGATCCAAGCTCTGCGCTGTGAGCACAGAGCCCAATGCAGGGCTTGAACCAACAAACCATAAGATCATGACCTGAGCCTAACTTCACCAACTGAGCCACCCAGGTGCCCCTCAATGAAACATTTTTTTTAAGTAATCTCTGCACCCAACGTGTGGCTCGAACCCACAACTCATGGAGCCAGCCAGGTGCTCCTCAATGAAACTTTTTTTTCCTAAAGATTTTATTTTTAGGTAATCACTACACTCAACGTGAGGCTTGAATTTACAACCGTGAGATCAAGAGTTGCATTCTCCACTGATGACTGAGCCAGCCAGGTGCCCTATAATGAAACTTTTGATAACAAAGTGGGAAGGGGTGAAACGTGAGTGTTAGCAGTAATGGCAGCTCTGGAGAGCTTGAGAGTCACCTGTGGTTCTAATCACAACTGCACAATTTAACAGCTTTATAACTTGGATGCTTTTCTAAGCTTCTCATTTCCTCGTCTGGTTACAGGAATAAGAATACCTGCTTCATAGGATTCTTATAAAAACTGAGATAATATATACAAAACGCTTAGCTCAGGGTCTAGCATATGGTGAGCCTTAATTAGCAGGGGTGCTGAGGATAATGGTTATGACCACCAGGGCATAATTCATACCTGCTACTTCTATGCAGTTCAGCCTGTACTCTTCCTTCCAACCTTATCTTATCTCTGCTCACTGCTCTCTGCCCACCTAGAGAACATATGTAAATTGAATAGTTTGATACTGAAATAGCTTCAGTCGAGAACTACCCTTATTTTCATCAGGATTCAAGGAGACTAGGTAAAGGGTAGTTCACTGAGGTAAAGACAGTAAGAAAACTTGACTTCTGGAAAGACCCAGCTCTGCGACAAATTATCAGTCCCTTTTCTCCATTGGTTAGGTCTATAAATCAAGAGTTCAAACAGAAATTAAGCTCTCAACTCTATTATTTTATTCTTTACTTTTAAATCTCTATCTATCTATCTATCTATCTATCTATCTATCTATCTATCTATCTAAGATAGCCTGTGTGCCTGGGAGAAAAGCAGAGGAAAGATGTGAAGCAGGCTCCACACTCAGTGGGGAGCCTCATGCGGGCTCCATCTCACGACCATGAGATCTTGACCTGAGCTGAAACCAAGAGTCAGATGTTTAACCGACTGAGCCACCCAGGCAGCCCTTTATTTCTTACTTTTTATGTGGATGTCCTAAGCCTTAGGAAACTAACTCCTGATGTTATTGTTTTATGAGTTTTTACAAAGCATTATCAAATACTGCAGGAAACAAACATTCAATGACTACACATCATCTTTCAGGTTCAAAGATTTCTAATTTGAATCGTTGAAGACTAAGGTCCTAGATAGAAATCCACACAAAGAATGGGCATCCGTAATGCTTCTTTAAATCTTTTGGATTTTCCCTACCACTACTGGCAAAATGTGGGGAGAATGAACTGTGTTCACAAAGGTTTTTCTAGCTTAAGTGGAAGAGACTATTCATTGTGTAGTGAGAAGCTCTGGGGTTTCCCTTAGGTCCCCAGGCATTGTTTTTTAATTTTCTTTTCAGCACTGGAGTTGGGAGTAGACTGCAGATAAGCTGCTTACTGCCAAGGATGTGTGAAACCTGTTATATTGGTCATTCTGGATCCTATTCAAGCACATACATTCACTAGGTAAGATTACTTCTACTTCGCTTTAGTGGAAGCCTCAATTTTGCTTTAGGAAAAAAAATCATATATATTTTTTGCATTTTTATTTATAAACCATGTATGTTTCTGCAAGCACTAAAATTTGAAGTGACAAGGACTTACTTAGAATTCTGATGTGAGGATAATAAGGATACTAGAACCCAAGTGTTTCAGTTCTTGATTGTTCCATAATAAACCAGTATAAAACCCAGTGGCTTAAAACAGTTCATTATTTCTCACAGTCCTACAATCTGGGCTGGGCAGTTTTTCAGCTCTGTGTGGTGTCTCCTCAGGCTGGAACCTACAAGAAGGCTTCTTCTCTCAGATGTCTGGAATCAGAGCCGGGATGCCTGAAACAACTTGCCAAGCACGTCTGTTCAAATGGCTGCTCCGCAAGACTAGCTTGGGGTTCCTAACGCCATGGTGGTCTCAAAGTAATTGTACTGGTGGTGGCTGACTTCCAAGGGGAAAGGAGCTGAAAGTGCTAGTCTTCTTACAGGCTAGGCCCATTATGGGACGGCCTTACTTCCACCACATTATACTAGTCCAAGCAAGTCCAAAGCCAGTCCATATTTAAAGGGAGGGGAAAGACTACCACTTTATGCCAACAGTAGCACATAGGCAAAGGGAGGGAAATAACTGATGGCGGCCATCTCTAGGGAATACAACACATAGTGTACTGCATTTACCAGGAGCGCTTTCCTTTTCTTCTTTTTCCTTTGGATTTCATTGGGTTTCTTGAAATTCTTTTTGGAATTTTCAAAATGTCCAGAGAGCAGGAAAAAACCACTCAACTTTAGGGTGTATGGAATGATACATTATGGTATTGTATATTATATTATATTATATGTTAATAATATTGGTTATATGTTACAATCATTATATGCTAATATTATTAATATTATACATTAATTATATATTGAGATGGTATATATTATATTCATTATAACAACTTTTTAATGATTTTCATAATTGCAATGGAATCTTGATTTATTTTTACTACTGTCGTTAACCCTGAGTATGAGGAAATGGAGCTTCAGAAAACAAATGAAAGCATTCATCCTCAAATTTGATCCCAAGTAGAGAAGTGGTCACTATAGTTCCAGAGATGCCACACATCTCAGATTTATGCTATCCACAGGTAACTAGATCAAGCCACCTGTACATATTGAAACGTATGTGTGGGATTTTTATAAGAAAGGGATTTGTAACCATCTACTTCCTCTTTCTATTCAAATTAATTTTCCTTCCCTGATCCATGAATCATTCCTCACACAGGAATTGCATGATGATTCAGAAAGAACCAGTAAATTCTATTGCGCCTGAAAGGAGAGACAAGCTTATCACTGCCAGAGATCAAAACCAAACCCTAAAATTATAGGCTTTGTTTAAAATGCTGTTTCAGACATTGAAATTCAGTTCAGGGAACATACCTATTTCTTGACTCATTCTCACTGCAAACTCACTCCGCTGAAGGGAGAAGGAGGAGGTCAGTGAATCTCATTAGGAACCACTGACCTTCGAAAATTTGGTTCACAGCGGTCTGGCAGCAAAAGGGCCACAGAATGCCAAGCTGTAAGCACTGCCCCAGACCACAGTCAGAAAGGGAAGGGATTGACAGTGGCCGTCTTTGGGAGACTATAGCACAGAATGTATTGTATCCACTGGAAACTCTTTCTCTGCGCCCCTCTTTCCTTTAGATTTCACTGAGTTTATCTGCATTCTGAAATAAAGGGCTCTCAGGAGCAAAAAAAGGGACTCAGAACACAGAGTGTAAAGGGGCTGATGCTTAGCCGTCATAACCAAACGCAGTATGTTGACCTAAAACTGCTCCAGGTGTCCAGTACATCTAATCTGCCTATGAGTGATTCGTTTGGAGAACAGTTCTATAGAATATAGAAGACCTTAGGCCTAACAAAACGACTGATGCAAACTCTAGATATTCAAAGAGGTCTGACGCTGGAGTGAACTAATCACATCTGTTCACAAAACCTAAAATTCTACAGTAAGTAAATAATCATAACCATCCCATTTACTTAAACACAATCCAGCTTGGCTCTAAGGAAATTACAAACTGACCTTTCCTTCTCATAATGAATCTTACCCATTGTTAAAAGTGATTTCAACTCTTAATTCATTACCTGAGAATATATTTCTCACTCTACTAATATATCTAAAAACGCTCATCCAGTTAAAAAATGCAAGGCAAAATACAACTAAACTGTAAACCATCAGAGGTGGCTTAGGGAATAAAGGCTGCTTTCGTGAATGCCTGGAATTGCAGAACCAAGCTGGATATGCTTGAGACTAATTAGAATCACCTTCCTCCGGGGCGCCTGGGTGGCTCAGTCAGTTAAGCATCCGACTTCGGCTCAGGTCATGATCTCACAGTTTGTGGATTCAAGACCCATGTCAGGCTCTGTGCTGACAGCTCGGAGCCTAAAGCCTGGTTCAGACAGATTCTGTGTCTCCCTCTCTCTCTGACCCTCCCTGCTCACACACACTCTCTCTCTAAAAAATAAACATTAATGGGGCGCCTGGGTGGCTCAGTCGGTTAAGTGTCCGGCTTCGGCTCAGGCCATGATCTCACGGTTCATGGGTTTGAGCCCCGCGTCGGGCTCTGTGCTGACAGCTCAGAGCCTGGAACCTGTTTCAGATTCTGTGTCTCCCTCTCTCTTTGACCCTCCGTTGCTCTGGTTCTGTCTCTCTCTCAGAAATAAATTTTAAAATAAATAAATAAATGAACATTAAGAAATTAAAAAAAAAGAATCGCCTTCCTCCTCAGGCACTGGTAAGAATGGAGTATAAAAAGTGCAAGTTTCTCAGAGAAAAGCAGAGAAGAGTCTTTGTGCTGCTTTTAGAGCTTAGGTTTGCAGCAAGCATAGAGGCCCGTGCTTGCCCAGTGGGATCTGAACTCCTGGGAGCAGCTGGTGCCACTTACAACAAACAGTACTGAATATCAGAAGCAAAGAGAAGGTGCTCATTCTCCAGTTTTTCAAAAATACAGACATGGGAACTTTCAAAATGTACTTTATATTCTGCTAATGTACTAGACTTTTCAGAATTCTCTCAGCCCCCTTTTTACAATATATTTACGTTATGTGTAATTGTAATTTTTTTCTATTCTGAAAAATTCTCAAGCATTACCTCTTCAAATCTTTTTCTCCATTCCCTATATTCTTTTGGTGGTCTGTTCTCATATCTCTTAGCTTAGTTTCATATTTTACCTTTTTTGTACGTGACCTTGGTGAATTCTTCAATCCTAGCATCAGATTCTAATTCATTCCTCTTCTTAGTTACTCATCTAGGGTTTACCTCAAATGTCAAGATATTTTGAAATTTCAAAGAGTATATTTTTCATTGCCAAGACTTCTGAAATTATTTTGTTTTCATATTTGCCCATTTTTATACTGTTTATATCTATTTTTGTTTTTTATGTTTAAATATTTTTAATGGATAAATGTTTCTTTATGTCAGAGGTCAGCTATTCAACTTTTTCTGTAAATGGACAGATATTAAATGTGTTAAGTGTTTCAGGCCACAAGGTCTCTGTTGCAACAACATATATTCAACTCTGCATTGTGAGAGCAGCAGAGGATACATGCAGGCAAATGGGTGTGGCTTAGTTCCAAACAAAATTTACTTGAAAAACAGGTCACCTGTAGCCACTTTGGAAAATGTTTATTTATTTAAATGTTTGTTTATTTTTAAGACAGAGAAGCACGCGCGTGCATACACTTGCACATGTGCAAGTGGCGTTGGGATAGAGAGAGAATTTTAAGTAGGCTCCACATGGTCAGTGGAGGGGCTCGATCCCACAAACCAGGAGGTCAGGACTTGAGCCTAAATCAAGAGTCAGATAGATGCTTACCAGAATGAGTCACCCAGGCGCCCCTATTTTGGAAAATAGTTTGGCATAATGTTAAACATAGAGCTGCCGTATGACCCAGCAGTTCTACTTCTAGGTATATACACATGAGAAATGAAAACCTATGTTAATATAAAAACTTGTACATGAATGTCCATAGCTGCGTTCTTAATAGCCCAAAAGTGAAAACATCCCAAATGTCCATCATCTGATGAATGAAAAGGAAAATGTAGTGTATCCATACAATGGAATACTATTTGTCAAAATAAACAACAACAACAAACCCACCAAAAACCACCACCCCCCAAAAACCCAAGTGCTGCTACATGCTATAACATACATGAACTTTGAAACCATGATGCTAAGCGAAGGACGCCAGATACAAAAGACCACAGATTCTACGATCCAATTAAAGGAATTGTCCAGAACAGACATATCTCTAGAGATAGAAAGTTGATTAACGATTAGATAGGGCTCAGGGAAGTGTAGAATGAGGAATACCTGCTAATGGATACAGGGTTCCTTTTTAAGGTGATGAAAATGTTCTAAAATTAGATTACTGTGACAGTCACACAACTATATAAATATACTAAAGACCACTGAGCTGTACAATTTATTTTTTTTATATTTTTTTTATTTATTTCTAGGAGAGAGACAGAGAGAGAGAGCGTGAGCAGGGGAGGGTCAGAGAGAGAGGGAGATACAGACTCTGAAATAGGCTCCAGGCTCTGAGCTGGCAGTCAGCACAGAGCCCGACGCGGGGCTCGAACCCACGAACCGCGAGATCATGACCTAAGTGAAAGTCAGACGCTTAACCGACTAAGCCACCCAGGTGCTCCTGAGCTGTACAATTTAAACAGATGAACTTTTGCAGGTAAATTCGACCTCAGTGAAGTGTTAGAGAATACATGAAATAGGGAAAAGTGAGGGGCCAGGAGGACCACAGTTTGATGGTTCCTGCTCTGTATTTTCAAAGATCCTCACTTACTTATCAAAGTTATTTATAGTTTATTCTATATGTAAACTTCTTTTCTGGCTTAAATTCATCTTTTTGATCGCTAATTTTAAAGGCTATCTGTTGGCTTTTCCCTAATGTCTGAAACATTTATACTTCAGCTAATCTTGAGAAGAAAGCATTTGTTCCTTTGCTTCTTCTCTTTGTCTGTCTGTGTTGTTCTAATGATTTTATGGTTGCCTCCACTCAGCGATCCTATCCAAGGAGAACTAGTTTTGTATCTTGGGCTCCTGTCCCTATGGTGACATGTGGATATGATAGCGATACAGTCTGCAAACTATGGAAAATTGAGCCAGGTCCTAGATCAGATGCTTTGTCTGCCTTCTCCTTGGGCTCCCAAATTCCTGCAATCCAAAGCCCAAGCTACTGCAGCAGGTACTTTCATGCAAGTGCTATTGCTCCAGTCTACCTGCCTTGGGTGAAGTATTTTGGTTCCTAATTCACTCCCCCAGCAGTAGAGATACTCCTCCTTCGCTGGTTTGTGGACCCAGAAAACACTGGGTCCCTGGCTTCGGCCCAGTTTTCCACTTTGCATTCCTGCTCTATTTCTGACCCAAAGAGATGTTCCTTTAAAAAATGTTTTCTCTTGTTATATCCTGTCTTTAAGTCCTAGGCAAGGGCTCCTGTGGAGCAGGGCAGAGGACAATAAATGAATTACCAGTGCCATCCTGATTGGACACTCTTCAGGTCCACGCAAAGAGTATCAAATGCTCCTTGGTTGAGGAGACGTTTTCTTTTTCTTCTAGAAATTCTGAATTTGAATTAAGTGGAGCATATTCAAATGAAGGTAGGTTGCAAGTAAAATATAAAAGGTCATGCCAGCAGTCAAAGCTGAGCATGTATTTGAGGGAATCAAAGAAGTCAAGAAAACAATTATAGTCCCAATGATAATAACTTTCAAAGGGATACCTACAATGAGATCAATGAGATTAATCCTTTTTTACTTTTGATGATATAACAGATTCCTCTTCTTTTTAATGCTATATTTAGCTTAAAGATCCATAACTAAAAGATTTTATTGTACGTTTATGATTATTAATTTATTCATTTATTCAACAAATATTAACTATGCTCCTGCTATCCACTGGGCACTTTCCAAGGCCATGCGGATATAGAGATGAATAATAAATGGTCCTTGTCCTCCAGGAATTCATCATTTATTAAGGAAGTCAACCACACACACTGAGAGAAGTCACCGTTTCATTCTAAGACAAGTGCTATAATGGCTGTAGGGACAATGTGCTCTAAAGGCATAGATGAGGAAATGAGCAATTCTTACTTGGTGTGGTTCTGTGAAGAGGCAACGCAAAGGCTTCAGAGAACAGGTAGCATGTTGGGAACTTTCTGGATTTCTTTTTTTTTAAAGTTTATTTATTTTTGAGAGAGAGAGAGAAACAGAGATAATGACAGAGTGTGTGGGGAAGGGGCAGAGAAAGAGGGGGAGAGTGGATCCCAAGCAGGCTCTGCACTGTCACAAACTGTGAACTGTGAGATCACCAACCATGAGATCATGACCTGAGCAGATGATGGATGCTTACCCAATTAAGCCAACCAGGCACCCGGAACTTTCAAAAATTCTACAGAAGACTGAATAGTACCTTCTTGGAAGGGAGGGTGTAGGGGAATTCACTTGTGCTCAATTTTTACTTAAATGACGGGTTTATTTTGGACAGCTTTAGGGAGCTGATGAAGATCACCAGAGGGTAATAAACCCCTTCCAACTCTCTCATCCACATTTTTCTACATTATTTACTAAACACATGGATTTTGTCAGCTAATGATGAAGAGTGGATAGCACAGGTCTCCTTACATAAGCAAAGATAACAGTATCAGGTACTTTTAAGAGAGAATACATGGCATGGTCAGAATGCAGGATAAATAGTAAGTAACTTGGGGGTGAAGAGATGACCTGGGCGTGGATTGTAGGGGCTCCTGTATTGCAGGCTAAAGAGACTGGACTTCTCTCAGGCAATGAGAGAGAATATGAGTGACTATAATGCTGGAGTCAGGGAACCCACTTTCCATTGCTGAAATACAGACATCTGAGAAAATGAGATAGGGAAGAAAAAGACTAGAGTTAGTGACCAATCAGGAGAATACTGTAAGAGTGCAAGTGTGAAATAATGACTGTTAGGCTGAATTGTCATGGGAACAGGGGAATTAGAATTATGATAACATTTTTATTTGAAATGCTACAACAGAACAATGCTTCTATTAATATTTCATTGCAAGAGAGGTTTCCCTAGTTGAGACACAAGTATAGTGAAGCTTTTAGAATTATGTTTAATGCTTGAGGGCTATGTTTTTCAGATAATTGGAGTATTATTATCTACTGTATCCATGATGGATCATGTCCAAAAGATATTTAGCCACAGAAATGAAATTAACTCATTAGGTTAGGCCCTTATGTTATCACTGTCTAAAACATGCAAACACTAGCACTTTTATATTGCATAGAAAACAAAATAAATCTTATCATTTGGGGAAAGAAAACAAACTTTCTGTTCTGAAGAGAATATTTATTTTATGAAAATGAATCCCAAGTTGAATAAAAGCACAGCTTCTGGATAAATCCTATGTCCCATGAAAACGTAGGATTTCTACTTTGAATATTGCTTCCTCTATTGAAGAATTTAAGATTAAGCATAACCTTATATAATATTTCTGCCCACACAGTGACTACATGCTAAATAGGAAAGAGGAGACAAGAGCTGACTAGATACAGCTATCCTACAAACTACCCCACAAACTAATATCAAAAGTTCCTTCTCTTTTTATCATGAGGAAAATCTTTTCACATGTTCCCTCATCCATTTCAGGAACTAGAAGTCTCTTCATAATTAGAGGATCTCCTTTTATCATCCTGTGACAATTTCTGTTGAGCTGCTAATAATGTGTTAGATACTATTCAAGGGACTTCATCTATGGTATCTTAAACTTTAAAAAGCACATAAAATCTGAGGAATTCCTCTTACTCATTTGGCTGTAGATCTGTAAAAATTCAGAAAAGAGGAGACTTCTTCATTGGCCCAAGATGGATTCCCCATCTGCAACTCACTAGATTCTTATATTCCCATCACTCACACCATTTCAGAGAGAATTTTCTCTATGAAGGTGTGTGGTTATTGTTCCTAGTTAAGAAAATTCCTAAGAGACTCTAATCTAACAACAACAACAACAACAACAAAGAACCAGATCATAAAAACCTGTGTTAAGTATGATTCAAAGGGAAAAAATGAGCTGAAGTGAAAGCCAACTTGAGCTGGAAAGACTTGAGCTCTTAAGTAACCAGACATTTGTAGCCAGTTATGAAGCAGTCCCATCACATATGTTTTTAAACATCTGTCAGCACGGTCAGAACCCCACATGCAAAATACAGCACTCATGAGCATTAGGGACAGTTGCCTGTGATGAAGTCTCAGAAGCTGAAAGAAATGAATAGATTTCACAGGTTGAACACAAGTTGCTCTTGCTTGACTTGAAGAAAGCCTGGGGAAGTAGTGCCCAAGGATGTGAGGCATTTACTTGAACATAAGTATCTTTTTTTTTTTTTAATTTTAAAAAATGTTTGTTTAAGTATTTTGAGAGAGGGAGAGAGAAAGAGAATACAAGCAGGGGAGAAGCAGAAAGAGAGGGAGAGAGAGAATCCTAAGCAGGTTCCAGGCTGGCAGCACAGAGTCCAACGCTGGCCTTGATCTCACAACTGTGAGATCATGACATGAGCTGAAACCAAGAGTTGGTCGCCTAACTGACTGAGTTACCCAAGTGCCCCTGGAACACAAGTATCTTTTTTTAAAAAACTGTTTTTTAAGTTTATTTATTTATTTTTGAGGGAGCGTACAAAAGTGGGAGGAGGGCAGAGAGAGAGAGGGAGAGACAGGATCCGAAGCAGGCTCCAGGCTCTGAGCTGTTGGCACAGAGCTTGATGCAGGGCTCAAATCCATGAACTATGAGATCATGACCTAAGCTAAAGTCAGTCATGAGCTGATTGAGCCACTCAGGTGCTCCTTGAACATGAGTATCTTAAGGACAAAACTGGAACCAGCAATAAAAACCTACGGAGCCTTGAAGAGAGACATGTCAGGAGGTGCCAAGAGACAGGTGAAACTACAGAGCCACAGCTTAACTTAGAGACTTAGAGCTCAGTCTAACTTCTCTCCTTTTTTTTTTTTTTTTTTTGGTAAACATTATTCAGTGACATGTCCCCACCATTAAAAAAATTCCCATCTCAAAAGTGCAAAAAGGGCTCCTTTCAAACCTGCAGCATTTGTTCTTCCTCGGAAGACATCGTCGTATGCTTTCCACTGCAGCTTCACCTGGTAGGCGTGGATGAACACCACAAACACCACCACAAGGCACATTAGAGGAACAAGAGCCGCAGTGAAGAGAGCCACATAGATGTTTGGGATGAAACACCTAGGGGAGAGGAGAGACAAGACAACTAAGACAGCTTCAATAAACACGTTTCTAAATTCGGAATGGGTTACATCATCACTTTATACTAGCTCTTTGTATCTAAATATTGGCAAAAGCAAATTTTTGGGTTGCCAAATTGAAGCTTTGTTTGAGTACAGGCTACATGATTAAATCCAACCCACTGCTTCACAAAGCAGGTTCTGTGGAACACGCAAGTCCTGAGGTGCTCAGAAAACTTCAACAAAGGTCAATGCAAAATAAACTGGAGAAACGTAAGTTCGCTTTTCTAGCTCTGTCTTATTGGCCTACTGAGATCAAGGTCTTATTGAGGACCTCATAAAAGAAGGCATTTTTTACAAATGTTTATTTGTGAGCAGGGGAAGGGCAGAGAGAGAGGGAGACATAGAATCTGAAGCAGGCTCCAGGCTCTGAGCTGTCAACACAGAACCCAATGTGGGGCTTGAACCCACAAACTGTGAGATCATGACCTGAGCAGGAGGTGGCGGCCCAACCAACTAAGCCACCCAGGTGCCCCAAGAAGGCATTGCTTAAAGGCAAATTTAAGGACTTCTAGGGCTCATTCTATCATTTCTACAATCTTGTTTTTTGAGTGAATGACAGTTTTGTCATTTCCAAGTTACACGTATCTCCAAGAGCCATTAATTTTCTTGAAAATAATGACAACTTTCCATTTGGAAGTTCTACTACACAATTCTATCTAGGATTCTGAAGTTTACTTAGATCAGTGATGTCCAAGGTAAGCTTACATGATTTATTTTGGTAACATTGAAATTCCATGGCAAATGGTTTCAGAGATGTAACTGGAAATTTCTTTTAAATGTAGTTATTTTGAGAGAGACAGAGAGAGTGAGTGGGGGTGGGGCAGAGACAGACGGGGACAGAGGATCCAAAGTGGGCTGTGCGCTGACAGCAGAGGGCTTATGTGGGATTCAAACTTGCGAGGTTCAGGATCATGACCTGAGCCAAAGTCAAGATGCTCATCCACTGAGCCACTCGGGCACCCCTTTAACTGGATATTTTTACTCACAGGTCATAAAATCCTCTTGTTATTTACATGAAATGTTTCACCAAAAAATGTCAAAATGGAGGACTGCTAAATATGTTCTCAATATCTAAAACTGTACTTTTGAGGTATTATAAAGAACACACCTCTTACAACTTATAATACTGGGGCTCCTGGGAGGCTCTGTTGGTTGAGTGTCCCACTTCAGCTCACGTCATTATCTCATGATTTGGGGGTTTGAGCCTCGCATCGGGCTCAATGCTGTTAGCGCAAAGCCCATTTCAGATCCTCTGTCCCCCTCTCTCTCTGCCCCTCCCATGCTTATGCGCTCTCTCTTAAAAATAAACAAACCTTTAAAAAATAAAAAAAAATACTATAATACTTTTAATTATAATAAGTTTTAATAGTATGAGTGTCTCCTTTGAAATATCTTTTTCCGACTTCTCCATTTTTAGTATATAATATCTATAAACCCAGATTACATATAGCCAAAAAGAATGGATTCTGAAGAAAACTCAAGAAAAAAAAATGTAACCAATTTAGAAGGAAACCTCAAAATCCAAAATATAGGAAAATCAGGAGAAACAGCCATTCTTGTAACTGGGAAAAACAGTGCCTCAATTTTATATTTAAGAGGAGACACATTATTAAAGACCTTACTCAGGTATTATTTCTAATTAACATGTCTGGTAAATGTATTCCTTAAATAAACAAGACACACTTCAAGAGATATTTCAATACACATTCTGCATCTGCAAAGAGTTGTCAGAATGATGAATATCCTGGCTTTTAGAATTTAATTTGGACAGCACAAAGCCTGATTCATTCCCTGCACACTCATCTGTATGCCACAGGACCTGTATCTTCCAGGTAAAAGGCATATGATTAAATGAAAGAGGCAAACACTAATGGCTTTGATCTTGAATATATTTATGCACTAAAAATAGTAGTTATGTTGGCTACTCATTTTACGTACACTGGCTTTAAGCAATTGTTTTCATCTGAATTACGGATTCACTGCCAGAGACTAGCCTAAAATTGCTTAGACAAACACAGACACTGACAAAGGAACTCACCCAGACTTCACTGCTTTAGTTTTACCTTGAAAAATGTCATCATAATAACCTCAGTCTGTAAAATGGGGTTACCGAATCTTTTGTGAGCTGCTCGAGGAGTAACATCTTGCACCAAGTGCTAGAACATAGGTTTGACTCTTCAACATCTACATTTCCCAGTGGCTGATCACATTTGATTGTCATGTCTCTACCTGAAATGCCTTTCAAAAAACTTCCCTTTACTTTAGAAGACAACTTTTGTGGGGCACCTGGATGGCTCAGTCAGTTAAGCGTCCAACTTTGGCTCAGGTCATGATCTCACAGCTCGTGAGTTTGAGCCCCGCATCGCGCTCTGTGCTGACAGCTCAGAACCTGGAACATGCTCTGGATTCTGTGTCTCCCTCTGCCCCTCCCCAGCTCATGCTCTGTCTCTCTCATTCCTTGAACAATAAATAAACATAAAAAAAAACCAAAACAACTTTTGAAAGCAGTACCCTAAAGAATGGCACACTGTCCTGGTTAAAGGAAGCAAAGTGGATCAAAGAAGTTACTAACACTTCTGGCAAGTCTGCAGTGTCTCCTGGTAAGAGAAGGTAACTATGTGCCACAGCTCTTAAAAATCTCCTTTGCCATTCTCCCTGCTTGTGTGATGACTTGCCCAAGCTGTCCCATTTTTTCATAAAAGGGGGCACAAAAATTAACCAATGTAGAGGCGATCCACTTTGTTCCAGATTCTGCAGAGGCACACAAATCATGGCCTCTCACGAGTAGTAGGTTGCTGAGAGTGCCCTAAGTTTGTCTTCCACATGGGCAACATGGGGCTAGATCACTGTGAGGAGAGCTTGGGCCCCAAAGCATGCCCGGTCCTGTCGGCAGCACTTCCTGCCTTTTCGGCTACCTCAGCACTGCACAGCCCTGCCTGCACCCACTTCCGTGTAGCTGTACCTCCATGTCAGTCTTCCTCCAGCAAAAAGTGGTCTGTCTTATGCACACATCACCTCTCTTAGGGTCTAGAGAGCTGGACAACTCTTCTAAAACACTATCAAACGAGACACCAGAAAATGAGACAGGGCTATAAAAGTAACCCACGAGTGCAGATAGCAGTCAGGGACTCCTCACTTCTGTGACTTTGTCCATGGCAAGTAGATGGAGTGGGCTATGTCATTCCATATCCTCAAATTACTTTTAATACAAGAACACCTTCTTTTGAACTCTCCTCATTTACCTTTTCCTTTAATGCTAATAGCTATTACTCTAATTTTCTGATTAGTATTATTGTAATGGGATTTCTTAATGTCAGAATAAAACTTCTGACATATAATTAAAAGTGCCTAAGATAGGGACAACTGGGTGGCTCAGCTGGTTAAGTGTCCAACTTCAGGTCAGGTCATGATCTCACAGTTTTTGGGTTCGAACCAGACATCGGGCTCTGTGCTGACAGCTCAGAGCCTGGAGCCTGCTTTAGATTCTGTGTCTCCTTCTCTCTCTGCCCTTCCCCTGCTCACACTCGGTCTCTCTTGAGAACATTGAAAAAAAATTTTTAAAAAAGTGCGTAAGATAAATGAAGTATATTCTGCCCTCAAAAGAAAAACAACAAATGAACCTCACCAACCCAAATTTCTTCCAGTCCAATCTAATAAGAGATGCAGTACATCCAGATAGTTTGAGGATTAGACCACATGAAAGTGATGTGCATGGGATCGGGAAACAGTGAATGCCATGTTAGAAATAGTTTCTGAAAGGAGGCTGGGAAAAAATTCTCAGGAAAACTGATTGTAATGTGAGTAATGAGACTGAGCCATGCACACCCAAGAGCTGTGTGGAAGCAGCTGATGAGTGCTCTGGCAGTCACTGCTTCAAAAACAGACCTGGCAGTCACCAGAAAATGAGACAAAGGCCATGTGGATCTACTTTCTTTAAAAGGGTGAGGAAAATGTGTTCCTTGTAATTACTGGCTCACCCAGCTTCAAAGTATACTGGTGACCCTTCTTTCTTCCAGTGTGGAATACTCTTCTGGATTCATGACTAACTTTTGCTGTTTGCTCCCTTTTAAACTTTCATGGGTAAATTTCCTTTCTTATTATAACCCACAGACAATCAAAGTGACTTCAAAATCTAGTTGGGACTTCGCCCTTTTCTCTATTTTCAAAAGCCAGATGTAACAAGTAGATGGTATTTCATTATCTTCAGTTTTTCCCCTTCTGGTCTGCTCTTAGAGCATTCACAATGCTTTATGTCATTTTCTCATTTAGGAAGATTATTACCTCCCCTAGACAGCACTTCATACTTCTTTTTTTTTTTTTTTTTTTTGAGATTATTTGAAAAGCTTTTTATTTATTTTTTATTTTTTATTTTTTTTACAAATAGTTTATTGTCAAATTAGTTTCTACATAACACTCAGTGCTCATCCCCAAAGTGCCCTCCTCCATGCCCATCCTCCCCTCCCCCCCACATCCATCAGTCCTCAGTTTTTGTCAGCATTCAAGAGTCTCTCATGGTTTGCCTCTCTCCCTTTCCCCCACCATTTCCCCGCTTCTTCTCCCCCTTGTTCCTCCGTCAAGTTCCTCCTAATCCTCCTATACGTGCAAACATATGATATTTGTCCTTCTCTGCCTGACTTATTTCGCTCAGCATAACACCCTCAAGGTCCATCCATGTTGCTACACATGGCCAGATTTCATTGTTTCTCATTGCCATGTAGTATTCCATGGTACAGATAAACCACATCTTCTTGATCCATTCATCTGTTGATGGACACTTAGGCTCTTTCCATGTTTTAGCTATTGTGGAGAGTGCTGCTATGAACATTGGGGTCCATGTGCTCCTATGCCTCAGCATTTCTGTATCCCTTGGGTAAATTCCTAGCAGCAGCACTTCATACTTCTTGAAGTGTTTTCACTTGAATTACCTAACTTGATGTAAAAAAAAAATATATCTATATCTATATCTATATCTATATATATCTATATCTATATATCTGTGGGTGGCATGGGGTATTTGTTTCTTTTTTCCTGTATGAAATCAACATGAGAAGGAACTCAGAAGCAAAGGAGTCCAGGAGAGATGTAAGCTCCACTTACAACTGCTAAAAATACTGGGAAGGACGCTGGGAACTCCTTGTATGCGAGGCTGTGATTTGAGTCCATTTAAATTTTATTTTAAGGAACAAGTTGACCTTGGTATACTGGAGTACTTAAAAAATCGAGGGAGCTGCTATCTGGGTTATATCTGGGTCACATAGGTAATGAAAAAAGAACTAGGTAATGGAAGAAAAGCACTGCTGACCCTTGAACAATGCAGGGATTAGAGGCACTGATGCCTGTTCCAGTAAAAAAATCCATGTATAACTACTGACTCCCCAAAAACTTACCTACTGATAGCCTACTGCTGACTGGAAGCCTTACTGATAACATACACAGCGACTGACACATATTTGTATGTATTCTATATTGTACTGTAGAATAACGTAAGCTAGAGAAGAGAACATCATAAGGAAGAGAACATACATTTACAGTATACACAGTTATTTATTTTAAAAAGCCACATATAAGAGGGACCTGTGCATTTCAAACTGTGTTGTTCAAGGGTCAACTCTAAATGTTGGTTTCTAAAGTCTTCTTTGTAAGTACTCTCCTCAATAAGGCCCAGGTAAAGGTTATGATTCAGAGACCCATGTGCCAACCTCCCACAGGGTGGGTCTCCTTAAGATTTTGTTAATGGTGGCATCACCATTAACATCATCAACAGCTACATTTGTTGCCCCAACCAACTTTTCCTTCATGTAAGCTCATGGTGATATGCTACTTTATGTGTGGATAAAGGAGATGGTCTGTCAGTTTTATTCTAGAAACTGGTTGAGTGTATGATGAATGAAAAATTGTTCAATTATTGCAAACTGGTTTCTATTTTGTGTGGGCAGTACAATATATCTGTTTATTGGCCTTAGTTGAAGAATACAGATGTTATACATTATGCAGATGATTATCGTTTACAAATAAGATCTCAGCCAATACTAGTGATTTCAATATTCCTTTCACTGCATGTCCCATTTACTTTCTTTCCAAAGATGATATTAATTAACCCATTTTTCACTCACTTGTGAATTTATGTATATATGCATGCAAATTTGTGTATATGTATGTATTTTCTGTCCTATTCAACATGGCAAGAGAGGTTTAGAGAAACACTTTAAGCACATTAATTTTTTCTCCTGAATACATTTATGATGACATCAGAGTGAAGGAAAAAATAACATTTTAGGTTTAACTAGCTGCAATGTAGGAAAATAAGTTTATTTTTCTTTCCTTCTATTATAGTGCATATAGCAGTTTCGTACCAAGGGAAATCAATGGAATTCTTAAAATGCATGTTCCTTGAAGTTTAAACTTTAAACAAGAACAATATTAAGATTAAATTGCAGATAAGCCCTACAAAGTGAATTTGCACATTAGGGTAATATATGGACTTAGAGAGGAAGGGTAGGGACAAAGTATTTTCCTAGAGTGAATTAGCTGGATAATGAAAACTGTCTGAAATATTACTGCTATTATTCTTAAATCCACCATCATTACTCATAAAACAACAGCCATCACTTACTAGGTGCTGGCATTTATTATATGCATTATCACACATAAGCATCCCACCAACTCCACTAACCTCACTGTATGTATAGAAAAATGGCTTCTAAATTACACAAGGTCCAATTGCTAGCAGCATCAACAGGCTCATTTACCTTAATTATTACCCCTACAATTCTAAAATTGTTTCCACAATTCTAGTAAAAATATATTAGTGGTAAACATGCCAGTGTTCTCCTTGAGGCCAGAACTGTAATATTTTCCTTATATTTCTCCTTAAGAAAAGTTTATTGCATAATCAGACCCTTAAGAAATGTTTATTGATGTAACTGATTTTTAGCACTTTTTAAAAAACCACTCACTGAAAAAAAAAAGCAGGCAAAGAAAATCCTGTATTTCACGTGCGCCTATTTCAATAATAACCCAAGCAATGTTTGAATTCTATCACATATCAGATACACTGCTGGACATGGAAGAGCATATAAAGATACCTGGGCATGGTGCTTCCTATCCAGAAGACTGCATTTACAGTAGGTGCACAGCACTTCAGAATCTAGCTTTCTACGGAAAGTATTGTTCTTTTATCAGCATGGGCAGCAGCATAACCCAGGAGCTTGTTAAAAATGCAGAATCTCACACCCCCACAACAGCTCCCAAGGAAACTGCATTTTAACAAGATCCCCAGGTGTTTCACGTGCACACTGAAAGTTTGGGAAGCACTTCTCTAGTGCACGCGTGGGACATAAAGTAGCTGAATGTAATTAACAACTTAACCAATCTTTACATCTCTTTGGCAGAGAAGCCAAGGGGCTTTCTAATCCCATGGAGAATCATTCTCAAGAGATCTCATAGCACATGGTGGTCATAGTAGCCTGAAGAACAGAAAAGTGGCAGGCAGCAAAAAAAAAGAAACAGAAATCTGTCGTATGTAGAAGCCTGGGATTAGCAACCTGAGGAAAGACAGTCATTTTTCTGGCTTGTCCCTGATTTATAATTTGGTGCCTCTGCTCTCAAAGTTCAGCTGAGCCAATCAACTTTCTGCTCTTAATAATCTGACATGGGGGGTGGGCATCTGGTGCCTCAGTCTGTTAAGCATCTGATTCTTGATTTCAACTCAGGTCATGATCTCACGGTTTGTTGGTTCGAGCCCTGAATCAGGCTCTTCACTGGCAGCAGGAAGCCGGCTTGGGATTCTCTCTCTCCCTCTCTCTGCCCCTCCCTCAATGCACGTGTGTGCAAGTGTTCTCTCTCTCTCTCTAAATAAATAAATACTTTAAAAAAAGCATTTGACATGGATAAGTGCCAGATAGCAGTGGATACTAGAATTGATGTACAATCAGGACAAACATCCACACTGGAGAAAAAACACAATGAATATACAGAAGAAATGGACAAAGGGAGGAGAAAAGGAAGGTGTGGATGGGTACTGAGATACTCACAAGAAGATGTGGGAGATTCTGTGGTCCCTAAGAGATGAAAAGTGTGGTCTTGGTTTTCAGCACATTAATTCCAGGTTCTCTGAGGTCCAACTATATCTCATTATCTGCTTCTGAATATCCATGAGAATTCCTGAGACTGCCTATAACTCCACTTCCTTTACTTCAAATAGCTTTAGTAGGTTTTACATGCAACTATAGTGGCCACAATTAAAACACAGCTAGTGAGTGAGTGATAAAGAAAGAGGGAGTGAACACACACTGTTGTTTCAAACAACGTTGCTCTTGAAGATGGAAAAGGAGATCACTGCCTTGTCTACCAGTTCTAGAGCTCAGGCTATGCCCTGGTTATTTCTGCTATCTAACTCAATTCATGGATAACTGCCTTAGAAGAAGTCAAAGGACCAAAGAATAAGAATCAGTCTCACCTTTTAGTGTTTAAAATGTATCTATATGTTTATATACTTGAAAAGACTGAGGAAGGAAAAACATGCACATACCAGAGCAATATTGTTTCATATATTTCAAAGAGAGCAAATATTTAAATTCATCAAATATTAAACTGCCTAAAATCTTCAAGGTCAGATATATACACCAAAAAACCGCCTTGTATCATATATAATTAGCTCTTGTTGAATGAGACAGTTGCCCACATACCTAGCTCATTAAAAAAGTAAAATATATTTACACATAAACTCAAAGTATTAACAAAGATTAGATAGTTGATAAAAAAACATTCTGAAGAAGCTCAAGTCCAAACAGTCTGTTCCCTGATGCTACTGCTGCAATCAGCCTATTGGACAGTGCTTGGGAACTTTGCTCCAGGTAGATTCCAGTGAATCAAGCCCCTTCAGAATTTAAACATAATAAGGTCAGGCTGACTTGTTATTTTTTACATGTACTAATGCGCTGTGTTCTCATAAAACGAAATTGTTTGGTACTGGAAAATGTCATTGTCCCAGAGCATTCAAAGGTGTCCTGCCCTTACCTATTACTCACCAAGCCGTCTGAATGGACGGCTAAATCATTTCTGACTAATCATATCACCTTCTTGTATCAGAAGATGGTAAAATGATAGGTTTTTTAAGTTTATAAAAAAAGGACTTATAGAGGTTACCATGAGAATACAAGATTAATGTCAAAAAAAATATTTGTTTTCTTGTATCACCCAACCCTCATTTTACTTCATGATTGCACTTGTGGACAAAGAGCTTTCCCTTATAAGCTTTAGCAGGAAAGCACCTTCAGGTGAAGCTAATCCCTCATCACACAGCCAGGAGGCAGTACCTTCCATCTTAGGTTAAAACTGCAAATGTAGTTTTAATTTTTTTGTGCTTTAAATCTGAGATTTCAATAAGTTCAAAATATTTAGTAATAGCTTAGAGAGAGTTGGGGGGCATGTATCATGTTATTACAAATATTACTTTCTTTTCCTGATGAAGACTTTGTAGAATTTGAGGCATTCCTTTCCCAAATACTCTTACAATACACTTGTATGTTTCATTAGAGCCATGAAAAATATGAGAAAGTTAGAAATGTGATGGTATAGATATTTTAAGGGTCAACAAATTCTGATAATAGTGGTGGGGATTTCTCCAAATAGCAAAAATCACTTGATAGAAGGATAATCCAACTTAAAAACTTTTTTAATGTTTATCTATTTTTGAGAGAGAGAGACAGAACGAGCAGAGAAGGGGCAGAGAGACAGGGAGACAGAGAATCTGAAGCAGACTGTACACTGTCAGCTCAAAGCCCAACATGGGGCTCGAACCCACAAACTGTGAGATCATGAACCTGAGCCAAAGTCAGACACTCAATCCCCTGAGCCACCCAGGGCCCCTATAATCCAACCTATAATCAATCACATTTTACTGACTGGTAGCCACATTATATTGCCTTGGGGATTAGGTCCACAGATTCCTCTGACTTTATGTGAAAGCTGCAAATGCTTCAAGAGAAAACTTCCAGAGCGCTCCCTGCAGAAGTGAGTGCTCAATCACACCTTCATCGTGTATTACCTACAGTCACATTAACATTTATAGCACGCTGCAATAACGGATGTTCCTAAATGTTGACGTCAAATCATTAAACACTGTTAAGCGGATTTAGTCAATGCTGTTTAAAATATACTGTACACTTCCTTGTGCTCTTAGTAAAATATCCTGATAACAACAGGGGTAACTTTTAACTACTGAAAAAACAAGTGAAATGTGAGTAGACGAGGTGATATGTCAAGCATTTTAAGGTCATTATCTCAAGTTGTACATAACATAGTTATGTCTTAACTCCAATGCTCAGCTCTGATGCTGGGCCCATTTCAAGTCTGATATCCTGAATGTTTTATTGAACAAATATTTAAGGATGTTGGTCTTCAAAGTCATGGGTTAGCATATCAAAGATGTGTTTTAAATATCTCACCCTTGATATGTTCATACTAGGTGGCTGCTAGAGCCGGTCTATGACATTACCATTAATTAATATTTATTCAATATTTATATATGTTTGCAACGTGACAGTTATAAGTGGAAACATAAGCAGTGCAAGAGGTATAACTCCTTTCCGGAAGGATGGTGGAGCAAAAAAAATTTATAAATTTTAATAAATTTTATAAATATTTATAATATATAATTATATATAATTAATTATATAATATAATTATATTTTATTATAAAATATTTTATATATTATATAATAAAATATAAAATATTTAAAATTTTTATAAATAAAAAGATTATTATAAAATCCCATAATGTGCTCCTAACATGTAAAGGATATCTAATAAATGTGTAAAAAGTTAAGAATATGTAGAATCAAAACAGATGAACATAGGGGAATGGGGGAAAAAGAGAGGGAACCAAACCATAATAGACTTTTAAAAAAAGTTTATTTATTTATATATATATAGAGAGAGAGAATGGGTGGGAGAGGGGCAGAGAGAGAGGGAAAGAGAGAAGCATGAGATCATGACCTGAGCTGAAATCAAGAGTCAGAGGGTTAACAGACTGAGCCACCCAGGAGCTCTAAGATACTCTTAACTAGAGAACAAACTGAAGGTTGCTGGAGGGCAGGTGGATGGGGGAAGGGCTAGATGGGTGATAAGTGTTAAATGGGGCCATTTGTGTCGAGCACTGGGTCTTACACATAAGTCATGAATCACTAAATTCTACTCCTGAAACCAATATGGTACTGTATGTTAACTAACTAGAATTTAAACAAAAATCTGAAACAAAACAAAACAAGAACTATGGACCATAATACCTGGGCAAAACAAGACAGAACTCATGGATTAATTTCAGAAAAGAAAAGTAAAACTGGAAGTGAAGGATATGGAGGCCAAAATTCTATTCACTCTCTGGGAAATTCCCAGTTTTGGTGAGGAAATGACACATTTCACTTTCCTTAAAAGCTCTGAAGTCTGAAAGACTGGATTATACAGCTGTAGAAGCAACAGTGAAGAGTCCCAAGTGGGAAAGCCCTAAAGTAGATACTAGATATATATATAATGTGATCTCCTTTATGGTTTATGTAAAGAAGTTTCTCAAAGGAAAATAAATGATGTCACTATTGAGGGTATAAGGGTGAGAAGAACAGAGTAGGTAGAAGGCTCTAATTGAATTAGGATAATACTGTCTACAAAAAAGAGTGTACTGTTAAGAATGAAGGCTCTCTCTCTCTCTGCTCCTTCCCCTGCTCATGCTCAATTTTACTCTCCAAAAGTAAACAAACATTAAAAAATTTAAAAAGGTTGGCGGGCACCTGGGTGGTTCAGTCGGTTAAGTGTCTGACTTTGGCTCCAGGCATGATCTCATGGTTTGTAGGTTTGAGCCCCATGTCGGGCTCTGTGTTGACAACTCAGAGCCTGGAACCTGCTTCAGAGTCTGTGTCTCCCTCTCTTTCTGCCCCTTCACCTACTCACACTCTGTCTGTCTCTCTCTCCAAAAATAAACATTAAAAAAAAATTAAAAAAGAAAAAAAAAAGAACAAAGGCTCTGGAACCAGACTATTTGAGCCAATTGTAGGTACACCTTTAATTGACTTTGTGACATGGGCCAGTATTGACCTTTTATCCTGACCTCAGTTTCCTAACAAGGAAAATGGGAAGAACAATAGCATCTACCTCAGAGATGAGATTAAGAACTCAATGAGTTAATACAGGTAAAGATCTTGGCTCAGAGCCTGGCATGCTGTAGGCACACAATAAAATCTATTTCCCATTATTATTATCATCATCTATAATGAAGCTCCAAATCCTCTTAGGTATATACAAGACTTAACCCACATGTGAAGAAAAACGGGATCCCAAATAGTAGAGAGAGAAGTGTAACATCTATCACCTTTATGTGCCAGGGAAAAATGCTGAACAGTAGGAATTCAATGAGAGGAACACTTTTTAACTGGAGTAGTCAGGGAAGACTTCATGGAAGAGGAGAGGTTTGATATCAGTTTTTTCCCTTTCCAATTCCTTACCAATCAGCAGATATTTAGTGATTCAGTCACACAAATAACAGGCAAGTGTGCCTGTGTCCACAATGGCTCTGCAAAAGGGGAAGGAAGAAAACTTTCCCTCTGCAGCTTTTCCCCATGACTCATGTTTGTTTCTGTAAGACAAGTTGTTAAAACTTGGTTCTAACTTGAAACGTCAAGGTAATTAGGGCTCATTCAGAAAGAGGAACATCTAGTGAAGGTATGTAACATGATGGCACTACCACACGCCGACAAGCAAGCTTGGCCCTGAAGTGTGAGCAGTAGCAGACAGAGACATTGGTTCGGGGGCTTCCTGAGGTGATCAGAACAGCTTCTTTCTCACTGCCCCACAAAGCCTTCAAGGAGGGGGCAAAGGATGCTGGAGAGATAAAGTCAGTTGGTTGATGGTTTTCTAGAGGAGGGAGCCTGCCTCCTGGATGGGGTAGATGCTGGAGCATTCTCAGTGTTAACTGTTGGAAAGCAAGCACTGTGTATGTCCCCATCTACCTGCCTGGCTCACCAGGTGGATCAATGCACTTCCTCCGTTCATTTAAGAAAATGTTTCTTCATAGAATCTGAGAACTAGAAGAGATGAAAAGACCACTCATCCTTCCTCCAAAGCCAAAGATGCAAGAACCTCTGAGGCTTGCCAGGCACCTGACTGAACTTCTAAGTCAGTGCTTTAACTGAGGCTCCGAAGCATAAGTGGGACTCAAGAGACAAATAGCCTAAAATGTTTGCAAGGGTCACATTCTGCTAACAATCTAAAAATCCCTTTCTTAGGAAGTGTCTTTCATGTTTTACTTTACTTTGCATATGAGTTGCTAGGAGCTAGGGGACTACTGAATAAATCATAGAAGAAATGATAAACACCCATATTTCTGAGTATAATACTCAAGAGTCATGAGTCAGGCAACTTAGACAATACTTAACTTACTGCTCCCAGGAAAGTTATTTTTTCCTTCCTACGAGAGTTTTTAATGACAACACATATTAACATTTTTGCAAAATGTAAAAATTCATATGAAAGAATCAATTCCATTTAGTTGGAGATATAACAAAGATAGGAGGGGAAGGGCAGTGAATCCAAAATCGTATTCTGTCCCCTCTCTCACTGAGGTCTTTCCACCCCCTACAAAACAAAACAAAATAAAACAAAACCTGGCTTTAGTAGAAACAGTATTTTATCATAAGGAATTTATTTTTGACAACAGGATGTTCCTGTTATTTTCAAGTCTTGTAATTTCAACAACAGGATTTCAGGGCAGTGAAATGAAATGGGAACAGCAGGGTGATATTAATTTCTGAGCATAGTCATGAATGTGTGAGAAAAATCCAAATAGCCTAAAACCTGCCTTAAAAAATTTAAGACTATTTTCTTCATGAGCTTTCTGAGTTTCTTTTAATTAAAAAAAAAAAAAGTCTTGATCTAATATGCACTAAATGTTTTTGGGTGAGGTTCTTAACTTTTTAATTGTCAAAACTTAATGGTAGAGCTGGGCCATAAAAACTTCCTTTTTGATGGTACACTAGTTCTTTTTCTTATTCTCTCTTCAAATAAAAGTTTCATGTCCCATGAAATAGAAATAATTTTTAAAACATGCTAGAAATTCAAGAGTGTGACATACATACCATTTGGGAGGGTATCATGTAGTTAAAATATTTTTTCTTTTTAAATTTTTGAGAGAGGGAGAGAGAGGAGACAGAGAGAGTGAGAGAGAGCGAGAGAGCATGTGTGTGAGTGAGTGAGGGGCAGAGGAAGAGAGAGAATCTTGAGCAGGCTTCACGGTAAGTGTGGCTGGATGTGGGGCTTGATCTCACAACCTGACCTGAGTTGAAATCAAGAGTCAGATGCTTAACTGACTGAGCCACCCAGGCACCCCTCATATACTTTTATTTTATTCATTTATTTACTTATTTACTATTTTTAAAAAAATATTTATTTTTGAGAGAGAGAGAGAATGAGCAGGGGAGGGGCAGAGAGAAGATCTATGCTGACAGAGGCAACCCCAGTGCGGGGCTCAGACTCATAAACGTGAGATCATGACCTGAACCGAAGTCCAAGGCTCAACCGACTGAGCCACCTAGGCGTCTCCTCCATGAGAGATCGCCTCAAATACTCACTTGAAGATTCTGTTGCCTGCTATCACAAAAAACAGAGACTAATCTTACTGAGTTTGATTACGGGTAGAAATGCATCAAAACTTACTACTGTCAGGGCACTTGGGTGGCTTAGTCAGTGTCTGACCTCAGTTCAGGTAATGATCTCAGGTCCATGAGTTTGAGCCCCACATTGGGCTCTGTACTGACAGCCCAGAGTCTGGAGCTTGCTTTGGATTCTGTGTCTCCTTCTCTCTCTGCCCCTCCACCTCTCCCACTCTTTCTCTCTCTCTCTCTCAAAAATAAACACTAGAAAAAAAATTAAGAAAATCTTACTACTGTCTGGGATGTTCTACATTGGAACAGGAAGAGTATGATGATTTCAAAAAACAGAGAGTGAGAAAGCCATGTGCTTATACATGTGGACTCTAAATCAGACAGGTTCTGTCTTTGAACCTTGGCACGGCTATTTAATAGTTATGTGACTATGAGTGAGTGAAGTTCTCTGAGTCTCATAATATTTACTTGTAAAATATAAGTGAAATCTATTTTTTAAAATAAATGGGTTGTGAGAATTAAATGAGATTAATTTGATGAAGGTGCTTAGGACAGACAGTACCCAACATGTGGTAAGAATTCAATAAAGGACAGCCATTATCATTTACTTCAGCTGTGAATTGGTTTAATTCTTTGCTGAAACAATGTTATGCTTGCTCATGTATAGAAACCGTATGTGGCATTTAACTGTATTCATAATTCATAACCCAAATATTTGGTTAATATCACTGATTTTTTGCAAAAGCAAGTTTACCGAAAAAATCATCAACACCTCGAACGTAACGTCTGATATCGCTTCTCAGAAGAGCAAGCGCTTCCTTGAACACCCAGATCAATGACTTAAATGTGAATGCCCTGGGTCAATGTTCGATAACTCAAAAACAAGAAAGACATGCTATCTTTTAAAACATACGTGTTTAGGGGCGCCTGGGTGGCTTAGTCGGTTAAGCGTCCGACTTTCGCTTAGGTCATGATCTCGCGGTTCGTGGGTTCGAGCCACGCGTAGGGCTCTGTGCTGACTGCCAGCTCAGAGCCTGGAGCCTGTTTCAGTCTGTGACTCCCTCTCTCTCTGACCCTCCCCTGCTCACGCTGTCTCTCTCTCTCTCTCCCAGAAATAAATAAAAAAAAACATTAAAAAAAAATAAAAAAAATAAAAAAAAAATAAAACATACGTGTTTAAATCTCCATTTGGTTCTGCCAAATTTGGTTTTGCCATTTTGGTGACCCAAAATTGTGTATACAAAATCCTGCATTTAAAATCATAGAAAGGTGAGGTGGGACTAAATCTTTACATTGGAATGCAGATTCCTTAACTATTCAAGGATTCTCTATGGTTGTTTTGTTTTTTTAATGTTTATTTATTTTGAGAGTGGGGGAGGGGGTGTGGGAGTAGAGGTGCAGAGGAGGGGACAGAGGATCCGAAGTGGGCTCCGTGCTGACAGCAGAGAGTAGGGCTCGAACTCATGAACCGTGAGATTATGACCTGGGCCGAAGTTGGACGCTTAAACAACTAAGCCACCCAGGCACCCTTCTACAGGTGCTGTTTTGAAGGGTAAGGGAGCGCATACCATCAAGTGGCCTTCCCTACTTTGACTAAGCTGTTATTTTTCACAGCAACGTTACTGGACTTGGAAGATATTTTCTCTGGCAATTAGGCAGCTTTGTTAAAGGCTCCTATCATGTAATTTCAGTATCTGAGTAACAGCAAATAGCATCCTCAGGATGTTTTTCCCCCATAGCTTCCCTCTCAGCAACAGGTGCTAGACCTACTCTATGCTTTATTATTTCTATAAAATACTAAAGTTTAGCTTCTGTTCTTAAAAGGGTTTTAAGTAGCTTATATGATATATTCTACATAAGTTAAAATGAAAATGGGAGAAGTGAGGCAAGTAAAAAATAAACTAAGATTAAATCAGGAGTGGGGCACCCAAGTGCCATTTACTATGAATAGGCTATACATTCATCCCAGCCTGCTCTCTAGCAGCTGTTTCTGGGTGCATGCACACACGTGCTCACACACACAGTAGTTCAAGAGAAGCACAACTGTTTCCAATATGGAGGAACACGGACTGCTTCTCAGGCACTAATTTAACATGTGTTATCAGGCAACAACTATGTGCCTACTATCTGCTATGCCCTCTGCATATAGTGATGAATAATACAAGCCTCCTGACCTGGAGAAGATCAGAGTCTAGCATGGAGAAGAGGGTCATGACAAATCCTAATGCAATGTGTTAAGTGAGATAGCACAGCCACCTGGAGAGTGGCAGAAGCTCAAAGGAAGATGGGAGAAACGGGAGCTGGATGGTGAAATTGTATTTGCCAAGAAAAAAGTAAGAATTGAGAAGGGCACTTGTTACTTAAGTGACCTGGGAAGAAAATCACTTGGACAGTCTTGAGAAAGCCATACTCTCTTTCTCAGACAAGGGCAAAGAAAAGACAATGCTCAGAAATTTCTGAGCCTTGCTTCCTGTTGGTTCAGGAATCATCTGTGCTCTTAAAAAGGGAAGCATGGTTTGAGATTTTCAGGAAGATAACATAATTATGATTAATCTTTGTTCCTCTGGGGCTATAAAACTTTCAAGGCTAAGGATTTGTGTACATGCACTGATTCGGGGAGGCAGGGACCAGAATTGATAACCACATGACATTAAAACACAGGCTTGACTGGTACAAAGATACACACACCGTGTATTTTACTAACTTCAGAAAAAAGGCCTGAAGTGAAAGCGAGACACATCATTTTACAGGTCTTCTAATTTTACATTTTACATTTTACAGTCTGAGGGAAGGATAATTATGAAGGAATCTCAAGAGAGCCTCCATATAAGAATTTCAAAAGTGCCCCAAACAGTCCAGAACTCACAGCTGCACCAGGAAGGAAGCAGTTAACTGAACCAATGCTCTCTTCTCGGGCCCTTGAACCCAGTGAAAATGTCAAGGTATGACCCATAAGATCAAAGCTGAGTGGAGGGCCTTGAGAAGTGGAGTAGCTGTAGAATTCACCCCTCCTTGAAAAATTCCACTTTCCTCTACTGCTCTGAAACTAATCAAAACTTAACTGAAGAAACTATCCGTATTAGATAAAAGTACCAAAACGATGAGCACTGAAGCAGCAGTATTTCTGAAGGGAGAAAAGGGCTATTCATACCGATACTGCTTTGCTTCCTATCTTTTAAATGTAAATTTGTCCTTTACTGATAAATAAAAATTGTTCCTAAACTATAACAGGAATCTAACAGAGATACCTTTAACTAGACACAAATTCAAATGTTTTTAAATGTTTATTTGTTCTTAAGAGAGAGACAGAGTGTGAGCATAGGAGGGGCAGAGAGAGAAAGAGACACAGAATCAGAAGCAGGGTCTAGGCTCTGAGCTGTCAGCATGTAAAGCCCGACGCGGGGCTTGAACCCATGGTCTGTGAGATCATGACCTGAGCCAAAGTTGAACGCCCAACTGACTGAGCCATCCAGACACCCTGAGACATAAACTATTTAAAACAGTAGGTCTAAAGCCTGGACACTCCTGAGAGCCCAATAGTAGGATCGCTGTCAGCATATAGATACCTTGCAGAGAAACACAGCAGAGATGAGATTCTCCTGTATTTCAGTGCTGTCAAGAAAACAGAGTACAAAACACTTCAATCCATCCCATAAATCTACACTGTGCAATTTTAGAAAGTTAGATTCTGAGATGCATCTTTTTGAGGAGAAAGTTTCAGGAACAGAGGGAGGCTATGAGACTATCACACATGCTAAAATCAAATGTCCTATTCTTTGTAACTGCCTTTCTTTAATCCTCATAAAAACTCACGGCGAGCACCCTGATGTTAACATCTACATTTGCCTGGAGTTCCAAGTGGTCTTTCTTGAGATTAATTTAGAAAAAGAAAAAAAAAAGCTATTTTATAGCTTAAGTATAATCATTATCAAACAGTGCCAAGATACGGATCAAATAAAGTCACCAGCAGTCCTCAATCTTTGGTTAGGTAACATGTGTACGGTCTTCTTCCATCTTTTATGTGAAAGAAGGTTTTATCAGCTGACATAGGCCAACTGCTGATGAAATCATGATGTTCTCATCATTGTAAAAAAAAAAAATCACTCATGAAAACAAGGATGGAGAATATAATTTTCAAAGGTCAGATATATTTAAAACATATACTTCATTAGTGTCTCCCAGTGTCTGGGTTGAAGTTCATACATTTAAAAGTCAGGTCTGGCATTTCTGAGATACATATCGGTCCTTTCAGGGTTTTGGATTCCATCTCCCACGCTAGGTTATGTTGTGCTAGGTATACTTTTACACACCATCTTTGGTTTAATTCTCATGACAGATCCATAAGATGAGCATTATTATGTCTATCCTTTCACTTAATGAATATTTATTGAGCACTTAGTAGATGCTTGAGATTGTTCAAGGCTCCAGGGTTAGAGGAGCGACTAACCAACCACCAGAGCAAGCAGTCCTTCCCCTCATGGAGGGTACATTCTAGTGAACAGTGCTGCTTCTCTCTCTCTCTCTTTTTTTTTTAGACAGCATGAGCAGGTGAGAGAGAGAGAGAGAGAGAGGATCTTAAACAGGGTTCTATACTCAGTGTGGAGCCTGACTCAGATCTGAATCCCATGACCCTCAAATTGTGACTTGAGCTGAAATCAAGAGTTGACACTCAACCAACAGATCCATCCAAGCCCCCTTATTAATGCTTTTAAATCCAACCTTGTCCTGAGCTAAGTTAGTAGAAAGAAATTTAAGAGTAAAAACTTCCATTTAGACCACAGCTGAAATCTGACATAGACACTTGAGAGACAGAAAAACAAAACAAAACACACACACACAGTAAATAAATATATACTACATTTGATGGTGATAAAGCCATCACAGAAGATGAAATTGAATAAGGTCACTATATAGTGTTGGGAATTGTTAATATTATGTGAGAGGGTCAGAGAGACAGTCTCCTGATAAGAGAGGAAAACTGAGATATGAGATTTTTCGATGACCAAATCAGTGCTAGATCACAGATGTCTCCTTCCGAATAACATGAAAAAGTAGTAATATTTCAGTGGTGTTACCAGCATGCTATATTCCCAAATAAATTAATGCTAGTCCTGAAATGGTAGGATATTGCTCAGTCACTACTTCACTACATTGGGAAAGAATCCTATTGAAAATATTGAAATAACAATATCAAAGAAAGTGCAATTCTAGTGTGGGTTGGGAGGTCTGTCATTTTTCTGACATCTCCATTTTTACTTAACTTACTTAAGGAGCCTTTGGCTATTTTACCATGAAGTGTGTTCCCAAGCAAAGCAACAGCTTTAACAATTCTTTGTTGAAGAATTCAAAATTAAAAATGAGACAGTACTTTCAATAGTAGCGCTAAAGAAAATGTATACTGATTACTTAAGAAAACTCTTTCTTACCAGTGACAGAAAGTATTGCCATCTTTGTGGGTGAACATGTATTAAATCTTTAAACCTGTACCATTTTCTTTCCCTGTTTCAAATGTATATTAAACATCATGTATAATGAAAACAAAACTGACTTTGAGAAGTCAAACTAAAAGATCAGGCTTATGTTGATACTCTTCAGTGCTGGGTATGAGTGCAGCGTGAGCACAAAACTGTCATTTACTAAATGGCAGGCACTCTTCTCAGTAGTACAGGAGTCGAGTGAGTAGGAAAACTCATTAATCCTCACAGTAATCATAAGAGGGAATTACAAGTATTATGATCCTCATTTTACAAATAGGAGAATCAAGGCACAAAAAGGTTAATATAAGTTGTTCACGGTTGAGCTTTAGGAGTCAGAACAACCAGATTTTGAACCCAAGCAATCAGTCTGGGTCCAGATTCCTTTCTCTAACCACGGTACCACATAGCTGCTCTAAACAAGGGGGCTGGGCACTGAACAAAGTCTCCTTATAAAATGTGTAGTAAAATGGCTTAGTTGGTAGAGCATGTAACTCTAATTTGTTTTTAATGTTTATTTATATTTGATAGAGAGAGTGAGCAAGCAAGCACGAGCAAGCACACGAACGGGGGAGGATCAGAGAGAGAGGGAGAGAAAGAAACCAAGACAGGCTCCAGGTTCTGAGCTGTCAGCACAGAGCTCGACATGGGGCTCAAACTCATGAGCCGTGAGATCATGACCTGAAGTTGGATGCTTAACCGACTAAGCCACCAGGCACCCCATAGAGCATGTGACTCTTAACTGTCAGTGTTGTGAGTTCAAGCCCCATATTTGGTGTGCAGTCTACTTAAAAAAAAAAAAAAGAAAGAAAAGAAATAGAAAAAGAAACAAACAAAAAAACCTAGAATCCGCCCCCCCCAAAAAAAAACTGTGGCAAAAACTTCTATAGCTTCAGAGTATCACCATTAAGGTATCTTTAAAAAAAAAAAAAAAGATTTGTCAGGGGTGTCTGGGTGGCTCAGTTGGGTAAGTGTCCGACTCTTGGTTTCAGGATCTCCCAATTCATGAGTTTAAGCCCCACATCAGGTTCTCTGCTGTCAGTGTAGAGTCTGCTTCAGATCCTCTGTCTCCCTCTCTCTCTGCCCTCCCCTGCTCTCTATCTCTCTCAAAAATAAATAAACTTAAAAAAAAAAAAAAAAAGATTTGTCAGTTTGAACCAATATAATACTAACAGGACTATATCTGGACTAGATATTCCTCTGGAAGGAAAATAAACACAGATGGATTTGTGTCCAGGCTATAGACAGGTCTACTGTCTTATAGCCAAGAACAGACCATAGGTTACCTTCTTTGATTGCATCTGAAATAATCAAGCAGAGATGAAACTTTGGGTTTCCTCTCAAAAGAATTACACGTGCTTTTTTCCAGATGCTGAACAGGAAACTGCCAACAGACACTGGACTGTGGCTCAAGTAACCACACAAGGCTCAGGCTGTTGCTGAGCACACATTAATAAAAATGCTTAGTGTTACTATTGGCTTAAACTATAGCCTGTTTGTTCTCTTGGGAAGGGAAAAAAAAAAATTAAGAAATCAAGTTTTGGGGATTTCAGTAAAGAGTTGGAGTAAAACAGTAAACCCTTTCAGCACTTGGAATCACATGTAACACCATCATGGAGACTGCTTCCTAGGGTACCTCCCATTTATGAGTTTACAAGCATATGTTTGTTAAAGCCCTGACATACATAACTTTAGAACTGCATAAAGGAAACAGGACAGAGATTGTCGGCTAATGTGTAGAGTATTATTTGTTAAGGACTGCCATATTTTCTAATACTGAAATTTTATTCAGATTAAATTATCCTGATGCAGTTTTAAAGTTTAGCTCTCTGTGATGCAATGGGCTAAAAATCAAAATGTATCCTGCTGAAGCACTTCAACATTTATTTTAATATCCAAGGAGGTAGAAATGTCTTGTGAGGTCCAAATGGGCAGCGCTAGCCCAAGTGAATGAAATACAACAGTTTACTTTGTGGTTCCAAGTATACTGTGGTCCTTATTATAATTCATTATCATTTAAGGTGAATCCCAATAGTATATGGCTCCTAGATTTTTTTCTTATTCAAAATAAATTAGAAAAACTATAGCAATGCACAGTTTCTTCGTAATGCATTAACCACTCAACTGATTCCAGAGAAGTTTAGGCACAGCTTGGAGAGCCTGTTTGAACTGAGTAAGCATGTCTTTCCCGGCCCAATGGTGTAAGGACTAGAGGAATTAGGTCTTAGGTAAATCAGTACAACTAAACTCAAGTTTAGTCTCAAGCTTCAAACCTCTGCGAAGCAGTTAAGTAACTTCCAGATTTCTTCATCCTGAAAACTATTTTTTTGATGGAGAGCTAATTTTAATTATACCACCTAAGTTCTCCTCAGATCTAAGATGCTCTCTAAGGTGTTCACCTTATATGTGAGGAGAAGGGAAACAAACATACTAAGCATGTGTTTAGCCGCAGTGCTGAATGTGTTTTCAAAGCATAATGAAAAACACTACAAGTCAATGAAGTCTCAAGGTGGTATTAAGATTGTATTAACCAACTGAAATTAACATTTCTTTCTTTAAAAAAAAATTAATGTTTATTTATTTTTGAGTGAGCAAGAGAGACAGAGCATCAGCAGGAGAGGACAGAGAGAGAGGGAGACACAGAATCTGAAGCAGGCTCCAGGCTCTGAGCTGTCAGCATGGAGCTCGATGCCGGGACTCAAACCCTCGACCTGAGCTGGAGTCAGAGGCTTAACCGAATGAACCACCCAGGCGCCACTTAATATTTGTTATTAAGTTATGGCCTCTGAAAACTTTCCTCTGACTTCAGGAAATTTTCCTCTTTTATATGGTTCTAGTACAGGTTCTTCCTTAAAGAGGTTATTTCACATTGGGCAAATCATTCAACTTAGCTTAATCTCATTATCACTTAAATAATGACATGTCAACACAAAGAGAGGTTAAGTAGAAGATGGGCCTTCAGTTTCTTTGCTAAACCTAAATTCTATCACTCAAATCCATTTTCTCTTGAACTCACTATTGAATCTATTCATCAAGGTGCTATGACCATGTGCTTTTTATCCAGTATAACCTGTGATATTCATCCTTCATAATTAGGGTTAGAATAAACTCTTAGTTGATGACAGTAATAGATGGAGACAATGGACCAGGTGATCCCAAACTGCAGATAAATGGAAATTATATCAGTACACATTGTCATTAATCTTTTACTTGGGTTAATAGCAGATCTCACTTCTATTCACTGAAAACACAGTAGCTAGAAACTTGGCAGTCTAGGAGTCTGCTATGCATGATGACAACACCAGCCTACTACTTGTTTGGTACATCTAGAAAACATATTCCATACAGATAATTAAGAATTGAGGGGTGCCTGGATGGCTAAGTCGATTAAGCGTCTGACTTCGGCTTAGGTCATGATCTCGCGGCTTGTGGATTCGAGCCCCGCAACTTGTTCTGTGCTGGCAGCTCAGAGCCCGGAGCCTGTTTCAGATTCTGTGTCTCCCTCTCTCTCTGCCCCTCCCCTGCTCATGTTCTCTTTCTGTCTCAAAAATAAACTATAAAAAAAAAAGAATTGTGTGTATATATAAATTAGCATCAACCCACATTGACTCAGCAAATATTTTAGAGTCTATTACGCTCTTGCTTCTAAGATCCAAATCTGCATTAGATGTTATTCCTGCTCTTGCGAAGCCAGTACGCCAGGAACTCGTGCTTCAACTTTGAGCAGCGCAGGACCTCCATCAATCACACAGACAAGAAGGAATTCTATTTTAAAAGATTCCAGAGAAGGCTCCCAATTCAAACCAACACTTCATGACTTCCAGTTAAAAATTTCCCTATCTCTAATCCAAATGTTTTATGCTCTTGCTCAAACTTCTTTTATTCCATTTTATCTTGAGTACCGATGCAGAGAGAAAAATAGCCATTTTTCAAATGCAATGGAACATATACACATAAAAGTATTAGATTCTTCTTTCTCTATTACAATAATTTTATATCTTTTATCCTCCTCAAAAAGCCTTACTTTGCCTTTTGAGCACTACAGAGCACTACATGCCTACTTACTGATTTTTAAATTTCATTTTCTACGTGTTACTCATCTTTGTAGAACTCTGCCAAAACGTTTCCAATTTGTTTTCAGTCTATTTTTTTGTTGAAGAGTCCCAGCTTAGAGACAAGCATCTGATTTAAGGTAGTAAAATAATAAAACTGAATCATCATTCTCCTATTCTGTACATAGTTTTTAATATATCTTTCTATTGCTCTGCTTTCAAAACTTCGGCACCTACTGATTCATAAGCAACACCTGTACTGTCTTTTCATCTTTTATTTGTATTACTGCACAACTGCCTCTTCTTCATTTGCCTCTGTGCACCTACCTTGTTTTCTTCTTCCAGGTCTGCAGTTCTGCATCTGGCCTTACTGGAGTCATTCAGCCATGTTTCAGCACCTCCCTAGTTTTCCTAACCGAACCAATCATCTGTTGTTGGTATCTGTGCCCGTCCATTGTTCCTAACCCACGCTCTGCGATCATATCCTCCTCTTCTTATGGAGCACAGATAAGATATAGTTCCAGTAGAACTAGCTGAGCAAACGAGTGACCCTAGGAGGACAGTCAGTGCTTCATCCTCTGGCCACACTGACTTAAGAAGGTCCTCCCAGTTTTTATGCCAGAAAAGCAACATGCTCTTCTTTGGGAAACTGGGAGGACCATGTAGCCCAAGATCTGCCAGTGGCCTCTTTTCCTACTTCATGGAGAAAGCCTGCCAATAATGAAAGCAGTAAGAGAACCCAGAGGTGAGTCATGGAATGAGACAGAACTCTGATGACATCTTCTGTCTTCACAGCTGCCTGGACCCTACCTTGCTCTGAAGGTTTTTGATACACAAGTGATGTGTTTTCCTAGAAGAGTTTGAGCTGGAGTTCTAGCAAGTGCATTTTTATTTATTAATTCATTTTTTAACATTTATTTTTGAGAGAGAGAGAGAGAGAGAGCATGTGAGAGTGTGAGCAGGAGAGGGAGAGAGAAAGGGAAACACAGAATCCGAAGCAGGCTCCAGGCTCTGAGCTGTCACCATAGACCCCAACATGGGGCTCAAACCCACAAACCGTGAGATCATGACCTGAGCCAAAGTTGGATGCCTAACCAACTGAGCCACCCAGGCATCCCTAGTAAATGCATTTTTAAATACTGTCAGAAGATGCTTTTAGGAGTTCCTTAATCTCAAGAAATAACTTACACATTGTGAACATCAGCTCAATACATACTTGATATGGTTACATAACTGCTACATATTCAGAATGTCCATGGGCATTAAAACATAAGAAAATGAATATACTGAGAAGTCAGGGAGTGTTAATGATGGCATTACATCTTAATTTAAATTGTGCTATTTGGAAGGGATCATACTGCTAGGAAAAGGTGAGGAGTAATATTTTACCAAATTATAACACAAGAATGCCCTTTCTTCAATGAATCCAAGGAAAACAGAGCTCTATATTAAGGTTAGGAAGTATATATTGACATCTCAATCCCCTACAGCTCATCTTTCATCTGTACCAAAGTTAGTTGTTAGGGCTATAGAGAGAATCAGGTTCCTTATGTGTATATATCTAAAATGCTTGCTGTCACTGAAAGAGAAGTGAATTTCTGAGATGAATCCTCCAGAGGCTAGTTAATTCTTCCCAGGCACTCTGCCTGTGCAGTTGCCCATGCCAGAAATCTGAGAACTGTCCATGACTTTTTCTCCCTCTAAATCAAATCAATTACCCAGGCCTGACAACTATATTTTATGAATATTTTTGAATCCCTCCATTTCTTTTAATCTGCAATGCCAGTGTCTATACACAGGTCACCATCACCTCTTGTCTGGTTTATGTAAATAAGCTTTCAACTCCACTGTCTGAATTCACTGATTTCCCTATAATCTCTTCCTTATCAACAATAATGGTGTTGGGGGAGGCTTTTACAATGCAAATATAATAAGGGCGTGTTCTCTCTCTTAACCTTTCAGTGACTGCATTGTTGTCAGGATCAAGTCCAAAATCCAATCTGGCCCCTGCTTTTTTTTTTTTTATTCTGACCTAATAATTCTGGCCCTCCTGTGTCCTGTTCCTCAAGTAATCCAGGCTTCCTTCCTCCAGTTAGATTTTCCTTCTCCTGGAAACATTGAAGTTCCTACTCTTTTTTTTTTCTTAAAAATTTTTAATGTTTATTTAGTTTTGAGAAAGAGAGAGAGTGGGGGAGGGGCAGAGAGAGATGGGGATACAGAATCCAAAGCATGCTCTGTGAGGTCAGCACAGAGTCTGATGTGGGGCTTGAATCCATGAAGAGTGAGACCATGGCCTGAGCTGAAGTCTGACCCTCAACCAACTGAGCCACCCAGATGCCCGTGCATTCCCTCCTCTTAACCTAATGATTCCTACTACTCTGGCAGGCCTTGTTTTCCAGTATTATTTTTTGGGGGCACTTCCTTTGATGTCATCATAGATCAAGTCTCCCCAGTGTACAATTTCATAAATCCATTTAATTGGAGGAATTTACCTTAACTGCAATACACTGTAAGGTCTATTTGTTTATAAAGTCTGTAAGCGATCACTATGTACACCTTGTTCCTGTCATATTTCTATTATGTGAAGAGATCACAGATTGTCTATTCAAATAACTAACTTTATTCCCCCTTCCCCAACTAAAACCTGGCAATATCTTTTCCACGATACATGGTGGGATACATGGTGGGACACAGTCCTCCAAGGGTCTGTTTCTTCCTGGCTTGCCAGCAGAGGCATTGACAGCTTTCATTCTGGACTATTTTTTCAAGAATGTATGGATAGAGTTGGAAGATAGAGATAGTACTCTCCTCTGGAGCAGAGGGCAGACTTCTGTGCTGTTCTCTGGTATAATAAAATGTGTCCTTCTAGTGTTAAGATTAGACAGATTTGTCTGCAGCCCATTATAAAAGCCTGGTGTTTCCTAAACTTGGGAATTCTCAGCTGGGATGTAAATCCACTTATGTGCACAGCATGTGCCTAGGCTGCTTTGCACTGCCCTGAGTCTTGAGGGGCTGAGGGGAACGGATGTGAACATGAGCTGTCAGCTTGCTGGGCCATGAACTTTACCTCTGACCCAGAATTCTCATTTCTGCCAGTATTCATGCACTGTGGCAGGCTAATTTCTTAGTTAGCAAGGAGGGTAAAATTTCAGAAGCATCAGAGTTTCTAATAACAGGAAGTCACCTATGTCTTGTAATTCTTAACATTAAAGACAGTTTAAAAAAGCTTTCCCCCCACCCCCAACTGATTTCCTACCAGGGACTCTTAAACCATGAATTCTTAATCTGAGGTATCAGGGTGGGCTTCGTGGGAAACATGAATCCAATATGTAAGCACTACTGTTTTCACACTATTGTTATTGAAACAAGTGAATTGCTTTTATCAGATTTTCTAAGGGGCCAGAAAAAAATATTAAGAAAAATTTAAGGGTGCATGCCTTATATACCTATATATGCACTTGAAAATAGTTATTTATTTCAGAGAGAGACAGAGCGAGCAGGGGAGGGCAGAGAGAAAGAGAAAATCTCTGCGCTATTAGTGCAGGGCCCAATGCAGGGATTGAAGTTACAAACCATGAGATCATGACCTGAGCCTAAATCAAGAGTTGGACAGTTAATCTAATGAGCCACCCAGGTGTCCCTTCACTGAGTATATTCTGAACATCAGATGTCTGTGACATTTAATCTAAAACAGTAATTTGTCAGCCTCCTTCTTTGCATCATAGTTTTGTTCTCAAATCCTTGAGACAATGCATGTGGTGTGAGTACGTAAATCTAGCTAACAAGGTGCCAGGCACTGTAGTGAGAGCTTTGCTTATATTAACTAAATTATTACTTACAACATCCATATGAAGTAGATATATTATTATTAATATTATATTATATTATAATATAATATATATATAATATATATAATAACATTAATATATATTAATGTTACAGATAAGAAAAGTAAAGAACAGAAAAGTTAAATCACTTGTTCAAGGTCACACAGTAAGTAATAGAAGAAGATTTGAAACTAGACAAATAGATACATTAATTTATCTATGATCTTGATACCCAAGGTAATTTGGCTTTTCAATTTGATTAAAAATCTAAGATCTTTTGGATTCCCTTTGCTGTTATATATTGGTCTACACATACTACTTGATTTGACCTCACTAAATTGGGCTTAATAAATATATACAAAATAATAATGAGTTTATCAACCTCATTCCTGAAAATTACATTCTTAAATTTTTTGTATTTAATAAAATCCAAGTTATTAATCAAAGCATTTCAGAAAATTGGGGTGAAGTAAAAGTTATAAAATGCATCTGGAACATGTTGGGGAAGAAAAATTACTTCAAAAATCTGATAAACAGAATTCTCCTTAGGGATACAATATGGTTAGCAAAACTCCTTAATAAGCCATTGGGAGGTAAATGCATATGCCTCAAGAGAAAGGAAAGAAAAGGTGAGGTCAAGGAAAAGTGGATTTTTACTCTTCAGAGCAAGTGAGGAAAAAACTGTTTCTTTCCATGGGCAGCTCAAGAATGAGACAGTGAGAGCTGAGGACATAAATGGGGTAGAGAACAGAGAACACAGGACAGGCTGCATGATGGAAGTACAGGGCTGGAATAAGAAAGAGACCACCGAGGAAGTCTCTCAATTGTAGATGACAGGAGAAATTGTTAAAAATAAGTATGCCAAGCAAAATGCTTAGTATTCTGTTTGTCTTCTCTTCACCCTGACTTGTGCTTATAGAATTTGGCAAGACACAAAAAAGCAAAAAGAATCTATGTTTCATCTATTTGTTAATAACAGAGAGAAGGAAACACGTGGAAAAAGCTAGATGCAGAAATCCACAGCACAAGTGTTTGTGGAGAAGTGGGTGAAGACACTATCCTGCTCACCTTTCCTGTGACAGAATCAGGTCAGGCTCTCAGAACCATATTATGGAAGGGTAACTCTGGGAGGACAGAGTATTGACAACAGAAGTTCTAGAAGGATCCTTTCCTAAAACAGAAGTGATGAACGAATGTTAATAATTTACTGTGTCCCATCACCCTTGAATCTCTTTTCAAAAGGTCAGAAAGCCTTGTCACAATGCTGTCACAACTGAGGCAGATTCTCCCATGAGTTTTGTGTTACTCAGATGTTAACCTGCTCAAAAAATTTACAAACCAGATCTTATTAGATTGAAATATAATGTGTTTTATATTTAGACTGACTCTGTTTTTCATAAGTCTCAGAAAAATGTTTGGGTAACCTCCTGGCCTTCCCTGGACTCAGTCTTCCAGCTTTTTGGGGAAGATTTAGGGAAAGCAATCACTGCTTGTATGTTCAGCTAAACTGTTAAATAAAAAGTTTAAAACTTTTGAAATTTTGGTATTCATATATAAAATCAAGTTATCACAAAACCACAGCTGGTTAAGGATTTCTACATGCTAAACTGTATTCCCCTTATAGAAAGTAATTGAAGTATTTGGTGATTCATAACAAAACAAGAAAAACAGGAATTTTAATTAAAATTTTTATGTTTATTTATTTTTGAGAGAGAGAGAGAAAGAGAGTACAAGTGGGGGAGGGGCAGAGAGCGAGGAAGACACAGAATCTGAAGCAGGCTCCAGGCTTTGAGCTGTCTGAACAGAGCTGGATATGGGGCTCGAACCCACAACCTGTGAGATCATGACCTGAGCTGAAGTCAGCCACTTAACCAACTAGCCACCCAGGCACTCCAGAGAAACAGGAACTTTAAATAAACCATCTTTGAATAAGGCAGCGTCAGAAATATAAAATAATATCACTAAGATTTTTAATATTAAAGTAAAAATGTGGAAAATAAACCTCAAGTAAATATGGGTGATGGTACTGATCTGTATGTAATAACCTTCCTCTACTCCAAACAAATTGCTTAAAAAATAAACAAGATGGGTACCTGGCTGGCTCAGTTGGTAGAACATGTGACTCTTGATGTCACTGGGCACAGAGCTTACTTAAAAACAAATAAACAAAAATCATCAAGAATAATAAAAATTTAAAAAAAATTAAAAAAAGAAATTAAAAAGGGGCGCCTGGGTGGCTTAGTCGGTTAAGCGTCCGACTTTCGCTTAGGTCATAGTCTTGCGGTTCGTGGGTTCGAGCCCTGCATCGGGCTCTGTGCTGACTGCCAGCTCAGAGCCTGGAGCCTATTTCAGTCTGTGACTCCCTCTCTCTCTGACCCTCCCCTGCTCACGCTGTCTCTCTCTCTCTCTCCTAGAAATAAATAAATAAATAAATAAAATAAAAAAAAAAAAGAATAATAAAAATTTAAATACAAAGTCTAATTCAGTACATAAAACCACAAATCTTTATGTGTCTAAAATAAAGTGACCCATTTGGAGGGTACAGTCCTGCGGCACACAGAGCAATCAGAAACCAGGGAAGCCTGGGTTTAGTGCCTGTGTGGAGGTGGCAGGACCCTGCCTGCAAGTGTGATAGAAAGCAGTTAATGCAGAATTCTAGAGGCTATGAATGGCTGCCAAGGGGAACCAGAAAAGTCCCTGTTGACCACCGTGAGGAAGTGGAAAATAGTTGCTAGACAGATATCTGACCTCCAATTCCTGTCCCCCACGAAGTTGCTGCATCCAAACAGACAGTGTTCACATAGATCAGGAATATCAAGCTGAGAAATTAAGATAAAACTGGTCTGGAACCTGTGGTTGTGTGGGCCCCCATTAAAGGGCACAGGGAATTCCTATATAAAATTACCCATACCTGGCTGGACTTCCAATTAAAAAAAATTATCAACCTCACAAGGAAATACATGTCCTTCTATTATTCATGAAAAAGTTAAAGACATTAACTTTAAAATTTTTGCTAAGTGTATATATACATTTTTAATTTAAAACCTATATAAACTTGAGAATACAAAATCACTATACAGAAATGTGTTGCATTTCCATATACTAATGATGAAGTAGCAGAAAGAGAAATTAAAAAGGAAAACAATCCCATTTACAGTTGCACCAGAAACAATAAAATACCTAGGAATAATCTTAATCAAAGAGGTGAAAGACCTGTACTCGGAAAATTATAAAACATGAAAGAAATTAAAGATGACAAACAGATGGAAAGATACTCCGTGCTCATGGATTGGGAGAACAAATATTGTTAAAATGTCTATACTACTCAAAGCAATCTATAGACCTAATGCAGTCCTTATCAAAATATCAATAGCATTTGTTTTTACAGAACTCATACAAATAATCCTAAAATTTGTATGGAACCACAAAAGGCCCCTGATAGCCGAAGCAATCTTGAAGATTTCTCCAAAGCCCAAAGCATTCTCAGATATCAAGATAAACTACAAAGCTGTAGTAATCACAACAACATGGTCCTGGCACAAAAACCGACAAGGGAATAGAATACAGAACTTAGAAATAAACCCACAATTATATGGTCAATTAATCTACAACAAAGGAGGCAAGAGTATACAATGAAGAAAAAAAGATAGTCTTTTCAATAAAGGGTGCTAGGAAAAACAGACAGCTACATGCAAAAGAATGAAACTGAACTACTTTTTTTTTACATCACACACAAAAATAAACTCAAAAGGAATTAAAGACCTAAATGTGAGACCTGAAACCAAAAATACGCAGAAGAAAACACAGACAGTAATCTCTTTGACATGAGCCATAGAAACATTTTTCTAGCTGTCTCCTTTGGCAAGGGAAACGAAACAAAATTAAACTACTGAGACTACACCAAAATAAAAAGCTTTTACACAGCCAATGAAATATCACTGAAACAAAAAGACAACCTACCAGATAGGAAAAGATTTTCAAATGATAAATCCAATAAGGAGTTAATATCCAAAATATATGAAGAATTTATATAACTCAATACTAAAAACCCCAAATAATCCAATTAGAAAATGAGAAGACATGAATAGACATTTTTCCAAACAAGACATACAGATAGCCAAGACATACATGAAAAGGTGCTCAATATCACTAATTAGCAGAGAAATGCAAATCAAAACTACAATAAGATATCACTATAAACCTGTCAGAATGGTAATCGAAGGCACAGGAAACAACAAATGTTGGTGATAATACACTGTTCCTGGGAATGCAAGCTGGTGGAGCCACTATGGAAAACAGTATGGACGTTCCACAAAAAAATTAAAAATAGAATTATCACATGATCCAGTAATTCCACCACTGGGATATTTACCCAAAGAAATGAAAACACTAATTCAAAAAGATATGAACACGCAACGTTTATTGCAGCATTATTTACAGTAGCCAAATTACAGAAGCAACCTAAGTGTCCATCCATAGAGGAATGGATAAAGAAGGAATGTGTGTATGTACGTGTGTGTGCGTATCATATACAATGGAATATTAGCCATAAAAAAGAAATAAAATCTTGCCATTTACAACAACATGGATGGATCTAGAGGATATGTTGCTCAGTGAAATAGTTCAGTCACAGAAAGACAAATACCATGATTTCACTCATGTGGAATTTAAAAAACAAAACAAACAACTAAGAAAAGAAAAAGAGACATCCAAAAAGACAGGTTCTTAAATATAAAGAACAAACTGGTGGTTGCCACAGCAGAGGTGGATGGGGAGATGGGTGAAATACATAAAAGAGATAGAGTATGCTTATTGTGATAGCACTGAGTAATATATAGAACTGTTGAATCATATTGTACACCTGAAACCAATAAAACACTGTATGTTATTTACACTTAAATAAAAAAAAAACTATACAAACTTGTAAACAAAAAGCACGTTGTTTAACCAAAGCAATGAAAGGACAACGTAAAGAAAGCTACAAAAAGCTTGATTTATAAGAAAATATAAAATGAGTTAGTAGAAACAAAGCTTACCAACAACTGCAATAAATATAAATGTATTAAACCCACTAGCTAATAGGGCTGTACATTTGATTTACACAAATCCAGATATATGTCACAGGAGATTTACCTAAAAATAATGACCCACAGAGTGTAGAGTTAGGAAATGCCAAAGCAAAAAGTAACATTAATACAAAACCAAGTAGAAGGCAAGGCTTATAAACACTCAGAGACAAAAAGATACATTACTTAGTGATGAAAGAACAAGTTCGCCTTGAAGATATAATAATGTGGAACGTACATAAACCCAGCAACATAGTCTCAAAATACATTAATGCAAACTCTGATATAAAATCAACACATTCACATTCATATTGTAAGATTTCATTTCTTTCAGAAACTGAGAGATCAGATTGACAAAAACAAAATGAGGAAAACAATGAAAGAATAAATCATGTAATTAAGAGATCTGGCCAAATACAACATTTAATCACAATTAATTGAACAAAATAGGTAAGAAAAGGTGGTTAATAGTTCAACTAAATAAAGTAATGTTACGTTGCGTGTCAATTATTCTTCAATTAAAGAAAAGAAAGTAGAAGGAAGACAATAATAAAGATATAAGCCAACATTGGTGAAATAGAAACGACAGCACAGATGAATGCTACCAGCCTCACATCTACATCTCCGATGCTACTCACCTTATCTTTTGCTTCTATTTATTGCAGTAGCCTACTAACTTCTCCACCCTGCTTCCATTTACATTTAAAACTGTAACTTAGATCCTGCCATTCCTCCCGTAGTCTTCTAAGAGTAAGCCCAGAGTGATTACATTTACCTATTTCCCTAACTTCTCCTTTCCAAACTCTTTCGCTCACTCTACTTGGACCATACTGGCCTCTTTGCAATCCTCAGCCATCTCAGGCATTCTTCTGCCTTAGGAACTTTGCACTGCCTGCTCCCTCTGCCAGAAATATTCTTTCCCAGATGCCCACATGACTAACGTCCTTGTCTCCTTTAAATCTTTGCTCAGATATCATCTTCTCAGTGACACCTCTCCTGTCCTTCTTAAAAAGTTATTTTAAAATTGTGACCCACATGTCCTCTCATACCCTAGAACACTTCTGGTCTTATTTACCCTGCCCCATCTTTCCTATAGCATTTCTTATCTTAAAAGATCCTGTATAATTAATTATATTTAGTGTGTTTTTTGTCTCTCCGTCATAAACTCCACAAGAGCAAGGATCTAAGGATCTACTTATTTTTCACTGCTTTTACCACTACTCCAGTCACTTAGAGCAGAACATGGCATACAGCAGTTACTCAATGAAGTTTATTGATCACATGAATGAAGTAATAGTTCAAAAAGCTACTTCTTTGAAAAGAAACTATCATTGGCATTATTGATCATTAAAAAGAAATAAGGCACAAAACCAATGCTAAGAATGAAAAGAGGGATGAAAGAAACAACCAACAAAACTAAAAGGCAACCTATGGAATGGAGGAAGATATCTGCAAATGACATATAGGATGAAGAGCTAGTCTCGAAAATCTATAAAGAACTTATCGAACTCAACAATCCCAAAATTTTAAAAAATGGACGGAAGACATGACCAGACATTTCTTCAAAGAAAACATACAAATGGCTAACAGACACATGATAAAATGCTCTACATCACTCATCATCAGGGAAATACAAGTCAAACCATAATGAGATACAACACCTGTCAAAATGGCTAAAAGTAATAACTCAGGCAACAACATATGTTAGCGAGGATACAGAGAAAGGAGATCCTTCTTACACTGTTGGTGGGAATGCAAACTGGTGCAGCCACTCTAGAATAGAGTGTGGAGGTTCCTCAGAAAATTAAAGATAGAGCTACCCTATGATCCAGCAATTGCACTACTAGGTATTTATGAAAGGATACAAAAGTACTGATTCGAAGGGGCATACGTGCCTTAATGTATATAGCAGCACTATCAACAATAGCCAAAATATGGAAAGAGCCCAAATGTCCACAGACCAATGAATGGATAAAGAAGATGTGGAATATATATGTACAATAGAATATTACTTATTCACAAAAAAGAATGAAATCTTGCCATTTGCAGCAATGTGGATGAAACTAGAATGTATTATGCTAACTGAAATAAATCAGTCAGAGAAAGACATATACCATATGGTATCACTCATATGTGGAAGTAAAGAAACAAAACATGAGTATAGGAGAAGGGAAGAAAAAAATAAGATAAAAAAAGGGAGGCATGAAAACCATAAGAAACTCTTAATTATAGAGAATAAACTGAGCACTGCTGGAGGGGAGGGGAGTGGGAAGATGGGCTAAATGGGTGATGGGCATTAAGAAGGGCACTTGTTGGGATGAGCACTGGGTGTTATATGTAAGTGATGAATCACTAAACTCTACTCCTAAAACCAATGCTACACTGTATGTTAACAAACATGAATTTAAATAAAATCTTGGAAGAAAAAAAAAAGAATGAAAAGAGAGATATGGCTTTAGATATAAGAAAATGCAAAACATTTTATGCAAACATTTTTGGAATTTAGATGAAATAAATGTTCTAGAAAAAAATGTCAACAGTGACTCAATAAAAATACAATGTGAATAGACCAAAAACTATGAAGAAATTAGAGTCAAAACTCACTCCCTGGGTGGCTCAGCTGGTTAAGCATCCAACTCTTGATTTCGGCTCAGCTCATAATCTGATGGATCGTGGGTGAGTTGGAGCCCCACGACTACTCTGCACTGATAGCACAGAGCGTGCCTGGGATTCTCTTTCTCCCTTTTGCTCTCTCTCTCTGCACCTCCCTTGCTTGTGCATGTGCATGTTTGTATATGTGCCTGTGTGTGCAGTCTCTGTCTCAAAAATAAATAAATAAACATTAAAAAAGCTTACTCCATACCTTCAGGTCAATAAGGTGTTACTGGTGAGTGTTAAACCTTTATAAAAAAGATAACTCCATCTTATACAAATTGTATCATAAAATAAGTTCTCAACCTCATTGTTTTGATGATACTACTATAATTTGGATACTGGAAGACCAGCAATGTATGAAAACAATCAGTACAAACCAATTTTGCTTATAGACATGCATGGAAAAAAAACTAATTAAATATTAGTAATTTGAATCTAAGTAGACTAAAACAAAGTATGGTTTATCCAAGTATATCAAAGATGGCTTGACATAAGGATATCTATGAATATAATGTCATCATTAACAGATTAAAGGAGAAAAATAGCAATTAAACAATTATGGTCTTAGTACCAGAATAAGCAAATGGAACAGAAGAAAAAGTCTACCCACATGTGAATGGGAATTTTAGTGAATGACACATAAATAGGGGAAGAATATATTACTCAATAGATGGTATTGAGACAATCGGTTATTATTTTAAAAAAATAGATCCTACATGATACTACTAACAAAAACACATTTCAGATAAATAAAACATCTAAATGGAAAAAGTGAAACTTCAAATATTTTAGAAGACAATGTAAGCGATAATGATGTTGGGATAGATATTTTTCTTAAGCAAGGTACCGAAACATAAACGTTAAAAGAAAATATTGGTTAATACGACTATCGCAACTTGAATACTTCATCTGATACATAAAATTCAAAAGTAGGACAGAGTAGAAGCTTATGATTTGCAGCACATTTAACTGACAAATTGTCAATATCATGAAAAAAGTTATATAAACCCCCATAAATCAATAAGAAAAAGACGACCTATTAGAAAAATGGGCAATAATCTGCAAGGACAAGGCCCTAACTGTTGGCACAGCTACAAAGATGTGCTCCTACATGTCTCGCGGAGTACAAACTGCAGCAACTGTTTTCAAGACCAATTTGTTAATGACTACTGTTTAAGATGTGCCTACACGAAGTTCAACAATTTCATTTGTAGTTATATGTTCCAGAGAAAATTTTGTACACACACACATGCAAATATGTTCACTGAACCACTGTTTATAACAAGAAGAATTAGGGGAAATCTACATATCTATCTATTGATAGCTAAATAATTGGAGAAATAAAAAACATTATATTCATATCTATACATACAGAAGAACAGTTTAAATGAATGAACTAAAGGTATATGTATCCTGCTGGAATAACCAAAATCAGCAATAAACCTGTTGATTAAATAAGCAAATTGTGGAAGGGTAGGTACATTTACAGTAATTAATACTCTCTGCTTCATAAAGGGTATAAAAACATAGATGGAATGGATATACACTAACCTTTACAATATAGAGGAGTAAGAAGGGGAGTTGCATTGTGCTTATGGTATATTTTGTTTTGAAAAAAAAACTAGGAAGAAAAATCTAATGTTTTTACTTGTTGGACTTTGGCTCAGTCATGTTCAGTGATATAAGTCTGGAACAGGTTGTGCTTAAAGCGGCTGGTCCTTGATGACAGAGAGGTCTTTACACAGGGGCAGGGCAAAGCATCAACAGATGATTAGGATACATCTGATGTGTTAGATAAGTCTGGTTATGTATACAGAGACCTTATTACCAGGAGAATAAGTTTAGGGGCAGGATGCAGACTGGGTCAGACAAACAAAATGAAAAATAAAAGGATACTAAAGCTGACTCCAAGGATATTAAAGTCAGTTTAAAATCTTTTGGAAAGATAGCCACAGGTAAATAAGCAATCAATCAAGAAGAATGGTGAAACAGATCTTAGTGTCATTTTCTTACACAAACCAGGACCGTGATGCAGGCTGGCCTTGACTCTGTTTAGAGCTCTAGGTTCTGTGGGGGTAGGTCCTCATCTAACTTTAGGTAGATAACTAGGTATGAGGGAGAGGAGGGATAGTGGAGTTGTTCAGAGCTTCAAGGATCTGGGTAGAATCCTCCCCACACCATGATCCAGACTGCCTCAAAACAGATTCAGAAGCAAGGAGATACAGTTCTGATCTTTACTCCTACATCTGTCTTTCTCATTCCTTTTACAAGAAACAAAAGCAGAGAAAAATTGACATGCAGCCATTCACTGGTTTAGAGAATCCAAAACCAAACAAAATAAAACAAAACCCTGGATCTGAGTAGCAAGTGAGTCTCTTGTGTCCTCCAGCACACAAAGACTGTTAGTTAAGAAATCCTGATTTAGAAAACAAATTCTATGAACAACAAAAGAAAGGTGGCTGCCTTGGTTAAGCTAAGAAACCAACAGGCTCTTTAAAAAGACCCTTGTAAGATTCACTATTTACCACAGCAACAATATTGTCAATAAATTAGACTTACTATTGTAAAACACAGGAAAAAGCAGTGTTCCTTGTTTATCTTTGGCCGCTGTTTACTTTTAGCTCTGCTGTGGGAAAGAGAACCCAAACAATGCTAAGCTTTTCCTTAATGAGATCCTGATTAGATGGTTCAGACCAAGGCATAAAGCACAATATACTAGAGGAGAAAAAACTTAAAATCTTTCTTGTCCCCTCGCCTGCAAGTCACTCCGTCTGTCCTCAGCACAGAGCAGAGCCTTTTCACTTTGGTAACCTCCCTCTTTCCACTGAGTGCCTGTTCCAACTAACCCAATAACATTCTTGACCCCCTTTCTCATGCAGGTCCCATATCCTTCCATATTCTGGGCAGGCCTTGCCTTGCCCCCGAACAAGGAAATACACCTACCTACCGTATCTCAACTTCCCCGCATTACAAATTAACATAATCACCAAAGGAGGCATTGCAAAGAATGTGAGATTTAATCAGTGTTTTTAACCTAGGTTCTATGGATGAGGCTGTAGGGGCTCAAGAACTTCAGTGAATTTATGCCTGCACATTTCTCAAGAGAGTAAGTTCTGAGCTTTATTAGATTATCAAAGAGGTCAGCAACCATTATTTAGTCCATTAATTATTTTATGGTTTGGAAAATGAAGAACTGAGAGATTGTTCCTTTCCTCTAGTTAGACAGCTCATTAATGGCAGAGAGAGGAACAGTTTCTAGTCTGTGGGCTTTTGATCCTAGCCTGATGCTATAAGAGCTGTGGTTAACTTGTTTTTATGAAAATAGTTATTCTTTTTGATACATTAGGCATTTTAACTGAGGCCTTCACTGTTCCCCTCCCATTCTACCAGGTGTTTCTGGCATGCCCCTAAAATCCACTCACAGGACAGATGGCTGTACTGCCTTTGAGTTCAGGAATGTTTATGTTCAAAATGCTACTAAACCTCTGTAAGAGCTTCAACACTAAAAACATTCCCTCTATTAACTGAAATCCAAGGAGACACCAATTCAAAGTATATACTGTATACCAATAATGTATACTTATTTCCTTCTACTCCTCAATATCAAGCATAGGGGTTTAATCTTGAATTTTTCCATTTTCCAGGACTTATGTCGAAATACAGGGAAAAGGAATTGTACCAAGAGAGAAAACAATATTATTTAATAATTAAATTGCAAGATTTAAAAATAGTAGTTTGGTTAATATTTACAAAGCACCAAAGCGGTCATATCATCTTTGGCTGCTTTATTTTTTAAAGGGCATTGTTTTATGCCCAGCTCCAATAAAATACATTGTATTTGCTGGTATCATGCCTAGTCTGCTGTAAAGTATTTGCAAACATTTAATCTTGTTTGTAAGAGCTGTGGCTTAAAGCACTGACCTTGAAGCAGGTTCGCATCCCAGCTAAGCCACCTGCTACCTGTGTGATGCATACAAATTTTATGTAGGTACTTTGTGCCTCAGTTTTCTCATTTCTAAAATGGAGATAATCATATCATATGTACATCATAGCAGCATTTTCTACTAAGCACATAATAATTATTATTATCAGATGGCATTTCTTTGGCCACCTAATCAATTATCTTATCAATATGTGACCAATTCTTCAAATATGTCACCTCTGCCTTGTTGACACTTGAAGTGCTTTCATGCATTGAAGCTAGCCTGCCATGCTTTTCTATGTACTATGCTTTATTTTTTTAATTAATTTCTTTTTAAGTTTTTATTTTGAGACAGAGAGGAGAAAGAGAGCGAGTGAGCGCATAAGTAGATGAGGGACCGAGAGAGAGGGAAAGAGAGAATCCCAAGCAGGCTCCACACTGTCAGCACAGAGCCACAAGTCGGGCTCAAACCTGTGAGATCATGGCCTGAGCCAAAAATAAGAGTCAGGTGCTCAAGGGATTGAGCCACCCAATCGCCCCCATCTTACGTTTAAACGGTATATCCAGAGTTCCTGTACCAATCACAGTGGAACAACACCACTACAACAGTGTTGTTTCCATTCCTCATCTGGGTTATCAATAGAGATAAGTAGAATACATGCAAAGGCCCATAATGGAAACGAGAATACGGGGTCTATGTAGTCGCCAACTGGTGAGGGCCCTGGTTTGCAGGCTGCCATCCTGAAGGTGGGGCTGCAGTGTGGGGGAAAGGATGCACTACTGGCTCTCTTTTGCCCATGGCAGTCTCTTAAGAGATCAGCTAAGATAAACCATCTTATTTGAGAGCCTGCCCTTCCTTGAGGTCTCTCACTACACAGTACAGATTGTATATATTTGAAAGTAATCATATCCATTGTTCCAACTACATGTCCACAAAGGTGATACACTAAATCAATGACACTACATTTTTTATTCTAAATCAATCCCAAATTCTTTTAAAAGGTATTTATGCGTCCCTTTTGGTAACTGGTATTAAAATGCTTCATTATCAGACTTAAGTAAGACATGGCCTCAAAATCTTCCTTGTCCCCCTAGGCAACTTTGTTTTTTGCAATATGCTAACTCCTGATTTTGTTCCCAACTGTGTGATTTTGAAGCAAGTTAGCTGAGGTCTGCATGGGGGAGGAGACTGCGCACAGGAAAAGGAGCAAATAGAAAAACAGAACAGCAAGGGAGTGCTTCAGAGAGGAGAGGAAAAGTGACGCAGGACAGGAAGGATACTGTAATTTAATGTGTAGCAGGTCTTTTACTCTCATGGGTCAGGGATGGTCTCAAGTTTGCCAGGGTTGGTCAGAGAAACTTGCAATAGGCAATCAACTTTCCTAGTCTAGTAAGAGTTCAAAAAGCTGTAGTTTATAATTCAGAAGCAGCAATGGAAACTTTAAAGCCATTTATCTTGGCGAAATTCCCAGGGACGTTGGTGCGGAGACCCACTGGCTGTGCACACCATTCTGTGCAATTTGATGCTTTTCATTTGGTAGAATTTTGTTGCCAAGGCTACTGTATCAAGTTTCTGAAATTTTAGTGGATATAAATTGTCTCATCTGTCACTTAGCCTGGCAAAAAATTTAAAGGGCATGCTTTCTACTGAAAGGAAAGACTTACCCTCTTTTAGCCCAATATGCAATAAGCAGCATTCTCAACACCATGGAAATGCTCATGTTGTAGTTTGTGTCTTTGAGAACAAACTGACTTTTTTTTTTAAACCAAAAAGGCAAAGTTTTAGTGGGATATAGTTCCTCTCATTATGAAATGTCCACATATTCAGAGGCATTTTCTAGGAATTAGGAATTTTATTTTGTATCTTTTAATCATTTTGTGGGGTTGTTTAGATTTTAAAAATTTGTATGTAACTAGGGCACCTGGGTGGCTCAGTGGGTTAAGTGTCCAACTTAGGCTCAGGTCATGATCTTGCAGTTTGTGGCTTCAAGCCCTGCATCCATATCTATCCTGTCAGCTTGGAGCCTGGAGCCTGTTCAGATTCTGTGTCTCCCTCTCTCTCTCTGCTCTTCCCCACTTGCGCTCTGTCTCTGTCTCTCTCTTTAAAATATTTTTAAAAAATTTTTAAAAATTGTATATAATTGAGCTGCTTTTAGTTAAATCTCAGGAGAGAAACAAATCAGTGCTAATATATACAGGATATAAACAAAATAATGTTCTCAAACTCTAAAAGTTGGCAGAGTAAGGAGAGTAGTTAAAAGAGCATTATTTTAGGGTTATATGTACCAAAATAATTCAGGGAATACAGAGTTTGCTTCCTTTTCTAATATAGGATATTATTAACATGGAATTCCTTTCTTCAACTAGACTGAAAGCACTCAAACCTTCCGTTTCGTTGTCATTCTTCTCTGTCTCAAAATCATCACACATTAGACAAGGCTACTAGCAAGAAGGAAGAAATGGCTAAGATCACCACGAGACTAAACATCTAGACAAAGTGATGCCACAGGCTTGAGTGTCTAGAGAAGAGGAATTCTCTGGCTGCATGTGAGAATCAGCTGAGGAGTTTTTGGAACATCCTCATGCTTGAGCCCTTGGTCTAGGTGCAGAAACTGGGTTGGGATTGGGCCTATGCATCAGTACAGCTGTCTGACCTTATCCACAAGGATACAGTTCAAGACCTCCAGTGGGTGCTTAAAACCATGGAGAGTAACCGAGGTGCCTGGGTGGCTCAGTCGGTTAAGCGTTCAACTTTGGCTCAGGTCATGATCTCACGGTTTGTGGGTTTGAGCCCCACATTGGACTCTGTGCTGACAGCTGGCTCAGAGCCTGGAGCCTGTTTTGGATTCTGTGTCTCCCTCCCTCTCTGACCCTCCCCTGCTCATGCTGTCTCTCTCTGAGAAATAAAAAAAAAAAAAAAAAAAAAAAACATGGACAGTAACCAAACCATAAATATACTATGTTCCTATACACACATACCTAGGATATGTTTAATTTACAAATCTGGCACAGTGAAAGATTAACAATAGCTAACAACAAAATAGAATAATAACAATATAGTATAATAAAAATTATGTGAATGTGTCTCTCTCTTTCTCAAAACATCCTATTGTACTGTTCTCCCGCGTCTTCTTGTAATGATGTGAGATGATGAAGTGCCTTCTTGATGGGATGGAGTGAGGTCTCAGTGATGGAGGCATTGCGATCTAGGGTGAGGCTACTACTGATCTGATGATATGCCAGAAGGAGGATCATACGCTTCTGCAATGGGGTGGATCATGGCGAACTGAAACCACGGAAAGAGAAACTGTGGAGGGTGGGTGGCTGTACTAGGTTTACACAGTTTTCCATTGGTGTGTGTGCTTGGCTGAGGGGCCAACGTGCTGAAGCTACCCTCTGCAAGAATGGGACTGACGGACTCTAATTCAGAAGCCTTCCCGGGCAGGAGGACACAGGAGCGTGGTGAAGCCCTTGGTTGGCCTCATAGAGCGGGTCTCCTGCTGGTCCCACTCTTGGAACATCGGTCCAGTGCAGAAACCCCCTCATCCCAGGGAACAGGACACAGCTGGAGAGGTGGGTGCCTCCTTGCCCAAGATACAAAGCACAATCATGGAGAACCTGGTGCTAAACCATTCAACGACCTGTTTCTGGGTCAGGAATTTGTACCTAGAAGAGGGGCTCCCTCACTATAATCTGTTGAAAGTCAGTGCTTGACACAGAGTTAAAAAAAAATAAATAAAATGGGAAAAACAAAACAAAATAAATAAAGTAAATAATAATAATAATAAAGCTTTCCAGGTGATTCTAATGTGCAGTCAAGGCTGAGAGCTACTGGCCTATATACTTTATTTTTGCAAAATTCTCTTATGGGTATTACTAGCTACTATATATTAATTATTGCTTTAAAGTTGCAAAAATGAGCAAAAAAAGTATTTTCAAAGCCTTTTAAAAACATTCTGTTTTTTTAAATCCCATTTCTGTCAGTATAAAACACCTGCATTTTCAAAAAAGGAAATGTAGCTCTAACAGTCTTGCTTAGGGTGCCAGGGAGAATCACTACTAGGATTCCGGGTCCCCTGGCCACCAAGTCACCCCTGGAGCTTGGGGGTGGCCCAGGACCCTCTTGGGATTATGAAATAAAAACCATGGGTAGGAATATGATTTATGAATCTACATATATTTACATTTATGAATATAAATATATTTATTATGAATATAAAACATTATATTTATTAGTATAAATATATTTATTTCTATACCAGACCCCAGAAAGCATTTCCAAGTATCTTTCACTTACTATTCTGGCAACTAAACTTGAAATGTCCAGAAAAATTAACCCTAACTCAGAAATTAAACAAAAGATAAGGCAAGGAAACATACACCTTTTAATCTGAATATATAAGAACAATTCTATTTCTAGTATCAAGTCCTTGTTTCCCATTAAGGTCTCACTTGTATCATCACTTCTTCAGACTACCACACTTTTAACCTGGGCTCAGGTGTCCCACCCTTCATTCTGCCCAGGAAGAGCTGCAGGTTAACCTTAAAGCTCAGAACATGCAGTGCTTCCATTAATCTCATAGTTTAGCCACCCACCCCCTGCAGTGTTTTTCATCACAAGAGTGTTTTTAATATTTAAACCCTGGCTTATTAACTGTAAAACTGTAACATGTAAGCTTGCTTATAAATAAGGGTTTCTATTTAAGCATCAATCCCCCTCTGAACTCACCAGGTCTTAAGTTTACTGCAGGATCTTCAGTAGGGAAAAAGAAATCATTTCTATTTTAACTCACACAAAAAAGGAAGTAAGACCCGAGTCAACAGGGAGCTTAAAAATTAGAGAACTATCCATAGGATCCCCAATTTCCTTTCCAAAGTCCCAGGATTTCACACCTAAATTTAGTAATTTTTAGCTCTTTTGTCTCCTTTACATGTAACACCTTAAAATACCAACACAGAAAGCTGCGTGCTGAAACTTTAACTTGTAAACCTGTTGGAACAAATTCAGTCCTCACATTAAGGCAAACTAAATTACTATATTCATCTACTCCTGAAATTCTCCCCACAAGTAATCACGCTTATCTGTGACCCCATTCTAGTTACTCATAAGTGAGGGTGGGGTTCCATAAACCCACACAGTGGAAACACTTGAAGGATTTATGAGCCTATAAATGGATGTTAGCCATTTCAAGAAAACCCAAGCCAAGCCAAACTCAGCTGTCTGTATTTAGCCTTGATTACAGGGGTTACACAAATAAGAACCCAAATGTATCCAGGATGCAGAAAGTTAGAGGCTTTCCTTTCCCTAAATGTTAAAGTACAGGGGTACTCTCTACTGAGCCTCTGAATCAAATTTTTTCCCTTGTCCTATTTTCACGGCCAATAGAGAAAAAGAGAGAGAGAGAGAGAGAGAAGTTCTTGGAGCCACAGAAATTTTTTGTAGCTCAACTATTCAACTCTCGCAGATGGTAATAGTGGTTCTTCCCATCTGGCCCCTTAGACATTCTACAAGCAGCTGAGAATACCTAAGCTTAAGTCTAGTTTTAGCAGAAACATGCTGAATTTGGCTGTAATCTCTACTAAGTATCTGTTATCAGAGAGCCTGGACTGCATAATCTATATAGTAGATAGCATCTGCTACGGTTGAATCAGGCAGATAAGGCTAGGAGAAAGATGATTATGCCATTTTAACTAGTTCAAAATGGAGTTGTTTGAGGATTGTGATTACTGTATGAACATTTCCATTTTTTTGCGAGGGGGGTCAATTTCAAAATATCTTGAATTGCAGGCTATATCAACTACTTGCATGATTTTAGAATCCTTTTCACTATATTCATGTCTTCAGTTGCCATTTATGCTGACTGAAGAGTACCCTAATCGTGGTGCTGACCCGCTCCCGTGAGTAGACAATCATTTGAAAAGTAACCTTCACTGGCTTTTCCCTGGATATGCCATATGGTTGCTCACATAAAGCACCTGGACCTGAGTTCCCAGTGTTTCAGCTGCTCCAGGTGCAGATGATAACAAGTCTTCTACGAAATAGTTCCCTTGTAAAAGACAATTTGGAACGGCCTAGGTCTTTTCCAAAAATCTAGGACAAGGGTGATTATGAATCTGCCACACAGATGTAATGATGCCACACTTTATCTACCTGCTGCCATTCTTTGGGCAGAGCCAGTGTGATTTATGCTTACCTCTGTTTTGCACTTCCTTGGTAAAGACTCACATGAGAACTAGCAAGATGAGATAGGACTATTTCATATAGGAAATGTGGAAGACAAGCAGTCTCTGACCTGTTTCTCTTGTGGGCTTAATTAGGTCTCTGATTTTTTTCATGGGCACAGAAATTAATAGTCTTAGCTTTGATTTCCCCACCTAATATAAATAAAGCTGAGTTATTAAGCCATTTGATCTGCTTCCAGCCACTCAAATTGGATTTTATGTACTTAACTTTGTAAATACAACATCATGAGAAAATTGAGAGAAAAATTATACCATAAAGAGAAAGACAGTAGGCTTCAGTAAGGATTCAAGACATATCTTACATAATGATGAATGAAACTGACAGGTTTATGCCATTTTGCATCAGAGCCCTTCAAAGATATCAGCTGTGATAGTTGTAATAGACATTCTTGAAGACAAGAATTACGTCAGATAAAATATTTTCCTTTGCAATTCAAAGTCCCAACAATAATTAACAGACTTAAAATAATTGCTGTTAGGGATCCAAACCCCTGATTTCTGTCTCTTTCTGTAGGGAAATATTTGTTTTAAATTTACATTAAAATTTTGAAAATATATACAAAGGACTTAAATGATAAAGCAAATTCTCATTTATACACTAGTAAACTAAGAATCAACAAGCTTGAAAAAATATTGTGTATTCCAAATTAAGTGACCTTTAACGAAAAGATTTCTTTTATTTGAAGTACAGGAAGTACAGGAACTAACTTGTCCCCAAAGTCAGCAGCTCTTAAATAATATCTCAGAGACTTAGATGTCAAGGCAATAGCATTCAGTAGGTTTAAGTGGCCTTTAAAATGTCCCCTACTGGTTCATTCTTCCTCCCCAGTGTCTCAATTTCTGTCAAGCCCCTTTCCCTTCCAACAGCCCATTTCTCGGCCTTGCAGGCTTCCGGAGTGACATGCGCAATGGCATGGGGTCTTTCACACATGCCTCATTCTGTTTTACAGGCTGCAAATGCCAGAATGGGTTCCAGGCAGTAGCATGACAGAAAATACACAGACTCAGGCCAGAGACAAAGCCCTGACTCTGTCATTTTTTACTTATGTAACTTGGCACAAGTCACTAAAGGTCTTCAAGGTCTAGTCTTTACCTGAAAACTTAGGATAATGATACCTCATCTATTTGAGAACCAAGTAGGATAATGTACATGAAAGTAGTTACCAAAATGGAAAGCCATGAATGGAAGCTATCTAACAAGTTCTTTTCTCTGTGACCAGCTGATTAGATAATGTAGGTCAGTAAATATGTCAGTACTATGAAAGCTGCATAGTTTAGAGGGCTGAGAATGGAACTGGACACATGTTGGATTCCTGATCCTACTCCTTGGGATCAAGGCCAGCTTACAAAAGCACACACCCACGGCAGCCTGACAAGAACGATTACTGGAACCTGCCCCGAAATAATATAAACCAGCTAACATTACACAGATAGTAGAATCATATGCAATCTAGGGGGAAAAGTCAGCCATCCTGCCATAACTATAAGCCATAAAATAATTATAGTTAGAAACATTATATTTTCTCTCAATTTTTCTTAAATATGACCTATTTCGATCACCAAGACTTAGACAGGCCCAATTGTTTGAAAAGAATTTTAAAGTTCCACCTGCTCAAATGGTAATTATACAAGGAGAAAGTATCAGAAACCAGGTAATGGGAGAGGTACAGAGAGTAGGAAATGTCTAGCCAAATGAATGAGAAAATTCTCTGACAGAGAAGAATTAGATTTCTTTCCATATGTAGTTAAGTAGTTATGCCAATCTGAAGAGGTAAAATGTGAAGAACTAAAAATATTTAGCCTTTTATTATTTTTTTATTTTTGTTTATTTATTTTGGAGAGAGAGAATACAAGCAGGGGAGAAGCAGAGAGAGAAAGGTTGATGCAGAATCTGAAGCAGGCTCCAGGCTCCGAGCTGTCAGCGCAGATCCTGATTCAGGGCTTGAATCCATGAACCGTGAGATCATGACCTGAGCTGAAGTTGGATGTTCAACTGACCGAGCCACCCAGGCACCTCAAAAGAGTTACCCTTTTAAAGGCAATGTGCTTGGATGACAGTATTTCTACCAATAATTATTTTATTTCGGTGACAACTATCACTGAGAATCCCAGGAAGTTTATAATAAAAAATAAAGCAGTTTCTTAATCATCAGATTCCTATGCAAAAAATGAGGACCTAATGGTATCATTTCTAATTTCCCTTCAGAGAAAGAGAAATAACCCAAGTAAATTAATGGCATGGCAACACTCAAGGTGCCACATGTTACCATTAGCCAAGGATACAAAAGAGCAATGTTAAAGGTGGTTTCATTTTGCACTAAAGTGTGAAATATTTATCAAATAGTTTAAGGCCAGAAGAGATGATTAAAGTGTTCTAGCTAAGAATGTCATCTTTACCAGATCTAAGTAGAGAGCAATCATAAAAATGGATGTCAGGAGCACCTGGTTAAGTTAAGCATCCAACTGTTGATTTTGGCTCAGGCCGTGATCTCACAGTTTCTTGAGTTTGACTCCTGTGGCAGGCACTGTGCACTGACCGTGAGGATCCTGGATGGGATTCTCTCTCTCTCTGCCCCTCTCTGCTCATGCTCTGTCTCTCTCAAAATAATAAACTTAAAAAAAACTATGGGTGGATGTCAGAAAGATCTTGACTATTTCTCTGACATTTCCTAACCCAGGACTGCATTCACGTAGATTTTTACATACTACTTACTGATTATCATAGCTGACCTCACTCTTCACTGCTCTAAGGATGGACCCAAACCTAAGCAATCAATGTTATCTGCTCCTCTATCCACAGCAATACGCTCAGGGCTGTTCTCTGGACTCCAGAAGGCCAACGAAACTCTCATTTGGGACTTTCCGGGGGAACTCTTGAAAGCAGAAAATTGCTTCCATCTGGATTGCTTAGGCTGAAAGGCTGAGAGCCTGAAGCCACAAGCCATCACCCTGTCACCCTGAAGGAAGCACCCTGCAGTGGTGTGATGACTGAAAGACAATTGCTGTGACATGGACTCCACCCCTACTTGGTGAAACTCAGCATGCCATGACATCTGAACCCTTGGATGCACAATGCCTGAAGCCACTCATTCACAGATAATTACGTGACATAATCTTTAAGGCTTACGCCACGCCAGTTTGAACTGGGCTTGTCATGTGTATCAGCATGAATTCTGAGTAAGAGAATTTTGCCTCATGAAGTGTGGGGATTTTTACCGAACTGGTATCAGTGTGCTTCAGCACACTGTCTTTGAAAGGAATCTCAACGTGACTATTTCATAAAAGGATTTAAAACTCATTTCTGAATTTATTTGTATGACTGTACGGTGTATTTTTTCTCTTAGCTGACTTGAAGCAAATATGAGTGTCTGCTACTTTTTAGAAGGGCAATCAATTCGCACCTACGAACCCAAAGCAAACATTATTTGAGGTCAAGATACTGAGTAACACAAATCTCCACTTTTCTTTCAACACCTCTCTCGAAGGGGCTCTGCCGAAAACTTCATCCTACTATGCTGCTATGGTTTATAAACCTCCCATATCCAGTTCACTGATGGCACCTCTGGTGGCATTGTACCCAGGTCCTGGGGCAGCAGAAGCTCTGCTGGCTACCCCATCTGTCTGGAGCTTCAATTAGCAAGTATTTAAGGACAGGAAGAGCTGGCAGAGTATGAAATTGCATTCCAGGAAGCCCACCTGGGACTTCCTTCAAGGCATCAGTCTCTTAAAGCAGTCAAGGTCAGAAAGGAAAGGAGACAGAGTCCCGCAGAAAAGGTTTTCCTTTTCTGTGCAGGCCCGGCTCTTTACTCAGTCCCTGTACGTTGTTTTCTTTTCCTAATAAATATGGAAAACCCATATTTGGTTTGGGCTGATTACAAACATGTATTTGGTATGGCTGATTACAAATAATTCAGTAAAATAAATTTGTTCTATACTGTGGCTCAGCGTATGGTACATATTTTGTACTTCTGAACATGTAATCCTAGTTTTATTCCTCTTAACAATTTAGTTATCTCTTTATAACTAAAGGGATTTGTTGCCTTTTAAGCTCATAGCTTTCAAACTTCAATTTGCATTAGAATCCTCTGAGGGTTGGTTCAGAGCACTGACCTTCATGGCCCACCCTAGACCTGAGGAGTCAGAACCTCTGTAGCTGGAGCCTAGGAATCAGAATTTTCAGGTGGAGTGGATTGCCTGAGAACTGCACACTGAGAAATATTATCCTGGGGATACATTCACATCCAAGGGCACACATCTATATGTACTTTGTCAATTTAATTACCAGCAATTTACATTGCTGCTGCCATCTCTACAACTTGGTGCTTTTATCATAAACTCTTCTTTATCAAGAACCACGGAGTTAAAAAGAGTATGTGACATTGCTCTGCCTGGTTATTTTGTCTGTTGTCACCCCCTGTATCCCTGCCACAGGAGGATAAAGTGTTCCTGACTCACTGCTGAAGTGGCAGCCCAGTGTGAACAGCTTCAGCTTTCCCACAGGTGACAAAGCAAAAGACATGTCACAGACCCCCACGGACCCACTGAGACATTTAACTTTAAAAGCTCACACATTTTATCATTATTATACTTCTGTATATTTCTTATTATACATTTTTACCACAGGACTACACGAATTACCTGATGTATTCTACTTTCTTTACATGAGAACACATTCTGCCAACTGTGGTCTAAATTTAGCGCACACGGTTTGGTACCTGGTCAACGCTGCATGACAGAACAACGTCTCTTATGAAAAACACATATGCATGTCAAAATTGGAAGGTTAGCAACAGCATATAGAAAAGGCTCCTCATGAGTCACATATATCCTTTCTGAAAGCCACGCTTAAAATCATGTTTGAAATGTATATTAATTCTTCTCAGCTGCTGGGTAGCACTGAATGGAATGATAGTTTCATAAGTGGTTCTCGCACTGGAACTCCTCACATTATATTTTAGACATCCCTAGGTTTTACAATCGTATGACAGTCTTAGGGGCACCTAGCTGGCTCAATTGGTAGAGCATGTGACTCTTATTCTCAGGGTTGTGAGTTCGAGCCCCCTGTAGAGTTTACTTAAAAAAATAAATAAAATCTCTTCTTAAAAAAAAAGAAAAAGGGTGCCTGGATGGCTTAGTTGTTAAGCATCTGAGTCTGGCTCAGGTCATGATCTCACAGTTCATGAGCTGAAGCCCTGCTTTGGGTAGGCATGAGCCTCACCTTGGATGAGCCCTGCTTCTCTCTCTCTCTCTCTCTATCTCTCTCTCTCTCTGCCCTTCCTGGGATTCTCTCTTTCTCCCTGTCCCTTGGTCACTTGTGCCTTCCCTCTATCTCAAAATAAATAAATAAATAAATAAATAAATAAATAAATAAATAAATAATTCAAAAATATCTAACATATGACAGCTCTGGTTAATGTCAAAGTCCTCTTCTCTACTTTTTCCCTCTTTATCCCTCCCTTTGCAACACTGTACCTTCTCTCTTTTTACTATCACTGGGAATAATGTCTCAGACTATTTTTATTACCATACATCCAATGACTTCTAATGGGTTTTGGCACATAAAAGGTGCTTAATAAATACTTACTGAATGAATGAACAAATGAATGAATAAATGAACCAAAAGGCCTTCTCTGCTTCAGTCACATTATCTTTCATTCCATTTAGCTTTACTCAGTCTGTCCATTCATTCAACCTGGAGGGGGCGAGAATAATCTCTCATTCTCACCATTGGCCACAGGATACTTAAAGTTCATCAACCTGGCTCTTGGCATACTTATGGGATTAATGTCTGATCTTGGAGAATAGAGAATGGTTTTCATAAAATATTGGTCAGCTTTCCCCCTCCTCCCAAAGTCTTGAGGTTTTCTCTTCTTAAGTAAATAATAGGCTTAAAGAAATTCAGATAGAAAAAGAGGCCAAGAAAAAGCTCAGGCTCACAAGTCTGGATCCTTATATGGGGGAATTTATATCTGCATTTGTATGTACATGTGTCTGTGAAGCTTTGCAAGGGCTGGGAGCTGAGGTGGTGGCTGTAAAAGTGAGTACCCTCTAGAGTCTGGTAATTAATTTCTCCCTCTCTCCCTCCCTCCCTCCTTCCCTTCCTTCCTCTCCTTCCTTCCTTTTTTTTTAAATAAAGATTTTATATTTAAGTACTCTCTATACCCACTGTGAGGCTCAGACTTACAACCCTGAGATCAAGAGTTGCATGCTCTACCCACTGAGCCAGCCAGGTACCCCAGGGTCTGATAATTTCTGAAGAACTTTCTTCCCCTCAGTGTCTAGAACCAGATGATCAATAAATCTTTGTTGAATGGATAAAACATTTTCTGTTGTTGTTGTAAAGGCAAAGTATGGATCAAATCAGTCAATTAAAGGCTGATTAGAAATTACAAAGAGATGTATGTTTGAGCCATCTCAATGTTACACATTTATGAATATATTTTATCATTGTTCCTGTCTCAAGCAGAGAGCAATTGCTTCCTGTTTTCTATTATTCCCTCAGTATCAGAGCACTGCTTGACACATAGAAGACAGGTAAAATAATAGGGAGAGAGAAAGCTACACAAATGATACGAGCAATTCTTTAAGTGTCATAAGAGTATACAAATATACAGAAAGCTATTCATAGGAGAGAGAGCCTGACTATAATGAAAAGGAAGCAAGCCTTCTAGAAGGTCATGGAATTAAACCCCAAGGTATACATAAGATTTTAACAGACAGAGAGGTAGGAAAGGAAGACAAAAGGCAATTTATGAAAACAAATGGTATAAGCAAAAGGGTAGAGAAAAGAAAGAGTAAGTTGTTAGAAGGGGACTAATAACAAGCATTCCAACTAGATTGGAACAAAATGTCTAACTGTCACAGACAAAGCTGAAAAGGTATCGAGGGACACTGAAAATTAGGCTAAGGGAAATCACATTTTATTTAGGAGTAAGTAGGAAGGTGATCACCAGGAGAATAGCGGCAGGGGACGGCAGACCAACCTGGCCTCAATTACAGAAAAACTGGGGAGCCAGCTAGGTGTTAGACTTGTTTTTATTTCAGTATTTCAGGTCATCGATTTAAGGGCTGGTAGTGGGAATGAATGGAACAAAAAGGTCAAATGAGAGATGTACTATAAAGAAAGAACCAGAAAAAAGAGAGGATTTTATTAGATGTGAAGAGTGGAGGGGGGAATGGAGTCGAGGTAAGTTCAGATACCTGAGGGAACTCACACTTGAAGGAGGTAATGGCTCATTTCCCAGGGAAGAACATGTTTTCGTTTAAAAGGATAGATCAGTTCAGTGCTACTACTACCAATGGAATGGGACTCAATGCTAACAAAGTACGAAATCATGTCTGTTAACACCACATTTTTATTCCTTGCCCTACCAAACCTCGATAGAAAAAGACTTTGTGAAAGGACAACATAAGCCATCTAAAAACAGACAAACAGAACAATGAATGTAGTCAGACAGTTAACATTCATCATTTTCTAGTGAGTAGAGGAATGCTGCATACACACACAAAAGTAAATATTCTTTACGTAACAGTGTTTTTTACATAAATGAGGAAAAGTGTAGAGCGAACTCTCATAGGATGTGGGCAGTCACTTTTTTTTTAACCACTTTTTACCACTCATTCAGGTGATCGTGACAAACCTAGGAAAACTATGGAACAAAGGGAAGTGGATGCATAACTGTGAAGAGAAGCTTAATCCAAGAAATCAGGAGAGAACCAGAAATGATATGCACTGGTTACAAAAATGTTCAAATTAAGTTGTCCTCCTTTGAAAACAAAATAAATGGTAACACAATTTAGTGAAGACTTCATCATAAATGTAACAAGGGGTTAGATATTTGCCAAGTTTTCCCACTTATAAAACTTCAAGGTGCCACATTTTTTGGCCTTAAACATTTTTATTATGAAAGGAGTGAAGCAAGTTTGGTATAAACACAATCAGAAGACTCCAAAGCAGAAAGTAAAGGGCTTCTGATACTCACTCCCCATCCCATTCCCCAAAGATAAACCACTGTTAGTGGTTTGATATATATTGTTACAGATTTGTTCAATGTATATAACATTGGTAATATAAATTGAGTTTAATAGAATATGTTGCTATCTCTTTCAAGAAATCATTAATTTATCAAATATTGAGTAATTGCGCACTATGTTGAGAATCCAAAGTCAAATAATGTCTGGATTTCATTTTCAGGGAATGTACAGTTTACTGGGAAAGAGAGAGAAGCAGGTCAACTGTTACAATACAGAACTTAGTACTATGGGAATCATTACTTTGTCTAATACCTATTAAATATTTCAAACATTTCAGAAAGTTTTCAGAAATAAAGTTTAATATACTTCAGTTGAATACAAGGTGATTTCTAGGATGCAAATACAGATTGATTGATAGAAGACTCTCAGTTTCTAATGAAGCAGTGTGAGAGTTAGCTAAGCATTTTCAGATATCAGACAAAGCCTCTTTATCTATGGAGTGACTATCATTTAAAGTATTCATTTTCCAGTGGTTTTAATATCTGAAAAATATATTTGATCAAATTCTTTTGTTTTGTTTTTGGCCCATCAAAAATCTATCTGAACAGGGGTGCCTGGCTGGCTCAGGTGGTAGAGGATGCAACTCTTGATGTTGGGGTCCTGAGTTTAAGACCCATATTGGACACAGAGCTCACTGAAAAAAAAACTATCTGAACAAATGTGCACACTGATTTTTCTATTTTGAAATATATTGTGACTCAAGGGAAAACTAAACATGATTTACAATCCATAACTATGTGTGGCCAGGGCAAACAAGAGTCCATGAAAAGTGCCTCAAAGATCTTCTCATCTCTGAGAACAAGACTGGTGTTTTAACACAGCCTGTGTGTTCACTCAAGCATTTCCCCTTCTTTTAGAAGACGGGCAGATGCATGCTCATATTTAGGTGGTTCTTTTGATCTGCCCTAGGAACTGGGCATGAAACTACCACTTCTCAGAAATGCTGAGTGAGACCTTTTCCCAATACTTTGGAAGGCCATGTGTCCTGTTGCATTTAACATTTACACATCCCCTTTCACTTTATTCCTCTATTAACACCTATCTCTTAACACAGCTAATTGCTAGTAACTCACATTTAAAGACTATTTTGTTTGGCACTCACTATAGACACATTTTAAAAAATGAGATGCTAAGATGATGACACTATTACTAGGGTGACCCTGGTCTAGTCAGCATCTATTTGTTTCTGTCATGCCTTAATGGAATTCAGAAATTGAACCAACTTGCAGTGTTTTAGAAACAATATATATAACTTCCCTGAATTTACTGAAACATATTTAAATATATACACGTAATTTTCTAATGTTTTTATTCTCTCTCTTTAAGTCCAAATCCCTACAGGGCTGTGATAAGGGTTTTGAAATCCACCGAATTTAGTGGCATAGGCACTATAGCATAATTTAGGACACACATTATATAACTTTCTTTCATGACATGACTGACTTGCCTCTCTTGCACCATTATAAAATGAAAAAAGAAAACTTACGTGGGATTCTTTTATTAAAATTATATTCAAAAGCTACAACTTTAACAAAAGAAAACTTCTAGTTATTTCCTAATTTTTGGCTCTAATTATCTGTCACAGACAGATATTTATTATATAATTAAGCACACATCAGAAATGTGAACATTTGGAATGAAAAATAAAATGCATTCTGAAATCTATGAGGATTATCTTATTTCACGTCAGGGGAAGTCAGCAGTAAATCATTCTTGAGACATGCCAGAACTATATGATTCACCCTGTCTCGTTTCACTTCTCTCCAATGGGACCAGTAAGTGCAATCTGAGGGCCGGTGGCGTGAGTGCAATGACAGGCTAGCAAAAACCTTATCAGAGGAAGTATGGACAGTTCTGGATACCGCATTTATTCTCTTCATCCTTTCCTTGATGAAAGATCATTTTGCAGAGATTCTAAGAGTGAAAGTTCCTTTCACCTCATATCTATATGACAGTAGTCACACCTGGAGGAAACTTGGGAAAAATGGTCAATAGTCTTTGGCTTACCCTGTGATTTGCCCCAACGGGCAACACATTTTGAACATTTAAATGAACTGAAGACACAGCAAGTCACACACAAATGCAAAAGACTACTTGAAGAAACATCAGTACCAACCTAAGGGAAGTATTAGTGTTCCTACTCTACTACCAACATATTTTTCCCCCCAGAATCCTCTGAAAATGATTGTTAGGATTTGTTAACATTTACTTCTAAGGAGTCATAGCCTGTGCTGTGCAGAGGCTGCCTTGTACAACCTCATGAGAGCTGATTGCTCAATTTTTAAGAATTTCGTGAACCAGTTGTTAAACAGCCATTATTAAAAATTAGGCTTACAGTTAATTATATTAAAAGCAAAGTTAATACTCAAAACTCACCACTTAATATCTTATTATTTTACTAGATCTTATTATCACCCATCTATCCACTGTGGAAATGTGGTGGACATGTCATGCATAGTGTACTATTATGCATCTTTTCACCTCTGTGTTTGGTGATGTCACATTGGTAGCTTGAAACTAGCCATGGAAACTAGCTAATGCTACAAATCAGATATCCCAGGTGTTAAACATTTACCAGCACAAGACTGCAGGGTAGATTCCAGGATTACAAAGAAGAATAAGACTTTGCCTTCATAGAAATTATGACCTAATTGGGAGACAGGTAAATACTTAACTGTAAGACATCTTATCATTGATCATAGGGGTTAAAGGTGTTACAGGAAAAGAAAGATACAATTAATTTTCTTTGAGGTGTTCTGAGAAGGTCTCATAAAATAAAACAGCCTTTGACTAGACCTTAAAAGTTGAGTAAAAATTCATTTAGTAGTGAAGAAGGGAAATGGTCTTCCAAAAAGAAAAAAAGAGCAAAGTATGAAATGCCTTGTTATGTTCTAGAAAGGGCTAATTGAGTATGTCTAGAACAGTGTTTCTTAGACTTCTTCACTTAGAACTATTAATGATGAACAATGAATGGGTAATTATGGTGATCTTAATCATGGCTTGAAAAGGCCTGCTGCCATGAGAAATTTCTTTAATGTTTATCTATTTCATTTTAAAAATTCATTGAGATTTTCCATTGCCTCTCTTACATATTTTCACTTGGATAGGATTCCGTCCTCTTCTTCTCTTTTTTAATCTTAACCTTTCCACTATGAGGGAAAGTTTTTGAGCACACCCAAGTATTTAAAGGTATGAGGGAAAATCAATATTATCAAGGAAAACGTTAGTATTCCTTGTATACCCAGTGGATGTAAGGATCCACCAAGAAGCTCTCAGGGTGGAGAGAAATGAGCAGAGATGCAGTAGCAGGATGAAGCAGGACCAAGGAAATAGATCAAAGGAGGGAGCTAACTGCAATGACACTAAGCACTGAAAGCCACACTAAAGGAGTGTGTTTTCTGCTATTTCTGAGACTCCAAATAAATTTAATGATCAGGTATCAGTAGAGTGTGGCCGTTCTTACACAGAACAAGAGGAGGCTGTACCACAAAGATCATGAAGCTTGAGCTTCAGAGGCACTCATCTGAGCAGGCCTTTTGAAGGCCCAGGGAGCTGCCTTAGCAATACGTTCATCTAGTCATGTAGTTTGTAAAATTTATAAAACTAAGATATTTCATTGCAATTGGTTAAGACCTCTGTCTTTTCAATCCCAACTTTCCTCTGTCAACACTGCCACTTGTGGTAGGTGGTACCAGAATGAATGACTGCTAATTTGGGATGTGGCTAAGGGGAAGAACAGATGGGGACACATTTTGCTAAAATGCCTGGGATAGAATACATCCCAAATTACCACAAAGTTACCGTTAGCCATCACCCATTGTACCACCTCCCATGGTCTCAGTGATGAGGACATACAGGGTCAGAGATTATGGAGAAATATGAAAATACCAAGCTGAGTCTAGCCACAGAAGAACATGGAGGAGAAATAAGGTGTAGAATGCATATACTCAGAAGCTGGTCTGTGGAAAATGTTTCCCATTATTATTAGATTCCTATTTCTCTTCTGTTAAAAATATATGCAGTGTCTAAAATCATAAATGTTCCATATCTTTATTTTTTTTATTAAGACTTTGTATTTTTAGAAAAGTTTTAGGTTCACAGCAAAACTGAAGGGAAGGTGTAGAGATTTCTCATATATTCCCTGACCCCACATTATCAACATCTCCCCACCAGGGCCGCACATCTGTGACAACTGATGAACCTACACTGACACATCGTAATCACTCAAAGTCCATAGTTTATGTTACAATTTACTTGTGGTGTAGTGTATTCTATACATACATCTGATAATACATACATATAGATCTGATTTCACTGTCCTAAAAATCCTCTGTGCTCTGCCAGTTCACCCCTCCCTTCCCCCAATCCTTCGCAACCATCTATATTTTACTGTCTCTCTAGTTTGCACGGAATCTAGATGTGCCCCTACAGGGCCTCGTTCATGTATTCCCATTCAAATTCCGCAGGGCAGAACATTATGGGTCTAGTACAAAAATAATATTTTACACATGGCCAGATTTCATTGTTTCTCATTGCCATGTAGTATTCCATGGTATAGATAAACCACATCTTCTTGATCCATTCATCTGTTGATGGACACTTAGGCTCTTTCCATGGTTTAGCAACATGGATGGACCTTGAGGGTGTTATGCTGAGCGAAATAAGTCAGGCAGAGAAGGACAAATATCATATGTTTGCACGTATAGGAGGATTAGGAGGAACTTGACGGAGGAACAAGGGGGAGAAGAAGGGCGGAAATGGTGGGGGAAAGGGAGAGAGGCAAACCATGAGAGACTCTTGAATGCTGACAAAAACTGAGGACTGATGGATGTGGGGGGGAGGGGGGGATGGGCATGGAGGGAGGACACTTGTGGGGATGAGCACTGAGTGTTATGTGGAAACTAATTTGACAATAAACTATTTGTAAAAAAAAAAGAAAAAAAGAAAAATGAAACCACTATTCATCCTGTGACAAGGAAAAAAAAATAATATTTTAACATATTTTAAACTACCTTTCTTTATTTAAATAAAATTAAACTTCAGGAAAATAAACTATGTCTATCCTGAGGCTTTATGAGTCTGGGGTACCCTGTAAGTACCTTAGGTTGAAACTCGGTACTTTACAGTACGTGAGATCCAGGGCTGAGCATGCATGAGCTGCTAAGAAGGGCTGGAAAAATACAGGTTGGGGCCAATGCTTTAAGGGCATTAAGGGCACTGCCTGCTGTATAAACAAGTTGGATTTTCCTTCCCAGAGAGTTGCTGAAAGGTTTTAAGCAGATCTTGTTTTAGAATGAACTTTGGTACTGGAACAGGGAAAAGATTAAAATGGGGAGTAAATAATATAACTTGGAGGCTATTGCAATAGACTTGGTTCCAGATCACAAGGACATGAATTAGGCCTGTGAAATACAAAAGGACAGGAGGGAACAGGTTTTAAGTGTTATCAAAAGGATCGATAGCCCTGTGACTAACAGCATGTGGAAAGTGGATGAGAGGGAAATACCAAAGATGACTCCAAAATTAAGAGCTTGAGCACCTACTTGATGATAAAGTTGGAGAATGCACCCTAAGCAGATTTTTCACAACATAAATAGTACTGACAAACAAATTGGAATTGTTGCCTTGAAACTTTTTTGATATACTTTAAAAATATAATTTAAAATGGTGCTAAATTTCTTTTTATATGAGTATCTTGGGGCATCTTTTTCCTTTACAAGAAATCGATTTTTGGGTTATCAGTTATATCCTAGGTGATATTTTAGCAACAGCTATAATCTTTTTTTTAACATTTATTCATTTTTGAGAGACAGAAAGACAGAGTGCGAGCAGGGGAGGGGCAGAGAGAGGAGACACAGAATCTGAAGCAGGCTCCAGACTCTGAGCTGTCAGCACAGAACCCAAAGCAGGGCTCAAACCCACAAACCATGAGATCATATGACCTGAGCCGAAGTCATATGCTCAACCAACTGAGCCACTCAGATGCCCCTATAACAACTAAAATCTTAAAGCAAACTGGTCATCCAAACTTACTTATTGAGTATTTAATTGACCATTTACTCTAAAATAAGCATAGACTGAGGCATAGGAGCACATGTACCCCAATGTTCATAGCAGCACTCTCCACAATAGCTAAAACATGGAAAGAGCCTAAGTGTCCATCAACAGAAGAATGGATCAAGAAGATGTGGTTTATCTATACCATGGAATACTACATGGCAATGAGAAACAATGAAATCTGGCCATGTGTAGCAACATGGATGGACCTTGAGGGTGTTATGCTGAGCGAAATAAGTCAGGCAGAGAAGGACAAATATCATATGTTTGCACGTATAGGAGGATTAGGAGGAACTTGACGGAGGAACAAGGGGGAGAAGAAGGGCGGAAATGGTGGGGGAAAGGGAGAGAGGCAAACCATGAGAGACTCTTGAATGCTGACAAAAACTGAGGACTGATGGATGTGGGGGGGAGGGGGGATGGGCATGGAGGAGGGCACTTTGGGGATGAGCACTGAGTGTTATGTAGAAACTAATTTGACAATAAACTATTTGTAAAAAAAAAAAAATAAAAAATAAAATAAGCATAGAAAAGCGATAAAGTTTAAAATGAATTATAAAAAATTATACAAAGTAGGCTCCTTTAGTGTAGGATTGAATGTAGTATTTTGTTTTTAAAAGCAATTAAAACATGTAATCAGATTAAAAATATTTTCAGATTAATAAGAGAGAATCAAATTATAAAACACTGAGGGGAAAGAAACTTCAGAAGTCATTAAATTAACTTCCAATCGATGTTTGATTCCACAAGTTGACTCTTCTGGTCTCTGCTTTTGTTAAGTCAGTTCTTCACAGATTTGAAGAAAGCTGTGTTCTGTTCTGTTTTAGAGACAAGGCCGTGCTTCTATCCATGAAACTATGGATAGGTCCACAAACCATCTATGTGATGTCATGTGCCATCTTCCTAACCATCATGGTCAATCTCCTCCTGACATGCATGTTATTGTTTTCCAGCAATTTCTCTTTATCTTTAAATTCAAAATGAATGAGTAAATCAATACTCTTGAGATACACTTATTTAAGCAAGCATAAAACAACTCAACTAATTCCAGTCTACAGTTTACCATCATGTCATTAAGAAACAATGGGAAAAAATGACAGATTACAATGTCTATACCATTCTCCTACAGAGATTATACTGGTATGCTCCTTAATAAAGGAAATTGGCCCAATAGTATATGTTATCTTTTAGTTTATCACCAGTTTCTTTTTTTCTACATGTTCTTAAGGAATCAATTTACAAAGATACTGGGAATTTGTTTCAGGATCAGGAAGATTGAAAATCCAATTTATGAAACTGGGGACAATATTCATTTAATTTCCACTTGTTTTCTATTACCAAACTGTCCTGCATTCCACATTCCTCAATGTTGGTTCATCTTACTCTCTCATGTTGGAATTTTATCATTTAAGCAGGAAGAGAAATGTGAAGCGACTTAGAATGTCTAGGTGCTCGCATAATCAGCTCACTTTAAGAGTTCAGATCTTTTACTGGTAGCTCTTTTTTCTCCCTCTAGAGACTTTTTCTACTTGATGGAGAAAGTGAAAGCAAAATCGAACTGAATCATCTTTTCTTTTTCTAATATTAAATGCCTCCCTATAGAAGTTTTCTTCACTGTTGAGGGTATTTCTAATCTGAACAAAAACTTTCAAAGGCCTGTCCTTTCCTCCAGTTCTTATTTTATCATTTTTAACAAGTCTCACTCCATTTTAGTTTAAGTTCCCCTTTTCCTACATTAGCCAGTCTTTTTCTCTAGAAAATGCTCTTACTAAAAAATGCTTTTTTCATTATGTCTGCCCTTGTTAATCTAAGCTCTCCTGAACAAGAATGAATGCACACCCCCATACTGATTCTAATGACTGTCTTCCCTTTCCTCTCCTCTTTTTAAAATTATTTTCAATCATTCCATTTGAAGTTCATTCTTAAAACTTTCATTGCTCTGCCACTGTTTTTCAGAATCTCCAGTCATGAAATAACTCTCCATTTTTTTTTATCTGTTTCAAAACTGATCTTCCTAAATTTTAGTGTGCACACATATCTACTTATGTTCAGGATTTCCTTCCCTGTTTATCAAGAGCTCCATTTGCTGAGGGTTATTTTCTGCTGGATCTTATCATTTCTATTTCTAGAATTAAACAGAATTATGTCAAGCTGTTTGCCTTACTGCTTCCTCTACCTTCTGAATAACTGTCAGATATTCAAATAAAATATATTGGTTACTGTTTCAAGTAGAATAGGATTTGCAAACTGTGTGTGTTTGGGAGGTGGGGAGCAGCTACGGATCTACAGATAAGTTAGACACACTGGGTGTAATTCTGGTTGTGCTACTTATAATTGTTCTGGATTTGCATCTCTTTGCACCTTAATTTCCCATGAAGAAATAAGGTCTTTTTTGGTTCACATAGTATTCATTCGGCTAAAAAGGGCTAGGATCTCTATCAACTGGGAAGCTGGTCAGCTCACTGGAATTCCTTGGTGAGATGGCCAGAATTCCTCTTCTTTTGCCAGCACTGCACCACTCAGTTGGTACTGATGATCTTTATCCATTATCTTAAGACTGCAGTTCACCAAATCCATGGGGGCAGTAGGAGTAAACGGGGCTATGTTTGGCTATGGCGCGCTGAGAGGTATGGTTCCCAGGAAAGACATATTACAGAAGCAGAGAGACAGGGAAATACTAAAGCAATGTCTTTTGGGGGCTCACATTTTTCATGTATTCCACTGATTGAAAGTGCCAGATGACTGACTATGTGGGTAGCTGAAAACTGTCCTTCTTCCCTATAGACCTACAGTAGATGTGTGCTATTACTGTTAACTGCGCTACGTACAGACCTTACTAAGTATGTTACTATGTACATGAACCTTAAGTCAAGATTGATATTTAAAGAGATTCTAACTAAGAACAAAGGTGAGCAATACCAAAAATCACAATTTTGTGGGGCACCTGGGTGGCTCAGTTGGTTAAGCGTCCGACTTTGGCTCAGTTCGTGTTCTCACAGTTTGTGGGTTTGAGCCCCATGTCAGGCTCTGTGCTGACAGCTTGCTCAGAGCCTGGAGCCTGTTTCAGATTCTGGGTCTCCCTCTCTCTCTGCCCCTTCCCCGCTTGCACTCACTCACTCGCTCGGTCTCTCTCTCAAAAAAAAAAAAAATTAAAAACAAAATTTTTTAAAAATCACAATGTCGTGTATTGAATAACACAAGGCTCCAGAGAGATCTCATTCTAGAATGAGTAAATGCTTTTTAAAAATAACCAACATAGGATACATGAAAAGAAGAAGTGAAACCCACAAGTTCCAGAGAAAACGATGATGGTTTTGAAAATTACTATGGGGACTAGAACAAAACTTTTAGAAAATGGCTTAGAATTCTAAATATAATACAAAAAGACAAAGCCTAAGGAAAGAAGCAGAGTTAAGACCCAGACAAAAGTAATCTGAGGGAGGTATCAAGGGGAGAAAAGGAGCAGCGAAATATGCAATAACAAGTCAAATCTCTATTGGAAGCAGGGATAAGCAGTATGGCAGTTGCAGAAACTTGACTGACGGAGAGGACAGACAGACCTGAGTAGTTGTGGCACGATGCATGGGAAAAAGTCAAAGACTTGAAAAATCATTTTTAAAAAAAGGTATTTTTGGTACTTTGGTATCTGATTTTAAAACAATGGGAATATAGCAAATAAAACATCTAAGATTGGAAAACTCAATTGACGCAGAGAGACAAAAATAGAAAAACAAAGAATACAAATGATTTATTAAACAGGTACAAATGGCCAATACATATGTGAAAGTGTATTCAAACTCCTTGCTCTCATTAAAGAAATAGCAACAAATACAGTATCTCGCTGAATATACTGCTTATAGGTCAACTTGACTACACCATAGGAGGCCCAGATATTAAGTCAAACATTGCTCTGGATGTGTGTGTAAAGTTGTTTTTGGATAAGACTAACATTGAAGTACACAGATAAACTGAGTAAAGCCAGAATGTTGTCAGTGTGGGTAGGCCTTATCCAATCAGCTGAAGTCCTGAATAGAACATAAAAAACCTCGGAACTTCCCCTGAATAAAAGGGAATTCTTGCCAGATGGTCTTTGAAGTGGCACACTGGCTTTCTTCCTCCCTCAGACACCAACTGAAACGGTGGCAGCTCCCTGGTTTCAAGCCTGCTGGCCTTTGGACTGGAGCCACACCTACACTTATCTGTTCTTCTACATCTCCAGTTTGCTAACTTTCCCTGTAGACTGTGGTAACTGCAGGTCTCCATAATCTCACGAACCAATTCCTTATAATAAATTTATATCTATGTATCTATCTACCCAGCTAAATATACTGTATTGATTCTTTTTCTCTGGAGAGCCCTAATAATCCAAATTTACCTATCAAAATCATAAAGCTCACAATCAAGACTAGCATTGGTGTTGGGAGACTAGTACTCTCAAGAAATATCATTAAGGGGGCACCTGGGTGGCTCAGTAGGTTAAGCGTCCAACTTCAGCTCAGGTCATGATCTCGTGGTCCATCAGTTTGAGCCCTGTGTTGGGGTCTGTGTTGACAGCTCAGAACAGATTCTGTATCTCCCTCTTTCTCTGTCCCTCCTCCAGTCATTCTCTTTCTCAAAAGTAAATAAATATTAAAAAAAGAGACATATCATTAAGATAATATTTTTGGGGTGCCTGGCTGGCTCAGTTGGTTAGATGTTCAACATCTGCTTAGGTTATGATCTTGCAGTTCTTGAGTTTGAGCCCCAAACTGGGCTCTGTGCTGGCAGTGTGGAGCCTGCTTAGGATTCTCTCTCTCTGCCCCTTCCCGACTTGTGCATGCTCTCTCTCTCTCTGATAAATAAACTTAAAAATTTTTTTAAAGGATTATATTTTTAACATTTAAAAAAATGTTTATTTGTTTGAGAGAGTGCATGTGCGTACACACACACAAGCAGGGGAGGGCAGAGAGAGAAAGAGGAAGAGGAAGAATCCCAAGCAGCCTCCATGATGTCAGCAAAGAGCCTGTGAGATCATGACCTGAGTTGAAATCAAGAGTCAGACACTCAACTGACTGAGCCACTCAGGTGTTCCTATATTTTCAACTTTTTTGGATGAAAGTTTTGTGGTTTCAATATTTCTAAAAATTTATCTTTAGTAATTTCATTTTAAGGAATATGTGATATGGAAATGTGACACAGCACATTCATTGCAGATTTTTCATTATTGAAAAAGGTGACACATATATCAATAGAACAGAATAGAGAAACCAGAAATGAACCCACCAATGTATGGTCAACTAATCTTCAGCAAAGCGGGAAAGAATATCTAATGGAAAAAAGTGTTGGGAAAACTGAACAGCAACATGCAAAAGATGAAACTGCACTGCTTTCTTAAAGAATATACAAAAATAAATTAAAATGGATGAAAGACCTAAATGTAAGACAAGAAATCGTCAAAATTCTAGAGGAGAACCCAGGTAACAACCTCTTTGATCTCGGCTGTAGCAACTTCTTACTGGACTGTCCCTCAAGGCAAGGGAAAGAAAAGCAAAAATGAACTATTGGGATCTCATCAAGATAAAAAGCTTCTGCACAGAGAAGGAAACAATCAGCAAAACTAAAAGGCAACAAACAGAATGGGAGAAGATATTTGCAAATGACATGTTGAATAAAAAGTTAGTATCCCAGATCTAAAAAGAACTGCTCAAACTCAACACCTATAAAATAAAAACTCAAGTAAAGAAATGGGCAAAAGACATGAATTAGACACTTTTCCAAAGAAGACATCCAGATGGCTAACAGACAGATGAAAAGATACTCAACATCCTTCATCATTGGGGAAATACAAATCACAACCACAATGAGATACCACCTCACACCTGTCAGAATGGCTAAAATTAACAACTCAGGCAACAACAGATGTTGGTGAGGATGTGCAGAAAGAGGAACCCTTTTGCACTGCTAGTGGGAATGCAAACTGGTGCAGTTGCTGTGGAAAACAGTATGGAGGTTCCTCAAAAAATTAAAAATATTGTGTCCAGGACCTACAGGGAAGAAAAAAACTAAATTTAATTAAAATAGAGCTATCCTATGACTCAGCAATTGCGCTATTACGTATTTATCCAAAGGATACAAAATGCCGAATTAAAGGGGCATATGCACACCAATGTTTATAGCAGCACTATCGACAAAAGACAAAAAAATGAAATCTTGCCATTTGCAAAAAGGAGGATGGAAGTTGAATGTATTATGCTAAGTGAAATGTCAGTCAAAGTGTCATATGATGTCACTCATATGTGTAATTTAAGAAACAAAACAGAGGAATGCAGGGGAAGGTAAGGAAAAATAAGATAGAAACAGAGAGGAAGGCAAATCGTAAGAGACTCTTAAATACAGAGAACAGAGTTGACGGAGGGGCATTGGGTGGGGGATGCACTAAATGGGTGATTGGCATTAAAGAGAGCACTTGTTGTGATGAGCACTGTTGTGTTGCGTGTAAGTGATGAATCACTAAATTCTTCTCCTGAAACCATTATTACACTATATGTTAGCCAAATTGGATTTAAATTATTAAAAAAATGGGGACAGGGAAGAACTTAAATGTCCAATGCTGGGACATGGTAAACGTGATATGAAAAATCCTATCATGAGAAAGATACTGTGATGCCAGTAAAAACTGTTGAGGTGCACTTAATGGTATGGGAAATTCTAATGATATAACATTAAGTGAAATAAGAAGACAGAAGTGTGTAATCCCAATTTTGTATTATTAAATGAAAAATATATAAACCAGGACACAAACAGAAACATATCAACAATTAGAAGTGCTAATATAGGAATAATGGAGATATAACTGATTTTTATTTTTCAAAATTATATTTCTAAGTTTTCCAGTTTCTAAAATACACATTGATTAATTTTATATGAAGAAAATTATTTTAAGAAAAAGAAACAGCAGGCAGATATCCTTGCTCTGAGAAATTACAAAGTAAAAACTACAACCTGAAAATCAGCTGTCAGAAAATCTGTTTAAGCCCAGAATGGTTTTCTTAGGTTGTAACAAGTGTCCTGTTTGACACACTGTTTATATTTGTGGGCATTTCCTTTTTCATTAGAATTATCTTCAACAGAACTTCCGCTATAAATAACTGATTTGTTTCCTGAACTAATACATACTTGGTCGTTTGTGGTTGTATAAGCTTTTTCAGTTTTTCAAATGAGAATTTTTGAGATATTGTAAAATACCTTGTAATACAAAACATCTGAAAATGAAAGCTCACCAACTTCTGCATTTGGTCCCTAAAATTCTTAAAGAAAATAAGCAAGATAAAATGCAATTTTAGGGGCACCTAGGTGGCTCAGTCGGTTAAGCATCCTACGTCAGTTCAGGTCATAATCTCACGGTTTGTGAATTTGAGCTCCATGTTGGGCTCTATGCTGACAGCTTGGAACCTGGAGCCTGCTTTCAATTCTGTGTTTCCCTCTCTTTCTGCCCCTCCCACTGCCTCTCTCTCAAAACTAAATTAACATTATGAGAAAATTTTTAAAAATGCAATTTTACAAACATCTCTATCAGAACAACTCCATCTCCTACAGTTTTATAATTATGTCTTTCCTAATACTTTATTTGGCTGGATATTTCAAATGTGCAAGTTCTTAGCACTTTGCATTGATAAGTAATCATCAGTCTTCCTGATTCTGCCTCTAGTTAATAAATTAGGATGAACAGAGACTAAGGTTCCTGTGGCAATGCACTTTCACCCTTCTGACCCCGAGTAAATCACTTTACATGCTCTCAACGTGTTAACTGTACTATTATTGTACTTGGAAAATTTAATTAGCACACAAATAATTCTCTGAAATGACCTGATATCACACAAAAGCTCATCTCCTACATTAAAATGTGAAATTTTCTTAAAAATGAATAGGAGAATGATGTGTTAATAGAGAAATAAAAATTCAAGGGAGACAAAAGTAATCACCCTAATATAGCCTACTTCAGCTTTAAAAAAGAAAAAGAGAAAACACTTCAAATTATTGGAAAACATGAACAAAACAATCAGAAAAATTAATGCAAGGAGATGAACAAGCAACTGACCAAAGAAAAATGCTAAATAAAGCTATGCAAAGATATATTAATGAGTAGTATAACATGTGGTACATAATAAAATAAGCTATGAAAACATACTAACTGTTAAAGAAATAAAAATTTGAAAATATTTTTAAATAAAATTTCACACTGCAAACACTGCAAAAAAACTGAATTTTATCCAGAATTGGCAAGAATGTAGGGCAACAGGCTCTGTTATAATTTGTTATTTGAGTGCCAAAAGGCATATCCATGCTAGAAAACACTCTGGTAATATATTTTAAAGTAAAAACTTATGTGTGTCCTTTAAATGAGCCATTCCATTGCTCAAAATTCATCCTATGGAAAATATTAACACAAGTATAGCAAACATTATACTTTACAGGGACAGTCATTACAACAGTGTTACAAAAAAATCAACTAGGTATAGTTCAGAAGTGTACCAGTAGAGGGTTGGTGAAATAAACAGAACATTATAGGACAAACAGGATTAATATATACTGACATAGAAAACTGTCGCATAAAAAGTAAACTGCAAAATAGTACATATAGTATCCTGTTTTTGTTGTGACGGTGTGTATATATGGATGTGAGTGTGTGCATATACATAGAAAAAAAATTTAAACACACACACACACACACACACACACACAATCACAGTCATGCCTGGGTGGCCTGTTGGTTGAGTGTCTGTCTCAGGTCATGATCTTATGGTTTGTGGGTTCAAGGTCCATTTCAGGCTCTAAACTGATATCCTGGGGCCTGGTTGGGATTCTCCATTTCCCACTCTCTCTGTCCTTCCCCTGGTCACACTCTTTCTCTCTCTCAAAATAAATTAAAAAAAAAAAAAAAAACACATTAAATATACACATTTACAGCAAATTATCTTTGTGATGAAGTTATAAGTGATGTTATACAGTAATATACTGATGTTATATTATGTTATATTATATTATATTTTATTATATTATATTATATGTATTTATTGATGTTATATTGCTGTATTAAGACTTGGAAAGAGCCATTGCTGATACTAGTGAAATCAGCATAAATAAAAAGATTTACATGATACTTTTCTCTGAGAATAATTTTAGAATAAACCTTGCTGTTTCTGGATATAGAAGAATATAGTTCTTCAACTTTCAACAAAAATGAGACTAAAGTTCTACTATTTTTCACAATTTGTGGCCTGGCCGAAAATGATTCCTTGGAACTAAAATGGATATTTAATCATTTACTTCAGATTACATTCACATTTAGAGTAACTTAAAAGAATTTTTTTAATGTTTATTTATTTTTGAGAGAGAGAGAGAGAGACAGAGCACAAGCGGGGGAGGGGCAGAGACAAAGGGAGACATAGAATCTGAAGCAAGGTCCAGGTTCTGAGCTGTCAGCACAGAGCCTGATGTGGGGCTCAAACTCATGAACCGTGAGATCATGACCTGAGCCGAAGTCAGATGTTTAACGAACTAAGCCACCCGGGCGCCCCTAGATAAACTTTAAAAATACCTGTTAGGGACTGAATGTTTTTGTCTGACACATAATTCCTATGTTGAAACTCTAACCCTCTATGTGATGTATTTGGAGGCGGGGCCTTTGAGAAGTAATTATTGTTAGATGAGGTCATGAGGGTGGAGCCTCACTGTAAGGTTAATGCTCTAATAAAAACAGGAAACACAGGATCTCTCTGTGCATGTACCCAAGAGGGCCAAATGAGGACATAACCTGCAAGAGGGCCCTCACCAAGAACCTGACCATGTCTGCATTCTGATCTAGACGTCAAGCTTCCAGAACTATAAAAAATAAATGTTTCTCGTTTAAGGCACCCCATGTATGGTATTCTGTTATATCAGCCAAAACTAAATAAGACAGTACCATAAAAGATGGAAAGCTTTAGTGGTATTTTCCCCCTCATTTATAACCAAAACAAAACTCTTCAAGTTAAGCTGATAAAAGCTTCTGAGTTTGAGAAATATTTAAGAGTGTACTGTTTGCAATCTTAAAGTCAAAGAGGCAAAAGAAAATTATAGAAATAATTTAAATAATAGTATCAGAATATCTGGAGGTAATAATATAAGCAACCCTTTAAGAATTTATAGGGTCAATAATATTTAGGCTTGTCTGATAAGTTACATGTAATTATTACTTCATATGAGACACACATTCACAGAGTGGTAAATGAGGCTCTCACAAATTGACCCTTCTTGTGTGCCAAAGACTGCACATTCACATGCATTTTTTTCCTTTGTGTATCATCTCAATCAATCCACATCTCAGTTCTATGACACAGATTTTATTGTATCTATTCCACAGATGGGGAACTTCAAGCTCTTAGAGGGCAACCTGTGTAGGGTCACAGAGTCAGCAGAAGATGGCAGAGTCAGTATTTGACGCCATATCCATCTACCTCCAAAGCTGCTCTTTCCACTGTACTCCAGTCGAAGGTAAATCTACAGATACGTCTCCTGACATATTTAGTATAGTGAGTTTGCTAAAGTATACTCTTTTAGGTTCCCACATTTCAGTACTTGGGTGTTCCAGAGTTAAGCATATTTACTTAATATTGGAATGCTTGAATACTAGAATTAAGACTCAGAAGCTGATTATTAGTAAGAATAGCAACCTTCAAGGCAGTTTAACTTGTTTGAGTTTTAAACTCTGGTCTCTTGTTTCATGTGGCCTTGAAATATCACAGCTCACATTCCTGACACAGTCTGGCAGCCATGAGAGAAGAAACTTGGGTGGGAGAATGCAGCTGTCACTCTTTGAAAGCTTCATTTCTCAGGAAAGCACCAACTTGCAAGGATATCTCTGTATTTGACCTGTCTCAAAGACCAGCCAGTACAGAAATTCTGTTCCTTGCATAGGGGGTAAGAATTATGGAGTGAAAGGGTGAGGGGGTTGTTTATTAAAAACAATGTAAAGCAAGTGATTTAACTCCATGGCTTCCTGAACTAATGAATGACAACAACTGGGGCAAACAGACAAACCAAAAAGCTTGTAAGAAAAGCTGGGGTATGAGATGTCCACAGAGGCTTTGGAGAGGGCCAGTATATTCCTAAGAATTTAGAAATCCATATGCATGCCTAGGACTGTGCCTATGCTCAGGAACGACCTGAGAAGATCTTAGGCTCTCTCATTACTGGTTGTCCTTGAGGATCTACATAAGCAGGAAGTGAAGGCTAAGGGGTAGTTGTCAACTGCCTGATGGCGTATTGAAGTCATGTTCTAACATGCACATAGAACCACTTGGCAAAAAGTGGGAGGTTTCTCAGTTCCAGACATTTAAGGAAATATCTGTCAATGATTAATCACTAAACTAACAGAACACAGATCAGCAGTCACTCTGACAAAGAATATTTATAGAATTTAGTTTTATACATTTATAGAATTAGTTCATAAAACTCAATAAATGAGGAATTACTACTGTAATGAGCAGAAACAACAATCCCCAAGGAAAAGGGAGAATATTATTTTCAGATTTTCTACATTATATTATTTAGAATATCCAGTTTTATACAAAAATTACAAGACACGCAAAGAAATAAAGTATGGTCCGTATATAGGAGGAAAAAAGCAAGCAATAGTTACTATCACTGAATAAAACTAGATGTCAAATCTATTGGATAAAGACTTTAAATCAGCTATTTAAAATATACTCAAATAATAAAAGGAAACCATGTCTAAAGAACTAATTGAATGTATAAGAATGATGTCTCACCAAATAAAGAATACCAATACAGAGAAAGAAATTGCTGTAAACAAAACAAAAACAAAAACAAAAACAGAAATTCTAGAGTATATTATAAAGAGTCTAATAACTAAAATGAAAATTTCATTAGAAAGGCTCAACAGCAGTTTAGAACAGGTAGAAGAAAGAATCATTAAACATAAAAATAGGTCAGTTGAGATTATCAAGTCTAAGCAACAGAAAGAAAAACAATGAAGAAAATTCAACAGAATTTCAGAGTTCTTAGGACATCATCAAGATTATCAACGAATGAATACTAAGTGTCCCAAAAGAGGAGAGAAAGGGATGAAAAAATATTTGGAGAAAAAATAGCCAAAACCTCCCCAAATATGGTAAAAAAAAAAAAAAAAAAAAACATTAATCTCCACCTTAAGCTCAACAAACTCTAATTAGGAGAAACCAGTGAGAACCATATCTAAATATATAATTAAACTGCTGAAAGACAAAGACAAGGAGAGAATCATGAAAGCAGCAAGTTAAATTATATGACCCAACAATTCCACTCTTAGGTATATATAAAAGAGAACTGAAAACATGCTGACACACAAAAACTTGTCCTTTACACATGAAACGATGCTCAGCATCCCTCCTCATTAGGGAAATACAAATCAAAACCACACTGAGATACCACCTCATGCCGGTCAGAGTGGCTAAATGAGCAAATCAGAGGACTCTAGATGCTGGCGAGGATGTGGAGAAATGGGCACCCTCCTACACTGTTGGTGGGAATTTAAAATGGTGAAGCCCCTCTGGAAAACACTGTGGAGGTTCCTCAAAAAATTAACAGTAGAACTCCCCTATGACCCAGCAATAGCACTCCTAGGAATTTACCCAAGGGATACAGGAGTGCTGATGCATAGGGGCACATGTACTACAGTGTTCATAGCAGCACTCTCAACAATAGCCACAACATGGAAAGAGCCTAAGTGTCCATCAACGGACGAATGGATCAAGAAGATGTGGTTTATCTACACAATGGAATACTACATGCCCATGAGAAAGAATGAAATCTGGCCATGTGTAGCAACATGGAAGGAACTTGAGGGTGTTATGCTGAGTGAAATAAGTCAGGCAGAGAAGGACAGATACCATATGTTTGCATGTATAGGTGGATTAGGAGGAACTTAATGGAGGACCATGGGAGAGAAGAAAGGGAAAAATAGTGGTGGAGAGGGAGGGATGCAAACCATGAGAGACTCTTGAACGCTGAGAACAAACTGAGGGCTGATGAGGGTGGGGGGAGGGGAAGGGAGTTATGGGCATGGAGGAGGGCACTTATGGGGACGAGCACGGGGTGTTATTTGGAAACCAACTTGACAATAAATTATTTAAAAAAAAACTTGTCCTTTAATACTGTGTGCCATTTTCGCAAAAAAAAAAAAAAAATGCATACCTCCATCTAATTATGGAAAACCATTAAATAAAACCAAATTTGGAGACATTCTATTAAATGACTCACCAGTACTCATCAAAAGTAAAATCAAGGGAAGACAGAGGAACTGTCAGATTGGAGGAGACAAAGAGATGTAATCCGTGAATGACATGTGGAATCCAGCACTGGATTTTGGAACAGAAAAAGGCACTGGGAAACACTGAGCAAAGTCTGCCATTTAGTTAACAGTTATTTATCACAGTTAATATCTTGGTTTTGATCATTGTGCTATGGCTATGTAAGTATGTGTGTGTGTACCCAGGGTGAAGGTATATGTAAATACTGACAATTTTTTGCAACTTTTCTGTGTTTAAAATTCTTTCAAAAATAAAATATAAGAAGAAAGACTGATACAGATAGAATAAGTTTAGAAGAGAGCTACTAAGATAGTGAAAAGATGTAAAAGCATGCCGTATGAGAACTTTTTTTTTTTTTTTTTACATTTATGGACTTATTTTGAGAGAGAGAGAGAGAGAGAAAGAGCCAGCATGAGCAGGGGAGGGGCAGAGAGAGAGGGAGAGAGATTATTCCAAGCAGACTCCATGCTGCCAGTGCATAGCCCAGTGTGGGGCTGAAATCAAGAGTCAGATGCCTAATGCTTAATTGATTGAACCACCCCGGTACCCCAAAAGGACATATTTGAACAAATCAGAAATGTTTAGCTTGAAAAAAAATAACTGTCACATAAAACTTAAGGATTATCACGTTGAAAATAATGGGTTATTTTTTGTTTCTTTTTTTTTTTTTTTTAGTATGAACTCTGCAATCAGACATTTAAACAGAATCTAAAAGATTTTTACTCTATGTGAAAAAGCCCTGCAAGGAAATACACTCTTTTTACCGGATGAGTTCTACTATAAAGTGAATGAACATTTGTCTGCAATGCTGTAAAGATTACTCAAGGATAGCATTGGGACTGGATTTAAGGCTTTATAAAGTTCTCTTTTGTCCAAGTTCCACCTTGCCTGTAAAGAGAAGGATCTAGGGACTAAGAAGCCATGAAGGATGTAACTGAAGGCACCAGGCAGAATTTTTCTCATAGAGATAAAGCAGTAGTCACAAAAGCTACGGTTGTTGCTAGGAGAGATAAAGCTAACACAAGATAAGGGAGTGAGATAAGATTGGTGGAAAAGTTGTTAATCAGTGCCATAAAAAGTCAAACAAACTGAATATTTGGTTTAAGAAGTTCAAGATATTTTGAACAGGGGTTTGAATCATGATGTTTTTGAGGACTTTATTAAGGCAAGCTAGGCATTTTCCAACCCTTCACTTCTGTGATTCTATTATTTTAAAGGAAAACATACTTCCAATATCTCTTTATTTTGGAGCTCTGAATAAATGGAAAATGCTAGTCTAAAGCAGCTGCTCTATGTTCATATATTGTGTGTGTGCATGCGTGCGTGCATGTGTGTGTATGTACACCCATGTATAATAATATACCCCTATCTGAACAAACCTTTGAAGAGATCCTGACAATACCCCTCCTCCATAGATTTATGGCAATATTCTCTAATCTTAGACAATAAGTAAACAGGCTCTCTATATTTATTTAATTAAATAATTAAATTTAATTTAATAAAAATAAAAAATCTCATGTGATGATACTTCCAATAGAGCACTATTACTTCTGCTTAGTTCTAACTTAGAGCATACAGACTTGTCCTCTATATTAACAACAATTTCTCCTAATATAGCTAACTGAATTAGACTGCTTTCAGAGGATTGAGGAATTTATAAAATAGGTAATTCAGTTCAGGATCAGGATAATCAGAAGAGGTTACAATTAAGATTTATTAAAAAAAGATTTATTGAAAGTATCAAGAGTAAAATATGCTAAAATGCTAAGAAAGTGAAATACTAAAAAATTTTAAATGTCATAAATTTTAAAATTAAGTTATGCATTTTTTCATTACGAGCAAACAAATTCTTAGCTTACGTAGATGAGAATTCACTTAGGCCTTTGCACATAATAGTTATTCTATAGGTGTATGCTGAGTTTCTTTTAAGGTTTGACTTCATATGAATTAGCAAACAAGAAAGAAAAAAGCAAGCATTTGAAAGTACAAACCAACCTATCATCATTTTTGGGTCAGTTTTACTGCTATTGACATTTATAGATGTATCAGGGTCTTGCAGCTGAAAGGTAGGAATACTGAGATAAGAAAGTCTTCACTGTCCTCTTCGCTACATGGCATGTCTCTGACACTCATTCTCAATCACTCTATCCTTCCATAGCCACGGATTTGTGGACTCAAATTAATGGTTTTGTTTTGTTTTGTTTTGTTTAATCTATTTAGGGACAATTCTCAGGGCTATATTCTTTTTGCTTCCACCCTGGCTCTTGACTCAGTTCCGTATTCCCTTCCCTCTGCACTTTGCAAGATCAGGCTAAAGATTTCTCTTTAGCTTGTTTCTTTTTTCTCAAATAGCCGAGAAGTGAATCCAAGGAAAACAGGTGAGTACTTTCAAGGATACTCGATAACCTACTCAGTAGAAACTACCTCTGGGTACTCTCAGCAGAATCACCTCTGGTGACCAATCAGTCTTGATTGATTTCCTTTACTTTGACTTTATTTTATTTCAGCACTGTTCAATTATAAGATAAAAAGCTGGGAAATTTTCTAGCATTAATTTCAAAAAGTGATGAAGATGTCTTTAAGAAAAATGTTAAAAGTATAGGAAGCTTTTTTTGGTTAACTTTGAGTATAGTGATTCTTCATAGAGTCATAAAATCATCTGGTTCAATGACAAAGGAACAATAACAAGTCTATACCAGATTTTCTACTTTACAGACAAAAGTAAATTAAAAATTTTATAGTCTCTGTAGGATCTTCCTCCAGATCATGTTATGTGATTTAAACCTAGATTAAAAAATCCATAGTCTTGGTAAATTACAATTTAACTTTTTATGTATGTATAAGAAAATCTTTTTCTTATAAGATACCACAGTTCTCATGTAATCTTTAAACTGAGATACAGAATTATTTGGTGACTTCCAAGTATTTTAGATAAACTTTGATAATCATATTATCTGTAAATTTTTATTATATATATGTTACTGCATAGAGAAAGCATGAAAGGTATCTCTAAACCCTCCTTTGTATACATTTAGCTTAGGGTTGTTAAGGCTTTCCTTTTTTTGGTTCAGATATTTATATTCAAGAGTAAATTATACCCTGTGTCCTTCAAAAATTTAGTAACTTTTACCATATGTTACCAGTTATTAGTCACTGATCTCCAGTCTGAATTTCAATGAACATACCTGACATAATCAAGTGCTCAAAATATAGTATGGTTGATAAATCATAGGATTTACGAAAGGCTCTGAGTCTACCAAGGCTATATATAAGAGGTAGTATTTTAGTCTGAAACTAAATACTCTACAGTATCTAGATATTATTAAAAAAAAGATATTTTCTAGGCAGACAAAAGCAAAGAAAACCATTTGAGACATAAAAGATATATTCAAAGGTACAGGCACAAGAGATCATTGGAAATATCAAATGATTCAGTTACAAAGTTAATTGGGGAGGATGGGTGTGAGGGATGTTAAATGAAGCTAGTTCAACAGGTTAGTGTCAACTATGGATGACCTATTAGTCCATGAACTTGAAAGTAATGAAAAGCAACTGTTGGGTTTTAAGCATCAGAGTTATATGATCATTTCCATATTTCAGAATTTAGTGGATGGATTAACAAGGAAGAAATTAGAAACGGGAACACAAGTCAGGAGGCAACCCAACAGACCAGACAAAGATGAAAGAAGTGAACTGAAGAAATGGTGATGAAATAAGAGATGAAGATGAAAATGAGAAGGTACATTAGGAAGACATGTAGGAGTTAGGCTAGAAAATAATTTGTGACTAATAGGATGTGAAGTGTAAGAAAAAAGAAGTAGAAAAATTCTTAAGTTCACAGCTTAGGTACCTGGGTGGGTAGTGGAACTTTCCTAGGAAATACAGGCCAAAGCTCACATTTAGAAGATCAATTTGGAACACACTAAATATAAGAGAGCTAGGTGCCATTCTGGTAGAAATGTTTATTGGACTTTTGAATAGATAATCTAGGTCCCTAAACAAACTCAACTTTTCCAAAACACATTATAAAAAAACTGTGAAAAATCTTAAAAGCAGAGACAGAAAAGAAGCTTATAACTTCCAAGGACACCCCTCCCCCCCCCCCCCCCCCCCCCCCCCCCCCGCAATGCTATCAGTGGATTTCTCAGCAGAAACCTTCCAGGCCAGGAAGGAGTAAGTGGGATGATATATTCAGAGTGCTGGAAGCAAAAAAATGCTAATCAAGAATACCCTATCTGGCAAAATGAAGGAGAAATAAAGATTTTCCCACACAAATAAATGCTGAAGAATTTCATCACCACTAGACCTGTTTTATGGGAAAGGGTGAAAAGAGGGGTGCCTGGGTAGCTCAGATGGTGGAGCATCTGGCTCTTGATTTCAGCTCAAGTGATGATCTCAAAGTCGTGAGATCAAGCCCTGTGTCGCCGTGGGCTGTGAGCTGAGTGTGGAGCCTGCTTAAGATTCTCTCTCTTTCCCTTTGCCCCTCTCCCCTGCTTGCATGTGCTCTCTCTCTCTCTCTCTCTCTCTCTAAAATAAGAGACAAAAAAAAGAAGAAGAAAAAGGAAAGGAAAAGGTGAAAGTTCTTCAGGCTGAAATGAAAGGATGCTAATTGGTTATCTGAAAACATGTGAAAATATACAGTACACTAGTTAAGATAACTATACAGTCAAATCCAGAATTCTCAATAATGTATTATCATTGTATGATAATCATATAACTCCAGCATGAAGGTTAAAGAAAAAAAGGATTGAAAGTAACTGCAGCTACATTAAATTTTAAGTGAAAACACAATTTAAAAAGAGGTAAGTTGTAACATCAAAACATAAAAGGAGCAGGGGTAAAGTAGAAGGGTAGAGTTTGTGCATTTGAATGAAGTTCAAATTGTTAGAATAAAATAGCTATATCTAGATGAGGTTTTATGTAAGCCTCATGGTACCCATAAAAAAAAAAAAACCTACAGTAGATACACAAAGATACAAAGATATACAAAGAGTAGGGAGCCAAAGTACACCGCTAAGGAAAACCATTAATTAATAAAAGAAGACAGCAAGGAAAGAAGAAAGGAATACGGAACTACAAAATAGCCAGAAGACAATTAATACGATTGCATTAGTGAGTTTTTATATATCAATAAATACTCAATATAAATGAACTCAATTCTCCAATTAAAAGGTAGAGTGGATGATTAGATTAATAAATCAATATCTGGGGTGACCATGTGGCTCAGTCAGTTAAGCGGCTGACTCTTGATTTGAGCTCAGGTCATGATCTCATGGTTTGTGAGTTTGAGCCCCATCTAGCTCTGTGCTGACCATGCAATGCCTGCTCGGGAGAATCTCTCTCCTCTCTCTCTGCCCCTCCTCCACTCATGCTTGTGTGCGCTGTCTCTCTCTCTTAGAATAAATAAAGAAAAACTTAAAAATAAAAAAGACAAGATCTTGGGTGCCTGGGTGGCTCAGTCGGTTAAGCATCCGACCAGCTCAGGTTACGATCTTGCAGTCCGTGAGTTTGAGTCCAGCCTCAGGTTCTGTGCTAACAGCTCAGAACCTGGAGCCTGCTTTGGATTCTGCGTCTCCCTCTCTCTCTGTTCCTTCCCTGCTTTAATTCCGTCTATCTTTCTTTCTCTCTCTCTCAAAATGAATAAACATTTAAAAAAATACAAGACCTAATGATATGCTGCCTATAAGGGAGTCACTTCAGCTCTAAGGACATACATAGGCTCACAGTAAAAAAAAAAGTGAAAAAGATAATCAAGTGGAAACCAAAAGTGGCCAGGGGTGGCTATATTTATATCAGACAAAATAAACCAAAACAAAAACAATTCAAAATGTACAAGTGATAAAGCCATGATATAATAACAATAAAGGGTCAGTTCATCAACAGGGTATATAACAATCATAAATCCATGTGTACTCAATGTCAGGGCACCCAAATATATAAGAAAATATTCACAGATATGAAGGGAGAAATAAACAACAATATGATAATAGCAGGGAACTTCAATATTCCACTTTCAACAATGGTTTGATCATCCAATAAGAAAATCAATAAGGAAATGTTGGACTTGAACTATAGTTTAGACTAAATGGATCTAAATACATATACAGAACATTCAATCCAATAGTAACAGTATATAAATTTTTGTCACGTGCACATAAAACATTCTCCAGAATAGATCATGTATTAGGCTACAAAACAAGTCTTAACAAATTTAAGAAGAGTGAAAGCATACCAAATATCTTTTCTAACCACAATGACATGAAACTAGAAATCACTAACAGGAAGAAAACTGGAAAATTCACAAGTACGTGGAAATTAAGCATACTTCTGAACAACAAATGGATAAAAGAAGAAATCAAAAGTGAAATAAAAAAAGTCCTGAAAAAAACCAAAAACGGAAACACAACATACCAAAACAATTATAAGATGACATCTCTAGTGATAAATGCCTTTTTAGGAAAAAAGAAAGGTGTCAAATTAACAGCCTAACAAATTAACAACACCTCAAGGAACTAGCAAAAAAGAACAAACTAAGCCCAAACTTAGCAGAAGAAAGGAAATAATAAAGATCACAGAATGTTGGTGGGAATGTAAACTGGCACAGCCACTAAAGAAAACAGTATGGAAGTTCCTCAAAAAATTAAAAACAGAACTATCATATGAATCAGCAATCACAACTCTGGGTATATATCCAAAGGAAATGAAATCTGGTTCTTGAAGAGAGATCTGTACTCCACCTTCATTGCAGTATTATTCACAATAGCTAAGCTGCGGAAACAACCTAAGTGTGTGTCTACAGATGAATGGATAAAGAAAATGTGATGTGTACATATAACACACACACACATTTTTATATCAGTGCAACAGAATATTATTCAGCCATGAGAAAGAAGAAAATCCTGCCATTTGCAACAACATGGATAGACCCTGAGGCCATAAGGGATAGACAGAGAAAGATAAATACTGTATGATCTCACTTATATGAGGAAACTAAAAAAGCCAAACTCATAAAAACAGAGGGTAAAGTGTTGGTTGCCATGGGCTGTGGTTGGGGGAAATGGGGAGATGCTGGTCAAAAGCTTTTCAGTTAATAAGATGAATAAGTTCTGGGGATTCAACGTACAGCATAATGACTACAGTGAACAACAGTGTATTATATGATTGAAAGTTGCTAAAAGAGTAAATCTTAAATGTTCTTATCACACACGTTTAAAAAGGTAATTATGTGAGGTGATGGAAGTGTTAACTAACTCTACTGTAGTAGTCATTTTGCAAGTGATGTATCAAATCATCACCTTAACTTACATAATATGTCAACTGTACCTTGATGAAGCCCAGGAAAAATTTTAAAAATTAATAAAATAAATGAGTAGTACCTGGCATACAGTAAGAAAAAAAGCAAATAAGGAAAGAAAAAGTAAATAAATCAGATAAAACCCAAACAATAACAGTAATAAAAGATGAGTACAGAAATTGATGAAGTTAAAATGAAACGGACAACAAATGCATAATAGAGATTATCCACTAGTCAAAAGCTAGATTGGGGAAAAAAAAATAATATTAATAAATTATCAGCAAGACTTATCAAGAGAGGAAAAGAAGTGAGAAAAGACACAAATTATCAATATCAAGAATGAAAAAAAGATTCATTATTGCAGATCTTACAAACATTAAAAAATTAAATACCTATGTGAAATGAAATCATTCATAGAAAAAAGATTTACCAAAATGACACAGGAAGAACTAGATACAGAAAATATGAATAGTTCCATATACTTTTAGGAAAATAAATCTGCAGTTAAAAGTGTTCCTATAAGGCACTTGGGTGGCTCAGTTGGTTAAGCATCTGACTTTAGCTCAGGTCATGATCTCATGTTTGTGAGTCTGAGTGCCACATCTTGTGAGCTCAAGCCTCCCACTACTGGGTGAGCCCCAGCCCTGCTTTGCTCAGCCCTGCCTCTCTCTCCCTCTGGTCCTTACGTACTTGTTCTCTCTCGTTCACTCTCGCTCGCTCTCTCAAAAAAAAGAAAAAGAAAAAGAAAAAAGAAAAAAGTCTTCCTGTAAAGAAAACTCAAGGCCTAGCTAGCTTCATGTGTAAAGTCTTCTAAAATACTAAGGAAGAAGGGTATGCTGGCTGGCTCAGTCAGTAGAGCATTCAACTTTTAATCTTGGGGTCATGAGTTCAAGCCTCGTGTTGGGCACAGAGCTTACCTTAAAAAAAAAAATACTGAAAAAGAAATAACACTGAATTTGAAAACCTTTCCAGCTAACAGAGGAAGAGAGATCACTTCCTGTTTTTATGAAATTACCATAATCTTGGTTCCAAAGTTGGACAAAAGAAAATAACAACTGGTATATATGGATATCCGCATTAGAGAAAATTCTTCATCGAAAGGCATTTTTTGTTACTGTGAAGTAACCACTGCACAGCAGATGAGCTACTATTTCATGTAACCACAATTCCTATCATTACCGCTAGAGAAAACTTCTTACACGATGTTATAAGTATAAAATATTTTACATAAATCATAATTTATATCTTTATATTGAAATTAAAGTGATAAAGAAAATACAGAATTAAAAAGAAACTATAACAAATTTACACAGGGATGATTTAGGAATTCTACATGAATGGAGGATCAGGGTAACCTATAAGAGTTACAAAGGTTAGGGGCGCCTGGGTGGCTCAGTCAGTTAAGCATCCGACTTTGGCTCAGGTCATAATCTCATGGTTCGTGGGTTCAAGCCCGGCGGCAGTCTCTGTGCTGACTGCCAGCTCAGAGCCTGGAGCCTATTTCAGATTCTGTATCTCCCTCTCTCTGACCCTCCTCTGCTAACACTGTCTCTCTCTCTCTCAGAAATAAATGAAACATTTAAAAAATTAAAAAAAAAAAAAGAGTTACAAAAGTTAGTCACTTTTGGTCTATAATTCCTAACATATGAAAACCAGGTAGAGGTTAATGTGCTTTGCATTTTACTTAGAATTGAGCCAATAATAAAAAACATTTTGCAAAAGCCTCAGAAGGCAAATATTTTAAGTCAGATGGGTTGGACATTCTTGTATAATAGTTTATTTCTCTATTTAAATTTTTTGAGCTTCTATTTATTTTTGAGAGAAAGAGGGGCTTTTATTTATATTTGAGAGACAGAGGGAGACACAGAATCTGAGGTAGGCTCCAGGGTCTGAGTTGTCAGCACAGAGCCAGATGTAGGGTTCGAACTCATAAACCACAATCCATGACCTGAGTAGAAGCTGGATGCTTACCCAACTGAGCCACTCAGGTGCCCCTATTTCTGTCTTTAAAAATCCCTTTAGAAGCACCAAGAGAGTTCCTTCTAGTTAATATCACTTTTTATCAGGTTCCATTTACCAAGGCTGGGTGGGTACACGTGTTAATGCTAAAACTGCTGCCAAGTAAGTCCTGTGTTGCCAGGAAGCTCACGAAAGAGATGGGTAGCTGGCCGCCAGGGCTTGTCTCATGGTTGCTTTGTATCCAACAAAGAATGATGCTGAACCTTCTGAAATTAATCCTGGCTGCCCCATCAGGGGTAACGAAATGTCACAACATAATTTTGAAAAGACACAATAATTCCCTTCTAGAAGATTAGGTTTTTAGAATTTTATATGCATCAAATACATTATAATGCTACAAGATCATCAGTATGAGGATGTATTACTGAATCTCAATAAAAAATGACTATATATGGCATCTCAGTGGGTGTATTTGTATTACATAGCTAGTTTCCTTGGTGGAATGTAGGGGGATATGTGTGTGTGTGATTGCCCATTTGTGAAATACATTTGCAAACCTCAATAACAAGTATTTATTAATTATTAATGGACAGTTATACCTGATCAGGGGCAATAATAATATTGAAATGACTTCTGTTTATATAGTACTTATCCTTTTAAAGATTTTTCACACCTATTAACTAATTTTTATCTTCACAATAACCTGTGAGATAATAAGGTAATACTGTCTTCCTAAGATTATGAATAAGCTATTCTTTCTTTTTTTTTTTTAAATGTTTTATTTATTTCTGAGAGAGAGAGAGAGAGAGTGAGTGAGTAGGGGAGGGTCAGAGAGAGAGGGAGACAAAGTATCTGAAACAGGCTCCAGGCTCCAAGCTAGCTGTCAGCACAGAGCCCGATGCGGGGCTCGAACCCACGAACTGTGAGATCATGACCTGAGCCGAAGTCGGACGCTTAACCAACAGAGCCACCCAGGCGCCCCGAGCTATTCTTTCTTATTTAGAAATGTTACTTTTTCCCTCTAATCCTCGTTACACCAAGGGAGTTGATTAAGCTTTATTATTATAAAGAGGTTTTTAAAAAAAGTTTATTTATTTATTTTGAGGGAGAAAGAGAGAGTGCAAGTGGGGAAGGGGCAGAGAGAGGGGCAGACACAATTTTTAGCAGGCTCCACGCTATCAGTGCAGAGCCCGACCTGAAGCTTAAACTCCAGAACCGAGAGATCATAATCCAAGCCAAGATCAACTCAGATGCTTAACTGACTGAACCACCCAGGCACTCCTAAGGATTTTTCCTGTATGTGGAGTCAATAAAGGGGCTGAGTGGTCCTCAAAGCCATAAGATACCAGACTCACAATTAAGGCATGTATATATGTGTATATATGTATACAGATTTGTTACATTTTAAGACTATAAGTGTACTTTACTAAGAATATATACGAAGGTCCTAGTTGACCCTGTCTCTTTTCTGTGTACTTTTGCAGACACTTTCCATTCACTCTGATACAGTCTTTTGGTATTTAAGGATGTAATGGATGGCAGTGACTGTCACCCTCTCCCAACCCTCTACCCCCAAATAAATATCAGACTCCTTACATAATATGCCATACTCCATATTTTTCACTGATTGTATTCTTTATCAAAATTTTCATAGTTCTTGATTTCACTAGGTATTTTTGTCTCAATCTAATAAAATAAATTATGCAAAAGTACAAATTACTGTGAACTGTCTAATATACCTACTCACCTGACAAAACTATCTATCAAGGGAACTGGAGAGGTAACAGTTTCTTACTCAAAGGGATAATTAGAGGAAGTAGAGATTCAGACCATCTGGGAGGAGTCCGAGGTCTGCCTGGTATTACTCCTTTAGCCATAGCACTTCGTCAATCATTTCACCATCTACTACTAAAGCTGTCCAAGTACAAAAAGGCTAAAAAGGCTAAATGAGTTCTGCCTGGATGTACTTACAGGTCACCATGGATGAGTCCATAGATCTGTGGCATGCTCTGATGATAGATTCCTTTCAAAATGACTATGAGGAGAATCACCACAAAAGCTGGAAGTCCCCAACTCAGAAGGAAAAATAGCAGATATCGCCTCTCTGAGTGTTCATCGTTCATCACCAGTACGTACCAGAAATTCACAGACTAAGGAAGGAAACAGAACATAAAATGAACAGGTTCTGGTCTAATGGCACAGTACACACACTTACTACTGACTAACCAAAGGGCTAGCACTACTTAATAATTATTTTTTATTTGATTGTTTATGGTTAGTTCACACATTCATTCTTTCATACACCTAAGAAATTCAGGATACCTCTTAAATCCTGAAACACTGAAAAATATTTATTGTACTTTTTACTTTCTTTAGTTTGCTTTGATTTATTCTGTCACAATTATCTGTGTTTGTTCTGTGACTGTGTCTTTGAAGAAATATACACTGATATTCAAACCTACTTCCCATGTAAACAACTTCATGATGATAAGGAAGCAAATCGCCCGTGGTCCCAGACTTTTTGACAATTTTTATTACAACCTTATATAACAGGGCTAGACATTTTTCCAGGGAATGTGAATACAATTGTGAAGATATCCACATGTCAGTTCCCAGCAGGAGACACAGAGGAGTAAACAGAAAATGACTCCACAGAAAAAAAAGTACTATGATGGGGGTAGTTTTTGTAGTGGTTTTTCTTTCTCAGTTTTATACTCTCTTTTTCATTCATTTACCTGACAGATATTTATTGAGTGCTTACTAAATTCCAAGGGGCAGTCTAGGCAAAGGGGATAGAGCAGTGAAAGAGACAAGCGGAGGTATTTGCTTTCTGGTATGTTGGTTTCCAAACAAGTGGGAAAGAAATATTAATATTTTAATATATTTTATATTTATATTATATTTTATACCCACTATTTCTTATTAAGATCAAAATATAAAGGATAAGCATACAGACAGAAGAATGAGGGGCACATCAGATAAACAGAATAGGAAAACAATATGTTCTTATGGGCTCCAAATCCCATGCCTTAGCTCCCACACCTAAGCCAAATTTGGAACTTGTCAACACTGAATGTCATCTTTTTTTCACACAATGATACTTCTTTACTAGATAAATCCTCCTTCTCAGTTTCATCTGGTAGAAAAAGTGTGAGCATATATAAATTACATATATACACCTATATACATACACATATATTTATATATACATCAGAGGGACAATCAGTAGCAAGCAACAATTCCAGAGCTTCAGTCTCCTTATGTATACAAAGAGGTTCTTACAAAGATTAAATGAGATGCTATGTATAAAGTGCTGAACACATAGTCACCATTGGAAAATGTTACCACCTCCCTTAAATCTCCTATTAGGAATTCAGTGTGAAAGAAAAAATAAACAGTCTAAGACCAAAAGTAAGCTGTGATACAATGGAAACTCTTTCTATGGGATAAATAAGCATGCCTAATGTTCCTGGGAAGGATTTCAGTGCTGTTTATGGAGGCTTCCAAGTAAGGTTCTATCTGGACCACATCAGCCTTGAGGGATTAGTACTGATTGGCCTAAGCCAGGAAAAAATAAATAAAAAATGTTTGGTTACTTGGAGATTTTTGTCTCTGAATTTCATTTCCTGTCAGCACTTCATATCTTTATGTATATCTGCGTATGTCTGTAATTATGGAGCATGTTTTGAGTTGTTGCTTATGTAAATTTGTTCTAACTTCTTTTTCTAATCATTGGGTCCAACAGGGTTTTCTCCCTTCTTTCCGTAATTAATACTGGGACACGCACCCAAGTAAGTGGGACCGTATCAAGTGTCTGACACTGAGGTGATCAAACAGCCTGTTACAGAATGAAAATTCTGGCAAAAGAAGAATTATTAGCCCATTTCGCAAATAAAATAAAAGTATTAATTATTTGTTTTAAATAGATGTTTGTGTGTATCCCTGTAAGATGGTAACTCAGTGGGATATCTTGTGGAAGAATCAGAAAGGAGAGCATGTTAATTGACTTCTAAGTTGATTCATCATGATAGAGATTGGAATATTTCAAAAATGTCTGCTTTTATAAAGATGGACATTAGTTCCATCATTTAGAATCACCCAACTTTTTGGCAACTGTCTGACCTTTACCAGAGTTTCAGATAAGACTGACACAAGCCTAAGTGTTGGTTAGATTTGGACATGCATGGCTTCTGCTCCAAAGAGCTCAAGGCACAGTGCTGAGGAACAGTCAGTTAAACAACACAAGCTCTTACAGTCACAACCTTTTGCTGACTTAAAAAAAAATCCCTTCCCCTCCTAAAAGAATTCAACCACTGAGATGTACTTTAAGGACAATATTTCCCATTGTAAGTTTTGTTCTTTTTGCTATAGAATTGAGATACTATGTAATGAAATGATGTTTAATTATCTTAGAAATACCATATGGCTCAAACATAAAATATTTTAATACAGTATGGTAGGAACCTTTTGGGATATGCCTAGGTCATGAGTTCTCAGAATCCTATCTTCCACCCCAAAATATGCATAGTGGATCATGACCCTGTCCTTCCATTCATAGCTGATTTGATCTGGGGGAGAAGTTTGACCAGGCTGGGTCAATGATGAGTCACTAAATTTCTTGAAATTCAGCTGGTCAGCTGAAAAAAAAGACATATGAACTTTAGTGGTAGGAACAGGCAACAGCACAGTGAAGAGCAAATGTTATGTTTTCAGAGAAGAGACAAAGTTCTTACAATTCTTGGGTTCAGTAAGTTATCCTATATGCTCATTATTCCTTTTATGATTTTAATGTTTGCTTAAATTAGCTCAATTGACTTTCTCTTTGTTGTTAAAAGAAACAAGGAATATGGACGAGATATATATTGCTATTCAAAAGCATGGGATTAAAATTACCCATTACTACTATTCTCTAAACAGAGAAGACAGTGGAGAACTGACTACAGTCTTTTCCTTGTAATCAAGTTTCTTCTTTTGTAATCTAAGGGAAGAGTGTTTAAAGACCATTATGTTTGTGTAATAATTTCATGTTGACAGATTCACAGCATATGCTGTGTGCCATGGCGTCTGTGTGATAATCCAATATTGGAACTAGCAAAATTTTGAGAACTCACTGCAAGTTAAAGGGTGTCACTCTCACCCAAACATGCTTCAGGTGGAGTGAGCATGGCTTGCTGTTCACTGTCCATATGTCATTTTTCCTACCTACCCAACACTAACTGTGAACTGAAAATTTCCATAGTTAGGTCTCTATTTACGTTTCTCTCTAAGCTTTAAAAATTTTGTTAGAACCATCTTATAGGCCATCTGAAGACATCATCACTATGTAGTCATGTTATATTTTTAGCCAAAATGTAACTATCCCCCAATTTAACCAACTACACTAATTTAACTTGACTACCCTTCATAACACACAGCTTACAGATTCCCAGCATCAATGTAATGCAGGCAAAAGGCAAGCCCCAAATGATTTAAAACTATTTTCAGCCTTAGGAACCCAATAGACACTTCGAAAGAGACAAGTGAATAAAATGTTTTGCAGTGTCCAAAAATCAGTGATGTTACCACAGTCACATTTTTAATGTCACCTCTAAACACTGCTGCATTTGAATTACCACCTTCTCAGGGAGCCTAGGTAGCTCAGTTGGTTAAGTGTCCGACTTCAGCTCAGGTCATGATCTCATAGTTTCTGGTTTGAGCCCTGCATTGGGCTCTGTGCTGAGAGCTCGAATGCTGTAGCCTGCTTTGGATTCTGTGTCTCCCTCTCTCCCTGTTCTCTCTCTCTGCATCACACTCTGCTTCTCTCTCTTTCAAAAATAAATAAACATTAAAATATTTTTTTGAATTACCACCTTTTCATTTCTGTCAATGCTCACCACTGAAGTATGATATATTTGAATTTGCATACTTATCAAAACTACCAGCATTTCAAGATTCCCTAGGTGACTGTAACTTGAGAGCACATAATTAAAAGCCGATTTTAGGGGCACCTGGGTGGCTCAGTCAGTTAAGTGTCTGACTTCGGCTCAGGTCATGATCTCCCAGTCTGTGGGTTCGAGCCCCGCATTGGGCTCTATGCTGACAGCTCAGAGCCTGGAGCCTGCTTCAGATTCTGTTTTTTCCTCTCTCTCTGCCTCTCCCCTGCTCACTCTCTGTCTCTCAAAATAAAATGAAGACATAAAAAAAATTTTTAAAGCCCATTTTAATAAATTTAAAGACAACTACTTACTGATATTTGTGAAAATTTCCTGTCATCAATACAATGTATACCAATAAAGGAAAGGAGAATTTGCAGAGGTCCAAACACAAACTTTAAAAATAAACTTCCAGGTAAATAATGAATAATATAAATAATGACTTGAAAGTTCTTTTGAAAAGACCTGATGATTTAGTGACTTGATTTGAGCTTTGACATGGTTCTGCATGGATAAGCTGCATGTTTTTGGCCAACATCATTTAGTTCCTCTGGGTTTGTTTCTGTCTCTGGTAAAGGGACAAGTTAAACTATGTTACTAACATTTTCCTGACTCATACTTTGTGACTGAATATTGTAGAAATTACAATTCCTTAAATAAAAACATTAATGGTCTGGATGCTCAGACTGTGAATTTTAGAAGTAATACTGACTTTACAGATCATCTTACCACACATACCCTCTTATTTAGAGATGAGGAAGCAAAGGCAATGAGAGAAAAGAACAGCTTTTTCATATTTTGGTTAGTTATAGATGGGCGTAGAAAACAAGTCCAAACCTCCTTTGAAGACTGATTAAGATTTATTTCCATAGAGACTTATGCAAATATTGACAGTATTTTTCACACAAGAGCTTTTTTTCCCCCCTCTCATTTCCCCCCCACACTTAATATGCCTGTGGAGATGTATTTTTCTGGTAAAAATAAGGAGATTATCCTTTCTCTTTTCCTCTCCATTTTTTTGCTAATACTAAATGAGAATTTACAAGTTTTATCAGCAGATAAATTGCTCAAACATGACTGTGATCTGTGGTAGATTAATTTTTGTGTACCTCAGAGTATCTAGTAAAATGTTTTGCATACAGTTATTCTTGAGAAATACCAAACAAATGAAGATTTATACAATTTGAGTTAGTAAGTTTTGTTGAATTTAACAACAATTTTATAATTTGATTTAGTTACGGAGTTGACTCAGTTATATACTATCTTGCCAGAAAAGATTTCTGGGAGGCCTGAAAATTTTAATTGATTTAACTGAACTCCTACTGAAGAGGGTCAAAGTTAACTAGTGCAAACTTGGAAATGTTAAATGCAATACTTTATGAGAGGAAGAATGGAACCAATAATATTTACTAATTGAGTAATAAACGTAGACCCCACTTTTAACTCTATCTCATTTAATCAAAACAACAGTCTTCCTAACTTTTATTATAGTTTCTTTCCCCCACCCCCCCCCTTTTTTTTTTTAACATACAGGAAGAAGCTGAGGATAGAAGTATATTTCCTAAAATTAGTAACTGAACATGTTAGAATTAAAAAAAATTTTTTTAATGTTTTATTTATTTCTAGGAGAGAGAGAGAGAGAGAGAGAGACAGCGTGAGCAGGGGAGAGTCAGAGAGAGAGTCACAGACTGAAACAGGCTCCAGGCTCTGAGCTGGCAGTCAGCACAGAGCCCGACGCGGGGCTCGAACCCATGAGCCGCGAGACCATGACCTAAGCGAAAGTCGGACGCTTAACTGACTAAGCCCCAGAACACGTTAGAATTTAAATTGATTCTGATTAAAATGCAAACCAACCAAAATACCCAGATATAATTTAGGTCAAATAAAGATAGGAATAAACTAAAAGAAGTACAGTTACTTAACATTCTTATCCAAACGTGTCTCTTAATTTTTACAGTGACATTTTCAGTGACTACTACTACTATTTTCCAATGTCCACATAGAAAAATGAAGACTTACCTTATTAATTATCATAGGTCATAATTATGCTTTCATATGCTCCATAAACACAAATTCATTAGTTTACACATATAATATATACTAATATAATGGATATTAGTATATTTGTAGAATATAAAAGTGAAATGCTTTTTCTTATTTTTTTCAAAGTTAAAAGTAGGCTGACTGAACCTCATATATTTTTATGCTATGTGGGATAAGACTGGTGTCTAGCCTGTTATTTAATATTTGGTTATTAACTCTGTCACCAGAAACCTTGGACTGATTTATAGTATCAAGTTTAGTCAGAGATTATGGATGCTATTAATTGTGTCATTATTATACATTCTTAGTTTTTCATTTCAGAGGAAAGTCTAAGAAATGTTACCACATGTCCTTGCTAAAGTCAGCCTCCGTCTTTCTCAGCAATTTTGCATGAAATAAATTGCAAGGCTTTTTGAGGACTGGAGAATTCAGTATTTCCTGGGTATGTCATTTTTATCTTGATAATCACCCGTCTGTTGTCCTTAATACCTTTGATGTTCCCCCAAATTAAATCAATGACAAAGGAAAAACACAGCTAGTTTCAGCATTTTCCTTCTTGTTGCTATGACCTGGCACTAAGTAGCCTTTCTACCAAGGAAGAAATAATATGTATATTTGCTTCCTCATAGCCTGATTTTACAGAAAAATTACGGCACAAGTGCAATTGCCGAATGATTTCTAACTTTATCCTGCCATTTAAAAAATATGTTCTTTGGGGCACATGGGTGGCTCAGTCAGTTAATCGTCCGACTTTGGCTCAGGTTGTCATCTCATGGTTAGGGGGTTCAAGCCCTGCATAGGGCTTGTGGCTGTCAGCCTGCCAGCACAGAGCCTGCTTCAGATCCTCTGTCCCCCTCAGTCTCTGCCCCTCCCCAGCCTACACTCTTTCTCCCCCAAAATAAATAAAAAATATGTTCTTCAAGTAAGCTTTAGTTTTAAAACAAAACATTATACTATTTCCCTAAGCATGAAATCAACAAACTATAAGGGAAATCTAAGGTTTGGATATTGTTCATATCTGAAGTAGACTGCTATATGATTTGGTGATAGGAAATGATCATAAAACTGGGCCAAATGAATATACCGAAAAATTAAGTTTCTATTCACCCATATTATATACTAATATCTCAAATAATTTACTTGTGATTTATTTTCTTTATGGATTAACTCATGGTTTGGCAGTTCATCTCACAGTACATTTCATTTAATGTTAACAGTAAAGGCAAAAGTTCTAGGAATTTATTCTAAGAAGATTCCAAAAGTAAATAAATATTCAGAATGCAAGGATGTTCAAGGAAACATTGTTTATAGTAGAAAATTAACTGAAATTAATTAGTATTTTATTAATAAGAGACCAGAAAAATAAACTATGGAATAACCATACTGTAAAATAGAAAAAAAGTATAACTGTACTTGGTAAATGTATGCACTATATCTAAGTAAATAAATATACACAAACAAGAATATACACATATTTGCTTTTTATGTATTTATAAATGTTTGTATATTTGTGGAATATTTCTGAAAAGATACACAGGAAACCACTAACAGTGTTTACATTTGGGTAAAGCAGAGGGCGGAGACTGTGTGAAATAGGGAGAAACAGATGTACTTTTCATTTTATATTTCTCTTCAGTGTTTGATTATGTTTTGTACCACTAGTATATGCTATTTCTAAAATGAAATCAAATCAAAACAGAAAAAGGAAATGAAAATAGGACAATAGAAACTAGGAAAAGAGAGTAAAAATACTATAAGAGTTTAAATTCTCCTTGTTCATCTTTCTTGAAAGAGACATAACCTGCTGTTTTAAGGAAGTGGAAAATTATTTCAGTTGTTTCATGATTTTTACATGATGAACAAACAGAAGGATAACTCAAGTTCCATGCCCTAAAAGGGAATCCGTGAGTTGTTTACTTTAAAAAAAAAAGAAAGAAAGAAAGAAAAGAATTTGTTACTCTATTCCCATCATTCAGGATATTAACTTTACTGTCCAGAAAGGGGGACCCTAAAGAAACAGAGTGAAGGTCACCAGTTACAGGTCCTGTCATGAGCCACGCAAGTACTTTAGTAAGAGGTTAGAGATTATTCATCTAGCTTGCTGAAGCTTCACAGCTAGTTGCTGTCTGCCTCACTCTGAGTCTCTCCCTACTATTCTCAAGCAAATTCTCTTTGGGGAACAAAAAAGTGGAAATTGCATTGGAAAAACACAGTTTTTAACATGTTTCAAAATCTATGGTATATTAGCCACACATATTTGCCCAGCCAATAATATTGGGTAAATACGTATGGAGTGCAGAGTCTGTGCCAGGCACAATTCCAAGCTCTTTTCATGCAGTAATACATTTTATCTTTCCACAATCTTCAAAGACAGATACTGTTATTACAAATCAGATTATTCAGATAATAAAATCTCGGCTCAGAAAAGTTATGTAACTTGTTTACTGATAAAATCGTTCTTTAGCTACTCTAACTATAATCCAATTTTACTATAATGTACTAAAAGTATATAATATAAAAGTTGAAGATAAAGTTATTTAAATGCATTCTTTCTAAGACTGAAGATATGATGCAGATCAAAATAAACAGTAATTCTGACATGCTAAGTCCAATGACTAAAAGTTAATGGTTAATTTTTTGTCATAAGCTATGCACACACATACATAAATCAAACTGTCCTATACTATTAAAATATGAAGTAGAATTACTAAAATGTTAATATTAAAAAGAATTTTAAACCCTAATTGACTAGCAGTATTGGATTAACAGCAGTCTAACCTTTTACATAATGTTTTTAAAATGGATTCCGGTTTTGGGGCACTTGGGTGGTACAGTCGGTTAATTAAGCATTCAACTTCAGCTCAGTCATGATCTCACAGCCCATGACTTGGAGCCCCGTATCAGGCTCTATGCTGACAGCTCAGAGCCTGGAGCCGGCCTAAGATTCTGTGTCTCCCTCACTCTCTGCCCCTTCCCCACTCATGCTCTGTCTCTCAAAAATGAATAAATGTTAAAAAAAATAAAAATAAATGGATTCTAGTTAAAAAAAAAAAAAGATTTTAGGGGTGCTCAGGTGGCTCAGTTGGTTGAGCTTACAACTTTGGCTGAGGTCTTGATCTCACAGTTTGCGAGTTTGAGCTCTGCATTGGGCCTTGTGCAGACAGCTTGGAGCCCGGAGCCTGCTTCTAGATTCTGTGTCTTGCCCTCTCTCTGCCCCTCCCCTGCTCGAGTTCTCTCTCTCAAAAATAAATAAAATATTAAAAAAAGATTTTAGCAGACAGTATTTTACAAATAGGAAAACACAGGTCGGTAAAGTGACCACAAAGTAACTCATTAGAAGTAACCTGCCTAGAATGAGAAATTATTGAATTTTTCCCTTGTGGTTACACCACAAACCATGAAAAATGTGTGGTGTGCCATCTGAAATACATTAAACTTCACTGGTACTTTCAATACTTTTCCTAACCAATAGTCATACAGAACTCTAATTAGCTTACTAAAGGTCCATCAGCCACAATCTTATTTACTTAGGACTGGAAAAAGAGAGAATCCATCAGTCTCTATTAAGTTGGGTGAAATCTTATATACGTCCCATCTAACATTCTCCCCAAAGCAGTAAAAAAATGTTTGAAAGTTGGTCATTTATCCCTGTTTGAATATATTTTGCTGATTGGATGCTTTCTGTTTCTAGAAATAGCCTCTTCAATTTTGACAGTTTTCTTGGCTATCAGAGTCCTTAAAGTGAATCAAAACTTGCTTCTCCAATTTTTGACCCATTTGGGCCATTCTTCTAAATGGAGCTACAGACCAGTCTCTATTTCCTGTAGCAGCCATTCCACTATTTGTAGGCAGCCATCACATCACTCTAAATTCTTTCCAGGTTACTTATCTCCAGCTGCCTCAAAGTTTCTTACAGCACTGTTTTCCAACGTCTCATTGGCTAGTTAATATTTCTGGTAAAAAAGGATTCATGAAAGCAGTTACAGGCTCCCAAGGTTTCTTGAACATTTATAGATTACCACGTAACCAGGATTCCCTCATCTACCTCTATGCTGTTCTTAATATAACCTAGGTCTGTGTTGTTTTTGTGGCTGCTGTTTTAAGCAATCTGGTCACACATTTGATTGCACCTAAGTCTGTGTTAAATTAATATTTCAAGCCATGGACCTTAACCCTCATCAGATTACGTCAGTTCTCAATCTTTCACAGCAGTTTCTCTCTGTTGATTCTACCTGCATCGTTAACCCAGGCAACTTCCTGTTTTAGCTGTTTTCTCAACTCTGTGTCATCTGCATACCTGATAAGACAGTTTTCTGTGGCTTCATCTGAGTCATTCATCAAAAACTGAGTAGGTCAGGGACTTGGACAAAGACCTTCCACAAAACACTGGGGACCTCAGTCCAAGCAGATAAATAACAACATACACATGGTGCACATAAAAAGTTCAGCTTAGATAAACTCCTAATCATTTTGCACAGAATCTAGCAAATATTTTAACTTCAGCAAATATTAAGTTTGATGTTATATGGTTTGGATTTAGCTTTACTTCTGTTATATTTCAGTTTTTTTAAGTTACTGTTTATTTATTTTTGAGATAGAAAGCACGAGCTGGGGAGAGGCAGAGAGAGGGAGGGACAGAGGATCCAAAACAGGCTCCACTATAACAGTGCTGACAGCAGTGAACCTGATATGGGGCTTGAACTCACAAACTGTGAGATCAGAACTCACAAACTGTGAGATCATGACCTGAGCCAAAGTTGGGTGCTAAACCGACTGAGCTATCCAGGTGCCCCAAGATTTAGCTTTACTTTTTAATTATGCGGGAGGGGGTTGAGAACACCATAAACTTTTCATAATTAGAGCTGTTTGAAGACCTATGAAATAATAATTCTATGAAGGAACTATTATCCTCATATGCAGATTTAGAAATAAAAGTTGGAAAAGGCAAAAAACTTGATTTAAGTTACAAAGACAGTGGCAAAACCAGAACTGAAAGCCAGATTCAGGGATTTAATTGTTGCAATTAATTCTGTTAACTAAATAATTCAGTTCAGTTTTCCCAACAACTATAATATCGTAACTGGGAAAATATCCCTTCCATAAATATGTATGATATTCTCATATTCTTTAATTATTGGTGTGTAGTGAAAACCCCACATTGTTTTATCCAATAAGAAAAAAGAATATGCAAGGGACTGAATGCATCTGTTTACATAAAACAGTTCACATGCATACTCAAAAACACAAATGAAACTTTGTATCATAAGAAAGATTTAACAATACCAAGGCATTACCAAAGGCAACATTTCATTTAGTTGAGCCATTTACTGACATTAATACTACTAATGTGGATCCAACTTTCCTATTTTCCTCTTTATCAAGCAAATCGGCATAGGACAATGAAGAGAACTTGGGATTTTAGTCAGAAAAGGAAGAGTTCACATCTCTCCACAATGTTTACGAGTTCCTTAGAGGAGTATACTAGGACTGTTCAGGTCTCACTCTGTACTTTCTTCCAAAACTCTCTCTTCCAAAGCAATACGCTCATTTCCCAACTGCAAGTCAACCATTTTCTAAAGTATTTATATAGCATGGGCCTTTGTTTGAGATTTAGTCCTCTATATCTCACTTCTCCCAAAGTCTCCACTGGTGGTCTTACACAGGAGAAACTTCACAGTCAGCATGTCCTAAAACTGTCATCATCCTTCTGGTAATTTCCAAGGGTCATTATTTCAGTTCAGGGCACTCCCATCCACCTACATACTGATGCAGAAACTTGGGAACCATCCTTGGTTCCACCGTCTGCATTCTTTTAAACCATCTATACATTCTATTGTTATACTAAGAAAGAAAGAAAGAAAGAAAGAAAAGAAAGAAAGAAAAGAAAGAAAGAAAAGGAAGGAAGGAAGGAAGGAAGGAAGGAAGGAAGGAAGGAAGGAAGGAAGGAAGAAAGAAAGAAAGAAAGAAAGAAAGAAAGGAAGGAAGGAAGGAAGGAAGGAAGGAAGGAAGGAAGGAAGGAAAGAAGGAAGGAAGGAACCCCAAAAGCTGCTTCTGTTACTCTCAGGTTCACACTGTCATGCTCTCTTACCTGGATACAGCTAATACTACTTAATTAGCTCCCATGTCAACCCTTCTGTTGCCAATTCATTACAAACAGGGAGATCTTCCTAAAATACAAACATTGTCCCTTGTTTCATTCTATGACCTCCCCCCCTTGAAAAAAGGCTCACATTTCTTACTGTGCTTTACAGGATCCACATCACGTGCCTCGTCTCCTACCACTCCCTTATTTCTACACCTAGTATAAACTTTCTGAGGTTGTACAGCTTATGAGGTTTTCTTTCCACTGATTTCCTGGGAATGCAGTGTTGGATATATAGAATTACTTCCACTTCAGTATAAAGAATAGAAGATAGGAAGAACATGCCATGAAGATTCGTTGGAAAGCTGAAGGGAGTGGGAGGAGGAAATGAGGTACCAACCTGAATGAGCATCCAGCTGAACTGGCAAAGATACAGATAATGTGTGATGGCAGCTATGGCTGAACAGCTCTCATCCGTGAGTTGGGGACTTGCATACGCAGATGCCAGGAACACAATCTGTAAGAAACAAATACCTGTATTTTTAAACCATGCTAAAGGTGACTAAGGCTATTAAGAGAACAAACTGTGTTCTTATCAGAATCTAGGATTCAGTGACTCAAAGGGAAAATAAGTTAATCTGTTGCTCAAACTGAGAAGACAAACAATACATAAAATAGCAATACATAGAGATTTATTATTGCATTTATTTATTATTTATTTATTTATTTGAATAAAGTTGACATAATGTTACAGTAGATTCAGGTGTACAACCTGATCTGACACGTTTATACATTTATAGCTGTGTTCACCACAAGTGTAGCTAGCACCTGTCCCATTACTTTGCTATTACAGTATCATTGGCTGTACTCCTCATGCTGTGACTTCTATGGATTTTTACATTTATTTTTAAAAATTTTAATGTTAATTTATTTTTGAGAGAGAGAGAGAGAGAGAGAACGAGTTGGGGAGGGGCAGAGAGAGAGGGGGACACAGAATCTGAAGCAGGCTCCAGGCTCTGAGCTGTCAGCATAGAGCCTGACATGGGGCTTGGATTCACAAATCCGAACCATGAGATCATCACCTCAGCCAAAGTCAGACGCTGAACTAACTGAGACACCCAGGCACCCCTAAAATCATTTGTATCTTTGGCCATGCTGAAGTGACTCTTCCCTCTTGAAAATTATTTATTGACTACTTCGTGTACCAAGTATAGAAGAGTAAAAAAAAAAAAAAAAAAAAAAGGCCTTTTCTTTTTCTGTTTTAAAGCTATAGACACTGAACTCAGTTCATTCTTCTGGGACTAGTTTCTTCATCTGTAGTAGGAAAAAGATGGAAAATATAAATTCTTAAGTCCCTTTCTATGCCAAGATTCCAAGATTATTTTTTAAATGAGAAGCATTCTTGATTCCACTTTTTTTGTTTGTTTGTTTGTTTGTTTAGCCCTGGATTTGGAGCATTTGTAACATACACTATTAGGGGAAAAAAGCAGATGCTAGAAATTTATGTCTCGTTATTTCCTAAAAATCTGGTACAAATGATTTTCCTAAAAAAATAAAGACAACAGATTTGCCCTTCCAGAAGAGATCACAAATAGCTTTTCAATTATTTTGAAAACATGCTTAGATTTTTCTAGATTTTGGCTCCTAATTTCTGAACTGTAACACATTAAAGATCAAAAATGTAACCTTCATAACTTCCTCAAATATACACTGAACACTTTCACCAAAACTGCCTTAAAAGCTGTTGGAAGAACAGATTGAGAGGTTCAGCCAAAGGAAAAAAAAAGGAATAATTTTAACATCTTCCTTCTTTTTTACAAAGTGGCATCTATTTCCACAAAGTTTCACACATGTACCTATAATAAATTTGAAACTAATTCATATTTTGTACTATGGATTGTGTTGAGGTAGTTATGTTCTAATCAAACATGAGTTTGCTATGTAAGACAATAGTGTTATCCAAATTTGTAACTGAATAGCTTAGTTTTAAGCATTCTATGAAACTATAAATGGTATGCTAATTTGAATAATTCTTATTCTCTTAAAAATCTGTTCTTTGAAACAAATTAGTAAAGGTTATTGTTTAAGCTTTCGGAATACAGTTTTAACACCCAAAATTCTATTCTACAGGTGCGACTTCTCTATACTTTATTATGTTTCACTCTCCTTTTTTAAGTCCTAAAAACACCAGTTACAAATCTACTTTTGCAAAACTATGAACATTCTTCCAGAACGTTCCTTAAATTATGAGAAATAATTCCATCTGTATGGAAGATTAGTTTGCAAGAAAAGACTGTCCTGTCACAATGTACATTGCTACAATGGGAATGGGCTAAAAAAATTTGGGAGAAGCAGCTATTACATACAATCAGGACAATCTAAAATTAAATTAAATTCAGTTAAAATACAAATTAAATGGTTAAAGTAAAATAAAATGCCACCTCCTAGCATATTTAGCACATACATCTTTAAGGTACATTAACGTAAGAGTAAATGAGTTTTTACTATTTTTCTTTTACTCAAACATAGATGACAAGGAGAAAGGTTATTTTTATGGTCAGTTCTCTGGATGCATTAAAACATCATAAGAGAAAAAAAGAATTTTTCAAAGGTCCTCAGTCATTCATATATTTATTCATTAAGTAAGCAGGCAAGTACCTCCTACCAACAAAGTATTAAGCTATCTATATGAGATAAAGAATATGGGGACAAAAGGTGCTACATGTTTTCCCTGGTTTTCTTGTGAACCCCTGTATTAATGATGCGAAGTCATTATGAAGTCATACCAACTTAATATATGATGAAAAATGATCTGATACAGGAATTAACATTTTGGAGGTCACTAAACATGTTTTAAAGTGTGATTCAATGTTTATTATTATTATTTATTTTTGAGAGAGAGAGAAACAGAGAATGAGGGAGGGAGGGGCAGAGAGCGAGGGAGACAGAATCTGAAGCAGGCTCCAGGTTCTGAGCTGTCTGCACAGAGCCCGAAGTGGGGATCAGACTCACAGACTGCGAGATGATAATATGAGCCAAAGTCTGAGGCTTAACTGACTAAGCCACCCAGGTGTCCCAGTTAAAGTGGGATTCAAATCCTGGTGTTTTGATTCATATAGCATACTTTCTAGAACACGATGCTGCAGTCTACAAAGCTAAACCAAGCTTAAGTCCTGCCTCAAAGTACTGAAATTCTAGTTCACTCTTTCTCAATCCTTTTTAACCCATGGCTCACCACAAGTTCATAATGGCAACAGAATATAATGCCAATAGCAAATATAATACTATTCTCAATTCTATATTGATATAACATATATATATCTTAGCTAAAGAGAAAAGAAAAATAAATATATGTCTCAAAGAGAATATTTGATATATTTTGTTAGTAACATAAAATCCTTTGCTTCTTCTGGTTGATGAGAGCTCTATTGTACTTATGTATAGTTTTTATTTTAAATATATAGCATGTATCTCTTTTTGCTTGCACTAAATAATAACTGATTTCACTGTAAATATCAATTCTCAGTACTCCTTAGTATACCTCTCTCCCTACTTTATTATAAACATTTTCACTCTTCTCTATTAATTGCCCTACTCTCTATTCTCCAGCTCATCCAAAAAACCTACTTGGTTTTTACAGGACTAGTTCAAATTCCACCTGCCTTTTCAGATCATGATAAGCTCCTAGACCTTCCTAGTTTCTAAAGTGGGAAAGCATTTGTTATTAAGCATTTATAATGAGCTAAATGTCATCCTTTCTAATTGGAGAGTGCCTAGGGCTAAAGCCACACACAAGAAGCAATAAAATGTGACAGGTGTTATAATGGTGTGGAGTAAAATTCCAGGGAAAGACAGTCAAGATTGAGTAGTTCTGCTTGTGGGAGTCAAAGAAATAATTAAAGAAGAAACAGAATTGTCTTGGTTTGGCCTAGAAGTCCCATCTGCCTTTCATACTCTTCTTAAGCTTATCTTCCACAAGATCCTTCCAAACATTCTACTCTACCTATACTGATTGCTATTCCCATAACATGTTCCATCATCTTTCAACTCTGTTCTTCCTCTTTCTCCTACCTAGGATTTGTGTTTCTCATCTTCCTCTGCTGAAATCATGTCCGTTTTTCAAGGTATGATTGAAATGCCAACTCTATCATGAATATATGGCTATTTCTTTTAACCACAAGTAAATTTTCCCTCTGAATTTTTAAAATAGGATTTTATTAACATAGGGATGGTTTTCCTATAAAGCCCAATTATCTCAATTCTTAGATAAAATCAGCTTTAATCTCTCAGAAGACTGTCAATTCCTTAAAGGGACAATTTCATCTTGTAATTATTTTAAAATAAATTAAAAAAAAATAAAAAAAAATTTTGTAATTAAAAATTTTTTAATGTTTGTTTATTTTTGAGGAGAGAGACAAGCACAAGTGGGGGAGGAGCAGAGAGAGAGGGAGACACAGAATCCAAAGCAGACTCCAGACTCTGAGCTCTCAGCACAGAGCCCAACATGGGGCTTGAACTCATGAAGAGCAAGATCATGATGTGAGCCTAAGTAGGACACTTAACCAACTGAACCACTTAGGTGCTCTGAGCATATAATTTTTAAAAACAGCCTTATTGAAGAACGGTCGACAGACAACAAATGGCACATATTTAAAATGTGTATGATTTAACAAGTTTTGACACTTGTACACCTGTAAAACCATCATCACAACCAAGATAACTAACATATACATCATTCCCAAAAGTTTCCTCATGATCTTTGTAGTGCCTCCCTAGCAGTATTTTAATAATGTGTTCTTTCAAATAGTGATGGATATTTTGGTTGTTTCCAGTTTTTGATTTTTACAAATAAAGCTGTTATGAATGTACAAATCTTTATATGGACATATGCTTCTATTTATCTTGAATAAATATCAAGGAGGGAGAATAGTTGGATCATACAATAAGTGTGTATTTAATATTCTTAAAATCGATAAATTATTTTCCAAAGTGTTTGTAACATTTCCCACTCTCATCAGCAATGTATTAGCATCTCACTAAAACTTGTCCTGGTTCGTCAAAAAGCCTTTTAGCCTTTCTGAGAGGTATACACAGTTCTTCATCATGGTCTAAATTTGAATTTTCCTAATCAGTAATGACATTGATCTTTTTTTCATGTCCCTGTCTGCAATCCATGTCTCTTTTTTGAAGAAATGCCTTTTCAGCTCTCTTGTGCCTACTTTAAAAATTGGGTTGTTTTCTTAATATTGCATTTTATGAGTTCTTTTTATATTTGTGATACAAGTCTTTCATCAGATGTTTAATTTGCAAGTACTTCCTTCTATTTTGTGGCTTGTTTTCAAAAATTCTCTTAATAGCATCATTGGAGGAACAAAAGTTTTCAACATTGGTAAAACCCAATGATGGATTGAATCATACCTTTTTCGGCCTTTTATAGATAATACTTCTAAATTACCTTTGAATTTTTGCCTATCTATGTAGGAGTCTGCTTCTGAACTTTCTGATCTGTCCGATCAATCAATTTGTCTATGTTTAAGCCAATATCACATCGTCTTGATGACTGAAGCTATAATTTTTGAAACAAGGTAGTGTTAGACTCTGATTTATTCTTCTTTGTCAAAGTTATTTTGTCTATGCCATGTCATTTGCATTTCCATGTGAATTTTAGAACCAGATAGATATTTACAAAACCAGAAGCCTGCTGAGGTTTTGATTGGAACTGGGTTGAATTTGAGAACAGACAATATTAACAATATTGACTCTTTCGTCTCATGACCACAGGGTTCATGTATTTAGGTCTTCTCTGATTCTTCTCAGAGTACTTTTGTAGTTATCCATGTATAAGTCCTTCATATAATTTTTAAGATTCATCCCTAAGTATTTTATATTTTTGCTATTATAACTGATATTTAAATTTTAATTCCTGATATTCATCGCCAGTATACAGAAATGCAATTCATTTTTGTATACTGATCTTCATCTTGTAAATTTACGGAACATACTTACTAGTGTGAGTCACTTTTTTGTAGAAAGCATATTTTCTACATAAAGGATTATGTCATCTCCGCACAAAAGGAATTTTACTTATTTTCTAATCAGAATGGCTTTAATCTCTTTTTCTTGCCTTATGGTACTTGTTGGCAATGGATATAAATATAGACATAATGTATACACACACACGGTGTATTGAAAAGAGATGGCAAAAATGAATACCCTTGTTTTCTTCTTGATCTTAGGGTAAAAACATTGTTTTTCACCATCAAGTATTTTAATGGGCTGAATTGTGTTCCCCCAAATTCATACGTTGGAGTCATAATCTCTAGTTACTTAGATAACAGTGTTTTAAAATGAGGTTAATAAAGAGGTAATGAAATTAAAGTGAGGTTTTTAAGGTGGGCTGTAATCCAATATAACTGATTTCCTTGTAATAAGAGGAAATTTTGGATACTGGCAAGCATATGTACAGAAGACAGACCATGTGAACACAATGGGAGAAGACTGGTATCTGTATATCAAAGAGAGAGGACTCAGTATGAAATCAACCCAGTCATCACCTTGATCTCAGACTTCTAGCTTTTAAAACTGTAAGAAAATAAATTTGTAAGCCATCTAGCCTATGGTATTTTGTTATGACTTCCCAAGCAAATCAATACAATTATAAGGTAAGTTAATACAATTTCTTTTTGTAGATGCCATTATCAAGTTGAGAAAGTGCCCCTCTATTCCTACTTGGTTGGGGTTTTTAATCAGGAATGGCTATTGAATCTTGGCAAATGCTAATTCTCTATTGAGATTACAAAATATTTTATTCCATTTTTGCTTGCTAATATGATGAATTAGTTTGATTGATATTGGAATATTAAACCAACTTTACATTACTTGGATAGGACCTCAAGATCATGACCTGAGCTGAACCTGGACGCTTAACTGAATGAGTCACTCAGGCGCCCCTATCTGTTTAACTTCTAAAATTCTATACAATGGAATACTACATGGCCATGAGAAAGAATGAAATCTGGCCATGTGTAGCAACATGGAAGGAACTTGAGGGTGTTAGGCTGAGCGAAATAAGTCAGGCAGAGAAAGACAGATACCATATGTTTGCATGTATAGGAAGATTAGGAGGAACTTAACATGGGGGAGAAGAAGGGGAAAAATAGTGGGGGAGAGGGAGGGAGGCAAACCATGAGAGACTGTTGAATGTTGAGAACAAACTGAGGGCTGAGGGGGGTGGGGGGGAGGGGAAGAGGGGTGATGGCGTGGAGGAGGGCACTTGTGGGGATGAGCACTGGGTGTTATATGGAAACCAACTTGACAATAAACTATTTTAAGAAAATTAATTAAATTAAATTAAATTAAATTAAATAAAAAATAAAATAAAATAAAAATTATTTGAAGGGACCACATTAGGCTCTGTGCTGACACCTCAGAGCTTGGAGCCCACCTTGGATTCTGTGTCTCCCTTTCTCTCTGCCCCTCCCCTGCTCACGCTCTCTCTCTCTCGCTACTTCAAAAATAAATAAACATTAACAAAATGTTTAAAAATTTAAAAAAGTATTTGAAGAAACATTTAAAACTATCTTAAGACCTTTAACAAATTATTAATAAATTACTTTATGCAGTAAGGTAGAAGCCAGAAATGGAAAAAGAACTGTAAGGAAAAGTTATTATTATTTTTTTTTATTGGTAGGCTCAATAGAGGCTGTCTGTAGTGTGTTTGTATAAACAAAACACTTGGAATAATGCCATACTTAATTCCCTATGTCTTTTTTCATTATCTTGCAATCATATGTGTACTATTTCCTCCCTACCCTTGAACGATCATTTTTTTCCACTGGTATTTCTAATTTGTCCCCTAAGAGAATGTTTAAATATCAGAAATATTTTGTAAATACCAAATCTGGATTTTCACTATTATTTAAAATATCATACTTAACATTATAATTACCTTCACTGATTTCACACAGATATTCCCTTTTTTCCCACATTGACTAGAAAACTAAATATTTTTGGATAGCCCTCCTATGGTCTTCATGTCAAAGAACATAAAATCTGTTATGCTCATGTTCATGGTTAGCTTGCTTTCCCTTTCCTTCCTTCCTCCCTTCCTCCCTGCCCCCTTTCCTCCTTTCCTTCCTATAAAAGTACCAATTCTCTGTATTTTATACTTACTCTGGCTGTTACATAAAATGTATGGAATCAAAGACCCTTGAAAATTAAATGAAATATACCTCTGAATGTCTTAGGTGTGTCCGGGAAGTATTTTACACAATGTAATAGCTTTTGGGAACTCTTGAATGTCAGAAACCAATATGAACAGGTTTTAATAATTATTACCTTTTTATAGTTGCCATAGTAAAATACAGTACCAAAACCAATCAACATTTACAGTTTCCTAATGGCACATTCTGTGCATGTCCTGTCTTTAGTACACCCTTGTGCCTGCTGCTGTAAATAACACAGGGCCCAGATCTACTCACGCTACACGTCACTGTCAGAGCACGAAGCATGCTGTTTTCTCATCACATCTAATAATTAAAATATATGAACATGTACCATTAAGTAAATCAGTGGCTACTACTCAGAGTCAGAAGCAGATGGAGACTGGGAGGGTCCACTTAAGATTCTATATGGACATAGTCAGATTAAGTTATTTGTTTTAGTATATGACTATGTCAATCAAATGTTGGCAATTACCATTTAAAAAAAACAAACCTTATGTCTATACACATGTCCATTTTCGTCATAGTTCATTTTGGTAAAGTAAACTGCTTGGGACATCTGCCCCCATAGATAAAGACATTTTAAAAGGCCATTCTGCAAGAAACAATGGTACAATTTATCAAAAAACAAACAAAACAAAACAAAACAGCAATTCAGTCCCCATTTCAGAAGCTTTTAGAGGTATTTTATTGTGTTTTCATTTCTTTTCTTTAAAAAGTAACTTTCTTTTTGAGAAACAGGTCTTTATGAGTCATGCATTAAAACCAAGGCCAGTCTTTTTCATCTGGTATACAGCCAAAAAAGCACTCACTTATTTTTATCAGTAATAATAACAATAATAATTACCCTTTAATGAATGACTATTAGGTGCCAGGTACTGTAATAAATGCCCTACAAAACATTATTTCATATTATTCCTAAATAACCCATGCAATTTAGAGATCATTGCCTCCGTTTTATAGAGGAGGAAACTGAAGCTTAATAAAAGTTTTAAAAAAAGCTAGAAAAGAACTCCTCTGTTTTCCATAGGGTTTTACATAATATGTGGATATCAAATAAATTCTGTTCTCATTAAAAATCAACTTCAGTTAAACATTTAGTTACTATAGTATTTGTTTAAATATAAAAAGTACTAGGGGTGCTTGTGTGGCTCAGTCAGTTAAGCGTCTGACTTTGGTTCAGGTCATGATCTCACAGTTTGTATAATTGAGCCCCGCATAAGGCTCTACGCTGACAGCTCAGAGCCAGGGGCCTGGAGTGTGCTTCAGATTCTATCTCCCTCTGCTCCTCCCGTATTCGTGCTCTATTTCTCTCAGTCTCTCAAAAAATAAATAAATGTTAAAAAAAATTAAACAGAAAAAGTGCTAGAAGCGGAACCTGGGTGGCTCAGTCGGTTAGGTGCCAAACTTCGACTCAGGTTATTACCTCATAGTTCATGAGTCCCAGCCCTACACTGGGCTGTCAGTGCAGAGCGGCTTCAGATCCTGTGTCCCCTTCTCTCCCTGTCCCTCCCCTGCTTGTGCTCTCTTTCCTTCATTCTCTCAAAAATTAACAAACATTTTTAAAAAAGTACTTGCAATTACTATTGATAATTATTTGATCAGTCCATTGGTATAGTTAAAATTAAATAAGCATAGCAGAAATCTAATTCACAATTAGAGAAATCAAACCCATTTTTATAGGCCTTTAAAGAAAAAAGCTTTTATCTTTCATCTAGGTTTTTAAAGAATAAGAAATGAAATAAATTTCCTACAGTCATTATCATATTCTTTCTGTTTTGTTATTTTTTGTACCATTTCTCCTCTTAGAATTACTTCAGAAAATTATAATGATTATTAATAAAAAAGGCACACATTATCTTCATGGTCAATTCGTTTCAGTTCATATTTTTACTTCAAATTAAGTCAAATAGCTAATTTTTAAAAAATTCTAATGCAATTAACATAGTGTTATATTAGCTTCAGGTGAATACTACAGGGATTCAACAATTTTATACATTGCTCAGGGCTTATCACCAATAAGTGTATTTTTAATCCCTGTCACATGTTTCACCATACCTGTACACATCTCCCCTCTAGCAACCAGTTTATTTATTTAAATCATTTTTTGTCTTTTCCCCCTTTTTTCATTTGTTTTGTTTCTTAAATTCCACATATGAGCGAAATCATTATGGTATTTGTCTTTCTCTGATTGATTTATTTTACTTATTAGCATTATATCCTCTAAATATATCCATGTTGTTACAAATGGCACGATTTCAATCTTTTTTAATGGCCGAGTAATATTCTATTTGAATTAGTATTTTCATATTCTTCGGTTAAATCCCCAGTAGTGGAACTACAGAATCATATGGTAATTCTATTTTCAAATTTCTGAGAAATCTCCATACTGTTTTCCACAGTGGCTGCACCAGTTTGCATTCCCACTAATAGGGCCTGAGGGTTCCTTTTTCCGCACATCCTTGCCAATACTTGTTGCTTTTCAAAGAGCAAATTTCTATACATAACTTAAATTTTTTTTCAGTTGAATCATTATTCTTCAAAAGCTAGACAGGTGGCATTGACTTTATTTGTAATTTCACAGAGGTCATTAGAGCTAGTAGTAGCAACATAGATGCATCTGTGAGATTGAGAGCAACAAGCAATAGAATCTGCAAAGTGACATGACTGAATCAATTCTGGTTAGGAATATGTAGTATGTGGAAAAGACAGCTCAAGTAAAAGAAGTATGCTCCACACATAGAGCATGTGGCCCTCTCGAAGAAACTGGGCACCTATGGTCCAGCATGGAGGCTACCTGAGGTATTCTCACGGTTTATAATGTCATTAGCCAGTCCGCAAGAAGTAAAGGATCACTTATCCATAAAGAACTTTAGAAGATTAGTATGATATGAACAGGCTATGCTCATTTATCAGACATCATAAATTTATGATGAAAAAAACTAAGACTATGCATTTCACTCAAATTAAAGAGTTAACAGTGTGTGTTTAGATGTGTGCACTGTGTGACTTCTACAGCGAAGCTGTGGCAAAGCTCACCGCCTGATGGAATGAAGGAAAGGGTCAGATTGTAATGCAGATTTCATCTCAGTGTTGTCATGAGAATCTGCTAAAGACATTTAATATTTAAAATTAAAGGGCTCTGAGAGTTTTAACTTTTCAAATCCCCCAGTCACTTCATAAAAACAAACCAACAAAAACACAAATAACAAAAAGTACAGTGAGTGATAAAGATCATGAGTTCTGAGCCAGAATGCTTAATTTAAATCTTGGCTCCATTCCTTATTAATTGTAGAACTTTGGAAAATTATCTCTATGCCTGTCTTTTCTCATGTATAAAAATGGAGAGGATGGTGTAGTATTTACATCATAGGGTTGTTGTGAAGTTAAAAGTGTAAATTTTTATGTCAATATTCATCATAAAGAATGGGTAATTTGTTTAAATAGATGCAATTATTTACATGAAACTGGACAGACTGACGTTATGCTAGCAAGTGAGGACTCCTCTAGTTTCTAACTGGTGAATAACTTGGAAGTCAGTAAAATCATATTTTAAAGAAATAGAGGATTCCACAGTATAAATGAAGTCACAGCTTTCTAGGAGTCTCTCAGATCTTGATCTGAGAATCAATCGGTGAATTATATTTTACCTTTGTGTAACTGTTCTTGAAGCAGAAACATCAGGATGTTTATGAACTGTCAAGAATCTTCATTATCTGAATTGGTCAGATAAAACAAAACTAGAACCACTGATGGCACTCAAACTAGGTCTTCCAAGAAGACCCAGTATTTCTGGGCTTGGAAAAATGAGCATATGATTCCCTTTAGTGTCCTGAAATATTGAGTATTATGGGCACACTGGGCAATGTTTTTACTCAGTAAATGGGGAGAAAAGTAATTAACATTTATTGGGTTGCTAAGGTGTAGTAGGCTTTCAGTGGTTTCTGTAGATAGGTCATGTCATTTTAATTTTCATAATAGTTCTATAAAGTTATTATCCCTGCAAGGTACTAAGGAAACAGAAATTCAAAGGTCTTCAACTAACTGGTGGCATAGTTGGGATCTGGTTTATCTGATCCCTGACTCAATTTTCTTTTTGCTATTCTCTGCTGTTTTTATGTTATTTCATGAAAACAAATGAAATCCAAGCAAAGACAGCCATTAGTTTCTTGGATGTAAAAACAGAATTGAGACTTGCCACATGACTTTCAAGAATATTTCTGTTGGGGCTCAGTCAGTTAAGCATCTGACTTTGGCTCAGGTCATGACCTTTGCGGTTTGAGTGCCACACTGGGCCCTGTGTTGACAGCTCAGAGCCTGGAGACTACTTTGGATTCTGTGTCTCCCTCTCTCTCTGTCCTTTCCCTGCTTGTGCTCTGTCTCTCAAAAATAAATAAACATTAAAAATTAAGAAAATTTTAAAAAAAGAATATTTCTGTTAATATCAATGTTCCCATATACATGTTCAATGCTGGCAAATCTCACAAGTGATTCAAACTGTGTTTTTCAATGAACATGTTGTTTTTTTTTTTTAATGTTTTATTTATTTCTAGGAGAGAGAGAGAGAGAGAGACAGCGTGAGCAGGAGAGGGTCAGAGAGAGAAGGAGTCACAGACTCTGAAACAGGCTCCAGGCTCTGAGCTGACAGTCAGCACAGAGCCCGACGCGGGGCTCGAACCCACGAACCGCGAGATCATGACCTAAGCGAAAGTCGGACGCTTAACCGACTAAGCCACCCAGGCGCCCCTCAATGAACATGTTTTATTAAGCTACTTTTAAGTTTATTTTAGGTTAATACTAAAATTTATGTACTTTGATAAAAAGTAGGTGAGATTATCAACAGAAAATCCAAGTGCTTTTCTTTTAAAAATGTAAAAAATGAAAAATTCCTACTATAGACAATTCATTAGCATATAGGAAATAAAAGAGGGCTATATGCAAGGATACAAGTCAGATCAACACAAGTGGGTCAAAATCTACATAAAAGTTCACTCCTGTATATAAATGGTAAAAAACTGAAGTGATATTTTCATACTTGTCTCCCATTGTTATCTACACAGACAGCTCAACTGAGTTCATGTCCCAAAGGAGAAAATTTGACTCTTCTGATGGGGTTATGAAATACAAAGTGGAATAAGAGGACTTGGGGAAGCCGAATTGTATTTTGGTCATATCACATATGTGGGATATCTACAGGTCAGTATGGCAGCTTCAAGTATCCGGCATGCTCTAAACCTCAAAGAAGTCCACCATTCTAAACCTCAAAGTAGTCCAACCCAATCTTTTTCATGGCTCTCCTTCAGGCACAAATGGGGTTTAATACAAACGTATCACTTTTGAACAGAAAGTAGTGATGAAAATATAAAAAGGTCTCAGAGATAATAAATGGTAGCCCATGACTATCTGATTGGAAGGAAGAGCATGGCAACTGCTTAATGATGTTTATAAACATTAGCCATTTAAACTAAAGTAAAGATTCTCTCGAGAAGTGGCAGAAACCAAAACAAAGGTAGGGAGAAAACAGACGGAGGTGGAGGTAGCAGCCACAGGACAGAAAGATTAGAAATAGAGGCACTATTTTGGCAGCAGTGATAGCCAGTACTAAAACAGAGATAGCTTTTATTTATTTTTTTTTAATGGTTATTTTATTTTGAGAGAGAGGGAAAGAGAGAGAGCAAGGAGGGCAGAGAGAAAGGGGGACAGAGAGTCCAAAGCAGGCTGTGCTTACAACGGAGAGCCAATGCAGGGCTCGAACTCATGAACCACAAGATCATGACCTGGACCGAAGTAGGATGCTTAACAGAGTGAGCCACCCAAGTGCCCTAAGACAGAGATAATTTTTAAAGGCTAGGTGTAGACTATGGGCAATTAATTACTAGTTCTTGGTACAATGGAGTTTTGGATATCCGTATAAAAATTTCATTAATTGTCAGTCTCTGTAGAAATTTTGACCCTCAATCATTAGAAAATTCCTATTTTAACAATGACAAATAACTAAGATTTGCAAGTATTGCCACTGATTTACATGAGAGAATTACAGCAAGTTACCTGCTGTTAAGATTTCAGCACTTTGAAGGCAGGGCTCTTGTCGTTTTTATGGAGGTATGCCTAACAGTACATCAACTAAGATCTCGTGAGAATTTAATGAATATTTGTTGAATATTTCTATTTAAAGAAATAAAATTTTAGTATTTAAATTAATAACTTATTACTTACAAAACATTTATAAACATTATTTATTATTTAATTTAAATAAATATTTTGAATTTATTATTTGCAGCAAACAACCCATTTGGAAATGTTTACAAACCTGTGATTTAGAAACTAATCTGAATTGGAGACTTTTTCATTTAATTGCATGTACCATTAAAAGTATTTTGTATTTTGGGACGCCTCGGTGGCTCAGTTGGTTAAGCGTCCGACTTCGGCTCAGGTCATGATCTAGCAGTTTGTGGGTTCAAGCCCCGCATCAGGCTCTGTGCTAACAGCCAGCTCAGAGCCTGGAGTGTGTGTGAGATTCTGTATCTCCCTCTCTCTCTGACTCTCCCCTGCTCATGCTGTCACTCTCTCTCTCAGAAATAAATAAAACATTAAAAATTTTTTTAAATAATAAAAATATAAAAATAAAGTATTCGTATTTTTTTTTATCTATTCTATTCTATTCTATTCTATTCTATTCTATTCTATTCTATTCTATTCTATTCTATTCTAGAGTGCAAGTCGGGGAGAGGAGCAGAGGGAGAGAGGGAGAGACAATTTTCAGTAGGCTCCACACTGAGTGCAGACCCCAAACCAGGGCTACATCCTACAACCCTGGGATCACAACCTGAGCCGAAACCAAGAGCAGGATGTTCAATCACTCTGTTTTTGCTTTTTAAAATTAACTATGTGGTCAATTACAACCATGGCTTTAATAAAACAGAAATTTCATTAACTTAAGTGAAATGCTCATTTTTATAAGTGAATAGTGGCAAAAATAAAATTTGTTACTAGGCCCTATTCAAGAAAAGTAATAATCAGATGGTATTAAATTTAAAACTCAGACAAGATTGATTGAATATGTGAATTAATCAGAGATACATACTCAGGCATAATCACTCCCTACAAGACTCCACACTGAAATTTGCTCCTCTCCACTAAAAGTACGTCCAGTGTTCTGTGTCCAGTAACAGATCTGGTACTCGAGCCCTTGACTTCATTTTTTTTTCATCCTGTGCAATTAGTTTTCAAATTCTATCAGCTATACTTTTTAAATACCTCTTGAATATCTCAATCCCACCTCTCTTTCCACTATTATTTATCACCTGAACTACTACTACTCCACAGAGAACAGTATAGTGTAATTACCTTAATATGCACCAACATACTCGTTACTACATTTTTCACTGTAGTGACCAGAACACTTTAACAAACACCTTGCCAGTTCTCCTTCATTCACCTAGAAATATTCAATTGTTAAGATGCTGATAGGAATCACGGACCAACTATTGTACAAAGTATGTGTTTAACAATGTATTATTCTGGAAATGGCTAATCAAACATGAATAAAATCATCTGTCCTTAGTCCAAGAAACTTCACATCAGAGCACTGTGTACTTTACTTGAGTCACTTCCAAATACTCAATGGAACACAATCCATTTTAAAATTAGAGGGTCGGGCTAGATGAAAGCTAATGTACCTTACTATACAGCTCAAAAATACCATGATTTTTCTGCTTCCTTCTGACTTATAATTCAAAAACATCTCAGAAAACATAGGTCAGAATCTAAACCAAATCCACCCATTATGTGCAAGGATACCCTATTATGCAGAAAGCCTCTAAAACTTTCTGGTGATAGGGAACCCATGTCCCCTCTCTTTTCTTCTCCTGTGCTCATGACCAAATCCCTCTTCCTGGCTGGAAAGCTAGGAAATAAGACAGCATAGTGACACCTGGCTCCTGTCCTGCTATCTTCCCAGTTTAACTTTCCTCTCTTCTTAGTGATTAGTTACAACACTAAAGAGAAAAAAGGAAAAAAAGAAAAGAGAAAAATTTGTCTTTGGAATAGGAAAAAATTTAGTTCATTTGGTCAGGAAGTAAGTGCTTCGTACTATTTTGCTTCTCGTCTTCAGCATATACACATAGGGCCTGGACTAAAATATATCTATTGAACTGAACTGAAGTCACCTGATTTTTTAAAAATATTTTAACATAAGTATAGTTGAGGGCCACCTGGGTGGTTCAGGCGGTTAAGCATCTAACTTCAGCTGAGGTCATGATCTTGCAGTTTGTGAGTTCGAGCCCCATGTTGGGCCTTGTGCTGACTGCTCAGAGCCTGGCACCTGCTTTGGATTCTGTGTCTCCCTTTCTCTCTACCTCTCCCCTGCTCACACTGGTCTCTCTCTCTCTCTCTCAAAAACAAATAAACTTAAAAAAAGCCCATAAGTACAGTTTACATATGATTTTTTAAAAAATGCTTATTTATTTTGAGAGAGAGAGAGGCAGAGAGAGAGAGAGAAAGAATCCCAAGCAGGCTTCATGCTCAGCACAGAGCCTGATGCAGGCAAACCATGAGATCATGAACTGATTCAAAACCAAGAGTTGGATGCACAACCAACTGAGCCACTCAGGTGCCCCAGTGGACATATGATTTTTAACAGACACAAAAACTATGACTATTTTGGTGATATTTCTAGCAAAATAAAAGATATTTATGAACAAGCATTTACAGCCTAAAAATATTAATATACTTTTATCACAGCTATGTTCCCTTTCGATCATAAGTACTAGGAATCTTAGAACTGCAATTTTCTTTAGAATTGCAACTTTAAAAATAAACATTCTTAAATTTAATGCAAACAAAATCCTGTTTTAATAATAATAATTAATAAAAACCCAGCCCATTTTCTCAGTAGTAGAATTAAGTAGACTTTTTTCCTGATGGCATTTAAAGGTCCTCAAGAATATGTTTCAGCAACACTATATTGTTCAAAGTGTCAAAACTGATGACCACTAATTTCCAACAGTTTTCCAGTTAAATAATTTGAACTGATAAATTAACTTCCACAAGAAATAACTGTCCCACATCGTTTTAAATTTAAAAAGAAATGAATTTTATTTTATTCCTATGAAATAACATTGTTTGAAGTTTAAAAAGGTCTTGGGGGCATCATTCCCTCTGAATGAAAAACTGAAAACTGCTTGAAATACATTTAGATTTGGGGTCCAGTTTTCAAATACAACCCAGAATGAATGTTCACTACACTTAAAGACACAATCAGAACTCGGAAATTTGGCTGTCCCTTTTGTAATTCTCTCTTTAATATGAGACAAACTAACTGTTATCATCTCAGTGTTCTGTGTTTGTTTGTTTGTTTGTTTTCCCTTTCCCTTCAGGTAGAACCCTAAATGAAAGATATAGTGTAATCATAATTTTAGAATACCTTGTGCAAGCAAAGGCCAACTTGGTGTCACTGAGCATCTAGAGAAAGGACAAAATCATGCATTCTTCGCACTGTAAAATACCTTAAGGACCAGCAATTCCAAACCAATCTTTCTTTAAGTTTATGTATTTTGAGGAGGTGGGGAGAGAGAACATGCAGGAGACAGGCAGTGAGAGTCAGAGGGAGAGAGGGAATCCCAAGCAGGCTCTGTGAATCCCAATCCACACTGTGAATGTGAAGGCCCTTGCAGGCCGGAACTCATGAACCATGAGATCATGACCTGAGCTGAAGTCAAGAGTAGGAGGCTTAACCTATGGAGCCACTCAGGCACCTCCCAACCCATCTTTTTATCAATGAAGAAAACTAGCTCTGAGGAAAAAAGATTATTTAATTCATTGAATAAGTATGTTTGATTAGTTTTTAGATATCAATAATAATTCAGGCACAAATGGTAGGTAGAAACAAATAAGAGAGACTTGAATCCCTCCTTACAGAATTTTCATGTTGGAAGATAAACTAACAAATGAACATGTAACTACACATATGGTCAGTACAATGGAGGAGAGACTCAAACAGGGGTCTTCAAACAGTTTTAATAGTGTCAGTGTCAACCCAAAATTCATGTCCACCTGGAACCTCAGAAGTGACTATATTTGGAAACAGGGTCTTTGCAGATGTCATTAGTTTAGATGAGGCCACACCAGCTTAGGGTGGGCCCCGAATCCCATGACTTTTAAGAACTCTGTGGAGACACAAACACACACTCAGGGAAGAAAGCCATGGTGATAAGAGAGTCAGAGATTGGAGCCAGGTAGCTGCCATCCAAGGAATGCCAAGGATGACTGACATCCATTGAAAACTATGAAGGAGCAAGGGAGGACTCTTCCCTAGAGCCTTTAGAGGGAGCATGGCTCCACTGACACCTGGGTTTCAGACATCCAGCCTCCAGAACTATAACAGAAGACATTTGTTGTTTTAAGGGGCCCAGTTTGTGCTACTTTGTTACAGCAGCCACAGGCTCCATTTAGAAGGGAAGCTCATGGGAGGTCTCTCTGAAGAGGTGACATTTTAGCTGTCATCTTAAGGACAAGAAACTGACAGTAAATCTGAGAAGAAAAGTTTTGCAGGTCAAAGAACACAGCATGTGTCATGGTCCTGGGATGGGAAAGAATATGTCAGGTTCAAGAAGCTGCATGATTTGTCCAAGGTCCTAAGGCCAGGAAGTAGCAAAATGGTTCCAGGTATTCTAATTTAAAGACCAAGGGATGAAGCTTGATACTACATCTAGGACATAGAAGATCCTCAAGACAACCAACCAATCAACTCAACAACTCACCAACTCTCCCACTCCCCTCCTGCACCCATCCCTCACTGTATTTTACAATTAAAAGTGAAGCATGGCTCGAGGCAAGCATACATTGCTGAGACAGGAGTATGAGTGAGAAGCCCAGTTTTGTTTTTTGTTTTTTTTTTTAATTTTATTTATTTCTAGGAGAGAGAGAGAGACAGCGTGAGCAGGGGAGCGTCAGAGAGAGAGGGAGACACAGACTCCAAAATAGGCTCCAGGCTCTGAGCTGGCAGTCAGCACAGAGCCTGATGCGGGGCTCGAACCCACGAACTGTGAGATCATGACCCAAGCGAAAGTCGGACGCTTAACCGACTAAGCCACCCAGGCGCCCCGAGAAGGCCAGTTTTGAAGAGCTACTTACAATTTTCCCTTTTACCCAAAGCACCGTAAAGAAGTACATGAGGACCAGCTCCGTCAGTCTCCTAGTTTTGGGGACTATTTACAGCTCCTAGTTGGAGAAGGTGCAGTAAAGGCTTCCTTGAGGCAGTAGCTCTTTCCCATTCAAAATCACCTACTGGCAACAACTGTGACAACCTTCTTAAAATATTCATCATATCTGTGGTGTGAGGAAAAAGCTGCAAGGCTCACCTCTTCCTATACAAATTGTGGCTCTAGTATCACAGCCTCCAGAGAGGTTTTGTTTGGTCTGCTTACTGCTTTAAAAATCCATGTATTTCACACAATAGTTCACATATTTGATTTTTCTTGAAAAGTAAGAAGTTCTTGCCATAGGGGATGATTAGTCAGTTCCCTGAATCTCACTGAAATAGCTTATCTGGCCTGTTGGAGGCATTGGGTTTTCCAGACTTGATCTATAAGGATTAATTTTATAATCTCTAACCTGGCCCCACTTTTCTGCTCTCCAGCCTCTCACTAGTCTCAAACTCAGAACCCATCATTAACTCTTAACTCCTCAACTTCTATAAATATCTCATCTTCATTTCCCCTCCACCTCTCTTTTGCTCAGTTCTACCCCTCTTCCAGGGAACAACCCAAGTTATGGCCCTTTCTTCAAATACACCTGGCCCAGTACTAACTCTTTATTGTGTCTGCTACTTAGAGTGCTCTCAATTGAATGCTACCTAGCATTGTCAGTTAATTGTCAAGTACACATATTTAGCCAAAGATTATAGTACTGTCAGGAACTTCTTTGCTGTCATCTTAGCACTTAGTACCTACAATACACAAGGTTAACTTTCGTAATGTGTTTCATAACATAGTAGGTGAATGGTGTCAATGAGCCATTGCCAAAGAGTGTCTAGTTAATAATTCTAATTATTCCCTTTTGGATTAGCTTAGGTAGCTTTTTTGCTACAGACTGTTATTTCTAGACCATTCCTTTCTCAATGGATATTTACCAAAGAGGAGGAGAATATAGAAGGATAGGGTTTTCTTATAAATTGATCTAATATATAGCTTTGTGAGAAGAAATATTGAAATTAATGGTTAACATAAGATTATCAGATTACGCATCTATAAATAAAATGTCAAGATACAAGGTAAGTTAGCTATGAATTTTATTCCATATGCACTTGAATTCAGACTGTCTTTAACTCTACATGGGAGTCTGCTTTGAGGTTGAATCTCTAAACTCCTCCAAATATCTGTATGACTGAGAAGTGGGGTTACATGTTTCTTCCAGTTCTGTCTCTAATACCTGTATTCTCAGCTGGGGGACAGGGTTGGCAGTGACTCTCAGAGGAAACCATCTAGCAAGTTTTAAATGATTCTGGACTGCTGCCTAGTAGTAGTAAAGCCCCAAATTAATGAGACAGACCTGATTTGAGCATCATGACTTTGAAACATACCAGAAGCATCATATCTACCCTCCTGCCCAATCAAATGAACTCACTCCTGAAAGTCATTCTTATTTTTTTAAATGGCTATTTGTATTATAAATTTTCACAAGACTGATCAAGTAATATCAGACAATTAAATTTCCTTTACCTAAGAAAATCTTCAGTGACTTTAATCCTCACAAGGGTTATGGGTGCTTTCCTGTCTTTGGTGATTTAGAGCAAATGTACATCCCAAACACATTTTCTACATTATAATTAGACATTATTTTGAAGAATAGTTTTATTTGCTTTTCATGGTGATACCTGTTTACAATACTCAAAAGAAGTGCTTCTATTTGGCATGAATTTATTAGGAATTCTCTAGGACATATTTTGTTTATACTTTGTATTTTTTCTTAGGAAATGTTCAGTAGGTATTCATATTCTACTCTGAAAAGGATGGGGGGAAAGGGCAAAACCCAGGGGAAAATAATGCAGAAAGCTCTGCTGTAGTACAACAGCTGTTTCTGTGTTTCTTTCACAGAAGAATATGAAGTTTGTGAGAATGCTATGCCCATAACCACGCATTCTAATGAGAGCCTCTGAACTGCCTTACAGTGAACCTCTGCACTGAGGAATTGGCTGAATAGAATTCCTGGCCCGGTGCTCCTCCTCTCTGCTGATCCCACCTCTCCTCTCCCCGCATTTCTCACTTGCACCGGTTCAAACTGGCTGGCTCCAGCACTGGCAGCACCCTTCCTCTATTTCTCTGGGCTTTTGTTCCAGTTACAACAGAGCATGGCTTTCTGCTTCTGTGTAGCTTGTCTGATTAATCCACAGACTGAAAGACGTCACGATGTATCATTCAATAACCTATTAATGTTGTCATTATGTGAAAAGATCATATTAATCTAAGGCAAAAATAACTGGATGTTTGCTCTTTATTATCAAATATATTTGTATTTCACTTATTATCCTGGTGCTGGTACTTTAAAGGCTTTTCTCCATTGGCCAATCATAAGTTATTCTGTATGTTTTGTTCTGTTTGCTGTTTATGAAGTCCTATGGAAATATTTAAATAAAGAATTTGAAAACAATCCAAGGAAAGTTCATTCAAATATCCTAGCTTTTTCTGTTTTTCCACTGGATGGACAGGAAGAGTAAACAGAATAGTCCTGAGTCATCCAACAAAAGGAAAACCGGAAAATGTTCCTGATGCAGTGGCATTATTTTAAGCAATGTACTGCTTTTAGAATCAATTATTTTAAGTATCAAATATGTCCCTTCTGTACCAGTACCTTTGGGAAGGAAAACTATTCCAAACCAATTTTTGTTTTCAGAATAAGTATATTGTCACTACCAAAATGCAAAGACATAAAAGCAACTTAAAGCAGAGAAATATCATATTCTGATGAAACAGAAACCAACATTATTTAGTTACACCAAACAACTACCACACTTCACATTAAGTGCAGTTTCTCTGCTTCGACTGAGGACTGAGCAGGGTTCTGGCCTCAGGCTTCTACTTTTCCAGGCCTGTTCACGACTGGGTGTATGCATGTGCATGAGTATATGTGTGCTGTGGGGGGAATAAGAGGAACAGAGAAAAGATGAGGCCAACAGGATAGAGTCTGTGACCCTTTGATTCTTTCACTTGAGGCTTTGGACTCCCCTTAGATGCTAATACACACTGTGCAAATCTGATGGGATCCACCAAACTAAACCAGCCAAGAGAAATGAACTTGGCCTAACAGCAGGTGTCATACAATGGAAACTGAACTTCTGCCTGCATATGTGTTTTCTTCGGCCAGTCCAGTGTTTTTAACAATTTGAATGAAAATGCCCTTAGGCAGGGTATGTACTCCCTATGTCCCCATTGTCACCGTTCCCCATTCTTTACACTTGTTTCTTTCGTATGTTCATGGTGTGACTGGCCTCTGAAGGCCTTTTGAGTTTGTGATGTAATCTCAGAAGTTTATGACCCAACCCAACATCTCCACTGGCTACATCCTAAAGCCTGCCTCCAAGCTCTTGACACAGGTTTCCCTCTCTATCTTAGGAATTCTGACTGAGAAACATATTCGCTGTGGCAGTGTCCTTGGCAGTGTACACAAATCCCAGTCTGTCTTTCCCGAGAGTATATGTTTACAATTAAACAGAGCCTTGTGCTAAACTCAGCCAACTCACCTGTGTATCATCCCTTTGCCAGTAATGGACAAACTTGGAATAAGGTGGAACGTTATCAAAATCGTGGATGACTTGTAAATTCAGAGTAAACGCCAACTACACTGTGTCTTTTGAATTTACTTAGGGTTCTTAGCGAAAACTAAAATATAACGCAGATGATGTATCTTTTCTTTATGGAACAGTCTGAACAGTGAGTGCACTCCTAAAGCAACTCATGTCGGAGAAGACTGAATCAAATTTATACCCAAGTGCTTAAAAGATAGTCAGTGGAGACTGGAAGATTCTTATCTTATTTGCATTGCTTTTGTGAAATAAAAGCAGCTCCTCTGCATTTCTGCTAGTCTGCAATAAAAGCCAGAGGCTATTCACAGGAACAGCTCTTAAGGAGAAAAGAAGTCAACAATGCCATTTTGAAGGCCTAAAAGGTAAACAAAAATACCAAGCTGTATGTTTGAGAATTACTTATTTCTCAACTGCAGGGAGAGGTGAAGCAAAGTAAGAATGACAGGTCTCTTATCTCTATGGGGAACTCTAAAATGACATCAGTGTTAAAGAGTAAGACAAATGTGCCAATGTCTCTTAGGCTCCCTGAGAAAAAATGGTTTTCTGCTTTTCATGAGGCTGCACAGAAATGGTCTAACTTGCTGGGCTTTTGTAAGGATCCCATTAGATTCTAATGAGAAAGTGCTTAAAAACCTGGAAACCACTATTCAAATGTTAAGTATGATTATTTTACAACCAGGTAAAAGAAATCTTATTGTTCCACCTGAGAGCACTGTATTCAAATTTCCAAAGAAAGGTTGCTTATCAATTCTTATTCCTAGGTGAGCTAGAGATACTTTTTTCCCTAAATTATTATTGTTTTTCCCACAGGTACTTTGATAGTACTCTATATCCTTGTCCTTTAGACCATTTCATTCAAAGTAATATTAATCTACAATATCTCCACAAGGCAGGAAGAAATTAAAACGGCATGGAAAGTAAGTAGTGAGCCTAGAATGGAATCCACATTTCCTTATGTTCTGTTTAGTGTTCTGTTAAACGCTGGCATTTGGATAATGAGCTCAAACTTACCTAACCACCATTGCTCAAAAATTCATTAATCACAGTAGCAAATCAGAACAAAATGAGTAAGTCAATGACAACTAATATCCTAAAATTGCTTTTAAGTGTCATTCCTCACACAGCTAACTAATTAATGAAACCCTGATCCACATCTTGTACCTGATTAAAAATGGGCCTCTTCTTTGACTGCTGTGTTTTAAAACATAATTCCAAGGCTTATCATGACAATATGCTTCTTTTATTGCCTTGATTTAACTTTATATTCCAAGCTGGAAGATCTGAATATGGTTTTCTAAATATGGCACATTTGATTTATAGGCAAATAAAATAATTATCTTCTAGATTAATTTTGAGTCCATAACTATAGCATTATAGTTGATAGTCCTCTACTAGTGCATACTTACTAATAGAAAATATAAAGACACACACACACACTAATAGGGGTAATGTTTCTTCTATCAGTGTCCCAGGCATGTGTCACGAAGAATAAAGGTGAGTTCCTCTGGATAACTAGTTTCTGGGTTGAAAGATAGTATCATGAAAGTGAATCCTAAAACCACCAACTATACTTCTCCTACTAGTAGTGTACATAACCAATCTTAGAATTATAACTTTCCCCAGTGTTTAGTGATGAATAAAAATGCTGCTTGATCATACCTACTATTAACAATAAACCAGAATGTAGGCTCAAGCACGGCAGAGATTTTATATGATTTGTCTGCTGTCATATACTTATATTTTGTACACAGAAAAGCACCTGGCATGTAATAGATGCTTAATAAAATATCTGTTGAGTAAAAGGAGTGGAGAATTAAGCAAAGGTTCTGAATGGGGGAGACCAGTTACATTCAGAGAAGATCACAAAAAGCCCTAACAGAAGCATTCAGTGGGGAAGCTTTTAACAAAATGATCTCTTTTGACAATGAAACATTATCAGCCTCACTGTTATCCTTTGCCTTCAAAAAACATATTCTTGCATTACATCAGGCCATAAAATACAAGTCAAAGCCAAGTAGTTCTAAGACAGAGGAAATACAGATAAGAACAGCTTCACGTTAATCAAAATGAATTTTTCAGAGCCATAAGTACTACAACTGGAATATAAGACAGTAAATAGACAGCTGCTTTTGTTCTAATTGACATCAAAAATTACTGAATGACAGGGCACCTGGCTGGCTCAGTCAGACAGCATGCAACTCTTGATCTTGGGGTCATGAGTTCAAGGCCTATGTTGGGTACAGAGATTACTTAAATAAATAAATAAACTTAAAAAAAAATAAAAGATTTAAAACCATCTATCAGGTGTTGATAGATCACAAGGATAAAAATAGTAAGGATAAAAAAAGTTTTAACATACAAGAATTTTGACAAGAAGAAATATTTACAGAAATTGACTAGGTACTACACTCCCCCTAAAATCTCAAAAATTTTTAACAATTATGTCATATGTAACTCATTTTTGACCTAGTATTACTAAATTAGAAGTCAGTAATAAAAAACTAGTAAAAAAAAAAATAGGGGTGCCTGGGTGGCTCAGTCAGTTAAGCATCTGATTTCAACTCAGGTCATGATCTCATAGCTCATGAGTTTGAGCCCTGCATTGTGCTCTCTGCTGTCAGTGCAGAGCCCACTTCAGATCCTCTGTCCCCCTCATTGCCCTTCCCTCACCTCACACATATGCTCTTGCTCTCTCTCTCAAAAATAAACATTAAAAAACCTAGTAAAAATTAAAAACATTATTTAAATTTTTAAAAATATGCTCCCACATTTAATTCAAATAAATTAAAATGGAGACCACAAAATGTTTAGAACTAATGACAACAAAAGCAGCAAAATTTATTGGAAAGTTGCTACAGTGATACTTAAAGGTAAATTTATAGAATTAATTTGTACTTACAAAAAACCCTAAAAATTTATTTAATTCAAAAGCTAAGTAAATAAAAAAGTAAACAAATTAGGTAGAAGAAAACAAAGAAAGGGTAAACTGCTAGAAAAAAACAGAAACAGTAAGGAAAACCCTAAGTTTGTTCTTTGAAAATGTCAATTAAAATAGATAGACCTTGAGAAAGGAAAATCAAGAAAAGAGGCAGAATAAATAATACTGAGTATGAAGAAAGGAAGATTTTTCAAAAAAAAAAAGTTTATTTTTTGACACACAGAGAGAGAGAGGGAGCAGGGGTAGAGAGAGGGGTCCAGAGGATCCAAAGTGGGCTCTACACTGACAGTGGGGAGCCCAATGTGGGGCTGAAACTCACAAAGCTGGAGATCATGACCTAAGCCGAAGTTGAATGTTTAACTGAGCTACCCAGGTGCCCCAGAAAAAAAGGAAGATTTTTATAGGTACAACTCATGTAACTTTAAAAAAGTCATAGAGATACAAAATATTCATATTATCAAATCTGAAAGTTATAGATATAGATATGTTTAGATACAGATAGAATGTGTGTGTGCATGTGAGAAAAAAATCATGATTAATGCTAGAAATAAACAGAAAATTAAAATTTAATAATCCTATAATAATGAACTAAATTTGATCCATAATCCAAAATATCACAGCCCAGAAGAAATCACAAAGTTTCTTTGGAAGAACACTGCAGAACATGGTCACTGTCTTTTTCTACCACTTAGAACAATGATTCACAAAACCTATGGTACAAAAGAATCATCTTGGAAATAATTATAGGTGCAAAATACCTAGCTTCATCAAATTTTAGGGTAACTGATTTTTAATAAGCATTTGAGATAATTCTGACAGAGTTGGTCCTGAAGCCACATTTTGAGAAACAGTACTTCAAGACACAAGACATTTGGGTATCTATCTATAAAGCTCAGTACATTTTCCTAACAGTGGTGAACACACACCATATGTGTGTGCCCTTGCGTAAAGGTACAGATTCTGTGGTACTCACAGAATTAATAGCGCAAACCACCACCACCACCAAAAAACTATTAGAAAATCACACGAGTTTTTTTCAGACCTTTTTTTTTTTTTTTTTTTTTTTTTGGGAGAGAGAACACACATACAGGGGAAGAGAGACCATCTTTTTAAAAAAAATTCTAAAACATTTATTTATTTGAGAGAGACAGAGAGTGAGGGAGCACAAGTTGGGGAGGGGCAGAGAGAGACACACAGAATGTGAAGTAGGCTCCAGGCCCTGAGCTGTCAGCACAGAGCCTGATGCGGGGCTCAAACCATGATCCATGAGATCATGACCTGAGCCAGTTGAATGCTTAACTAACTGAGCCACCCAGGTGCCCTGAGAAGGAAAGTATCTTAAGCAGGTTCCTCGCAGAATGCGCAGTTTGATCCCACAACCCTGGGATCATGGCCAAAATCAAGAGTCTGACGATTAACCAACTGGGTCACTCAGATGCCCCTTCAGACTTTTTTCTTCTGTTGAGCATATAGATTCTGAATTTTCATAAATTTGAAGAACATTATCAATTTCTCCTCTCTGTATTAGAGAGCAAAACTTGCCCAAATACATTAAGCAATCCTGCTCACTCCACAGCTACCAGTCAGAGCCCAAGGAGTACAACACATTGTGAGTGAGTATTATAGGGAGATGTAAAGCCCCAGAACTACTTAGTTCTGGGTAGTAGTAGTAAAACTACTCACTCTCGGGAGCAGAAGTGAAGACTTTAGTCCCTACTCTGGATCACCTGGCAGGCAGACATCCTGGGGCTGCCAGCCAGAGTGAAATTGTCAATGGATGACCAAAGAGGACCAGACTGAGAATGGCCTTCCCTTTTCCCCCCAGATGGCTTGTTATTACAAAAGTCTCCAAGAACCTAAGTACAGCCTCAGAAAAAGGCCAAGGAAGCCCAGACTTGACTTTCCAACACCCAACAGAATGAGGTACAATTCAGTTATGATCAAATAGAGTTATAGTCTTCACGTATCTGTGTGGGTAGACTAAGATTCAGACCCTCGACATTCCAGGCAGAAAACCTAAATAGAGCAAATGAGGATTGGAAAGCAGGGCATTTACAGGAAATAGCAAATAGTCTGGAGTTGCATACAGTAGGTGACTAAAGCGCTATACTGAAGGCTTTCAAATACTAAATTCAGAAATTCTGAATTTAAGCAAAAGTTATAGGGAGGCATCACAGGCTTGTGAAATGGGGGTGGGGTATATAGTTGAAGAAACCTATTCAGAACTATGTTGAAAAATACAATGTATTTGACAGAGAAGACAAGGACTGGGGGAACACTAAGTTGACTGGCATGCAATAATCAAAGATATGATTTTGAGTGTGTGTGTCTGTGTGTGTGTAAAACTCTACTAAAGGTGATCTGAATGAACCAGCTCCACCAAGTCTTAGTCGACAGGACCCAGAAGGTTCTGTCATTTAATCCTCAAAACAAGTTGACATATAGGTCTCATTATCCCCACTTCTCAAATTCATGCAGAACCCTCATCTCTTGCTTTCAGACAACTGCAAAATGACTTAGTCTTCCTAGTATCATCTCAGCCCTGTGTACAGTCTAGATTTACCTCAGAAATTAGTGACCCTCTGCAAAGTCACTCAGGTGAGCCCAAATCCCATCAGGGGCTTCCCATGGCACCTGGAGGAAGACTCTATAGATCTCTCACATCTCCCTGACCTCCTCTGCGGCCAGTCTCCCCAAAATTCCAGACACATGCTCTCTTACTGTGCCTAGTGAACACCTCAGGACAGGACTTGCTTTTTGCTTCCTTTTGTCTGGAAAGCTTTCCTCCAGTTACATGCATGGCTTTCATCCTCATTTCTATTTCTGCTCAAATAATACCTTCTCAGAGAGCCCTTCCTTAACCTCTCCATATAAAGTAGCTCAGCTTCTAATACTCTCAGTCTTTTTGTAACTGCTTTACCCTTTTCCACTGCACTTCATCTCAATCTGGTATGTCCCCTTGCCACCTGCCATCACCACCACCACCAAATATAAACACCACAAGGAAAGGAATTTTGTCTCCATGTTTCCTATTCTAAACAAAGTCAGGATAGGACTTGACTAGTATTCCCTCAATAAATGAATGAAACAATGGAGCCAGGCCTCTAAGCCTGATATAACAAATTTGAAAAATCATGCTTTTTAAAGTAAACCAACCAATTTCAATTGGAAGTACATTTTAAATGTTCACTTATAATCTCTGATAACAGAAATTTGAAAGTATCTAAATATTTAGTAGCTGTATTAGTTGCTATACCTAAAATATGAGGTGTGATTATTTCTGACGTGACTGATAACTCTTGTTTAATTTTAGGGAATCATTACTCCAATTGTGTATTATCAGCTGTGTGACCAGAAATGATGAAACTGATTTTCATGCTGCACTATGAAAATGTTCTCTACGGTCTGGTCATTGTCGCCTGTATGTATGTGTATACACCACAAGGCAATCCTACAGTCTCTGATGACTTTTTAGGATCTGAAAGCTCCTCCCGATACAAATCACTATTTACTTTTTGTAATGTTTCATTCTACTGTGACTTAATCTCCTCAGCTGCTCATCACTAAGACACACTTAGGCATTTCTATGCTCCTGCCTAAGAGAAAAAAATATTGAGGAGAGAATCATTTACTTTAAAGCTATTGTTAAAGATTTTAATAAACATTTGATATCATAGAGATGTACTTTTCTAACAAATTAAAAATCTCTCTCCATAAAATAGTATTTGGAAAAATAGATCCCAATCAAAACATTTGGAAGTGCCTTCTTTTCTTTCTCTTTTAACAACCATCTCCACTAGCAAATAGAGACTCAGTGCAAAAACATTTAGCTTAGAAACAAAAACAGAAAAGATGAATAAATACCCACATACTTTATTGGGGAAAAGTCTCCTGGGCACTCTGAGAACGAGAGTTTGGAAAGAGTGCCTCCTAGTGGTTAGACGTACTCGATGTCGGAGCGATGGGACGGAAAAGTACCTTTTACGTAAAAACGAAATGGGATATTTGGGAAATCATACCACTAACGACAAAAAATCCCAGCCTTGCAAACTCATTTCCTAGCAAGTCAACACTTCCTTGAATTCTCTCACCTGCTAAACTGATTACATACAGATTTGTTCACAAGGAAAATAAACTAAACCAGCCAGCAATGCTTGAGAAATCCTTTCTAGCAAGTGGAAAATTTAGAATAATTTATATGGGGAAGGACAATAAAACAAAGTGAGTAGAGTGAACACATAAAGCTGAAGTTTCTGGCTCTCCTTGTTGTTCCAACTTTGTACCTCTGCACCCACGGATCACTTCTTTTATTACCACTAAATATTCAATTAAATTTTAAGATATCTGGTGTCTAAATTTAGATGAGTAACAAACTGGCAATGATTTTTTCTGAATCAATATATAACACAGGATTTTCGAGCACATACCTGTCCAACAACAGTTAGTTCGTATCTGTCCATTAACTAGGAAACATACCTAATCATGGACTAATCAAAGAAATAGAAATGGACAATCATTAATAATATACAATTATACTGACACTTTTAAAAGAAACTGTGTTGTCAGTGTAATTGCATGTTTGCTGAATCTTACTCTACTATCTATACTTCAACTTAATCACTTACATAAAGTTTAGCACAAAAGCATTCAAACAGCAAAAGATTATTTTTTCTTACACCTTGTGATTTGAAAGATTTCTTAACTAGAATTGTACTACTCTCAGGAAAGCAAGCATTTCTGGCCTAGTGAAATTTATCAATTGTGGCAGCAATACAAGACCTGAACCAAGAAATGAAATTTGTTTTATGGAGGCTACTTAGCGAACTGGATGCATTGTTGGATGAAAAACTAATTGATCCCTTTCCTATCATTCTCTACTCTAAGTCTTCACTATCTTCTTGTCAAAGGTAAAATTACAAGTTTCTTTGATACCTGGCCTTTGATGTTTAGCTCTTGCTTACCAACCTCAGCCTGCACTTCCGCCCTGTTTTGCTTTACACTCCAGTCACCCTCAACTGTTGTTTGATCCTCTTTCTCCATCAACACATGACACTGTAGCAGCATTCCCTGCTTTTACCAATGCCACTTGCTCTACCTGGACACATTTCAGGCACTATCCCTTTTCCTCCACCTCCTTTGCTTCACCTATCAAAAAGCTGCTAATCTTCCAGTACTCAGCACAGGTGTCATCTATCAAGTCATCTTGCGCTGAGCCAGGGGTCCCTTCTTGGAGCTCTCATGGAGCATGTTCATAAGTCTTACCTTAGTACTGACACCCTGTACTAAAACGGTCTGTTTATGTTTCTCCTTATCAAAATCACCCACTGTTCATCTACAGAGGCCAGCACCACATGTTGCCCGGAGTGGACACTCTGCAAGTGTTTACTGAGTTGCAGAGACTACGTTATATAGGTTCTAACGTTGTGAGAGATGTTTTCTTTAATACCCAGGTAAAATCAGAAAACTCAAAATCAGAGTATTTCCTCATTTCCATTAAGTAGAGTGATTTATAAAATTGTAAGACCAAGTTGATTAGGGAAATAAAAAATTATCAGATAAGCAAAGAAGAATTATAGTTTCCACTCAGAAATGTGAATTCCTGTAAAACTAGCAATAATTCTCTAATATTTAAAAATTGAAAGTTTGGCTAATACCAACTCTTGGCCTCTTTGTATTTGCTTAAAAAATAAATGCTTGCACAACAAAACAATACTGTTGCATTGATACAAATTCATGCATTAAAAACTGAGTTATAAACACAGAGGCACAAACTACAAGAACAATGAAATAATATTATCATTTGGTCATTATAAATTTAGAAGATTGTGTAGAAATGTTCCTGGACAATTAGGTCCACAATAAAAACATTTTTTATAAAGTCGGCATTCTCATTCACGATGTCTTGTTTTTAAATGTTTATTTATTTTGAGACAGAGAGAGAGAAAGTGAAAGTGGGTGTGGAGCAGAGAGAGAGAAGGAGGGAGAGAATCCCAACCAGGCTCCATGTTCAGCGAGGAGACCAATGTAGTGCTTGATCTCACCACAGCAAGATCAGGACCTGAGCTGACATTAAGAGCCATATACTTAACTAGCTGAGCCACCCAGGCACCCCTATCTGTTTGCTTTTTATTCACAGTTTGCCAAAGGATCCATCACCCACCTCTAGCAACATATTCATTTTGTTAGACCAACACTGAAAGTAAATATTGGCATCAGTGATTCTAATGAGAAAGTTGTACATCTGACCCTGTAGCTCAGGAAGCTGTTGCATCAAGAATCACACCATGATCTCTCCTTAAAATAGTACTGATAAGAAATATGGACCCTTGCCAAAGATTTTTAGCCAAACCATATTAAAGAAAAAAAGAAGCAAACAACAATTCTAGAGGCTGTGCACCAGCAGTATCAGATCACATGGGAACTAGTTACAAATGCAGATGCCGATTCAGTAGGCCAGGCTGGGCCAGATATTCTGCATTGCGAACGAGTTTCCAAATGATATTTGTGCTACTGGTCTGCAGATCATATTCTGAGTAGTGCAGGTTTCAGTACTTGGCAACAGAGGTAAGGCAGCAATGAACTCTGCTTCAGTGGAAAGTTATCTAGGAAAGCCATTGATAGGAAGTGACAATTGTATAGAATAAAAGGAAAAAGAGCTCTAGTCACAGGAAATTTCAAAAATAAGAATATACAGCTTTGAAAACACAGAACTGGTTTAAGACATAGTAAGCCAGCGCAAATGTTAAAAACACGGAATACATGGAAAGAGTGCCAAAAGACAAGGTCAAGGAAGTAACCTGAATCCAGGTTGTGACTATTCTATATATCTGTCATGCATCTTGACATTTATTTCATAAACACTGAAAGGATTCTGTGGTGATATGGTGATACTGAAACTTGTGTGTGCGTGAGAGAGAGAGAGAGAAAGAGTTTGTGAGCAGTGGGGAGGGGCAGAAAGAGAAAGAGAGATAGAATCTCAAGCAGGCTCTATGCTCACCACAGAGCCCAACCCTGGGTTTGATCATACAACCCTGGAATCATGACCTGAGCTGAAAAATCGCGAATCACACACTCAATTGACTGAGCTGCCCAGGCACCCCAGAACACTGGACTTTCAAAAATTGTTTTAATTGAATGTATTTAATATGTAACACAGCATATGTTTAAGGTGTACAGCATATTATTTGATACATTTATATGTTATGATTGTTACTATAGAGATATTTAGCACTTTTACCATATTATATAATTATCCCTTCTTTTTAGTGATAAGGATAATTAAGTTTAGTCTCTTAAGAAGTTTGATAATTGCAGTATGATATTGTTGTCTATACTCATTATGAGTATCACACTTTTTTTTTATTTTCCTGAAGAAAAACAACAGAATGTCAAAATTTAAAAAAAAAAAAAAAGAATTTTGACATTAGCTTGGGGAACAGACTGGAAGAAATAAACATAACCAGGTGAAAGGTTATTTGAAGTAATTTAAGCAAGAGATGTTGAGGCCTTGAACGACAGCAGTGGCATTTAAATGAGGTGAGAAAGGAAAGCCTCTGAAAGACATTTATGAATTTATGTTTGGCACAGATATGGGACTGCCCACCCAAATCCATTCTCCCATGCTTACATGGTATAGAGTTATGGACAGGGGGTAGTGGTCCACTTAAGAGAGCAAGAGAACTCCTTGTAGCCCACACAATGTGCATGAAAGTGATGTGAACTTAGGCCTTGCTTAAGAGTCCGTGGTTGACCCTGGTCTTCCTCTGTGCCCTCTCCCACTAGCTGGAACTGTAACCTTGGAGGTCATATGTTGATGACAGAAGAGGGGCTGTGCTCTGAGTCTCTAAAGGATTTCATGGAGATGAGCTGCCCACTGGCCTGGGCACTCATCTCAGGTTGTCACATAAGGAAAAACAAAATCAGGCAATGTTCACTGGCTGAAGTCTTAGTTCTTATGTATATGTATATTTACAGGACTTGTTCCAACAGCTTCGTGTTTGCTTTTAGCCTCTAGAGGACTTAGTGGTTTAAGTAGTGTGAAGAGTAAAGAATACTGGGGATTTCAAAGTACCTAAACTGAACACCATGAATCACAGAGTGATGTTATGTCCTTATTCAGATTAAAGAAAAGCAGAAGAAACTAGGTCCAGGAAAAAAATTATAAATTCACTTTTTGAAAGATGAAGTTGAGGCTACTCGTAGGATATCCTGTTGGAGATATCCAGCAGGTTTTTATACAAACAGGCCTGGATCTCAAGAGAATACAAGAGCCTTGAAGGAGCCAAGTGAGGTGGGGAGTGCATAGGGAGAGACTGTGCTGTACGAAGAGAAGCCTGTCGGTTATAGGACGCTGGGAACAAAACCAATAAAGGGGTGGGGTTCAACCAAAGGAGATTAGTAGGGGACACCTGGCTGAGGGCAAACAGAAGTTAGTGTCACAGAACTATCTCATAAAACAATGTCAAGTGAAAAATACAAAAACAAGTGCTGACAAACACACAAATACACTATAATGTTATTTATATAAAGGTTAAAAACATATAAAATATGACATGACATATTGTGTAGGAGTACACCAATGTATAGCAAAGGTATAAAAAATGAATGAGAATGTTCTATACTAGATTTTGGATAATGGCTACACTTCTGTTTGGGCAGAGAAGTAATTACAAGCAGGGAGGAACATACAGAGAAGCCGAACTGTTGATAATGTTTTATTTATTAGACTGGGAGGAGGCATATGAGTGCTCACATTTTTAGTAGTTTATATATCTCATAATAAAATTTTGAAACTAATTAAAATGTCAAAAGAAGAGTTGCATAAAGTCGGATGTGGTAAACAGTATCAAAAGAAGATAAGAAATGGAAAACAACAATGGATTTGGCAGGTGGCAGTTTGGTAAAGACATTTAGAAGAGGGATTTTTGTTAAGTACAGAGGAACTTGGGTTAGATTTTTTAAAACTTAAAGAAGTAAAATTCCATGTTGACATTTTATTTGTTTGTTTATTGTTTGTTTATATTTTATTTTAGAGACAGAAAGAACAAGCAAGGGAGAGGGGCAAAGGAAAGGAGAGAGATTATCTTAAGTAGGCTTCATGATCAGCACAGAGCCCAACGAGGGACTCGATCTCGTAAACGGTGAGAGTGTGACCTGAGCCAAAATCAAGAGTCAGATGCTTAACTGATTGAGCCATGCAGGTGTCTCCTTTTGACATCTGAAATATTAACACACTATTTTTGTTGAGTTATTCACTTTATAAGAAACTTATAACTGCTTATAATTGTTTTATAATGAGAAAAAATTCTGTTTTCTGCAATAGAGGAAAAGATACTAATGAGATTATAACTTCTCCAATTCATCTAACATAAATTTCTTTATGAGCTTAGCTCATAAAAGAAACAAACTATAAAATGTTCATCATTCCTCAGTAGCATATTAAAGAGCAGTCATATCTAATAAAATTCTAGGAGTCAGCTGAATTTAGAATAATGAAAGTAAATGGAAAGTAAAAACTGACCCTGAAAGGAAAAATAATCTTTTTTATTCAAGAAGCCAACAAATTATTTGTAAAATAATCCTTTTTCAAAATATTTCTTGTCAGTGATGAGATCTCAAGTTATTGTCTCTATGTCCTTTAGGGGAACAACACTCAAAGCTTAAGCTAAACTTCACCTGAATCACATATAAATACATTAAATAACTGTAGTACATTTTAGCAAAGAAAAAGGAAGAGGAAGAGGAAGAATTTTCATTTTTCCTTATTTTAAATGTTTATCTTGAGAGAGAGGGAGCATGAGTGGGAGAGAGGCAGAGAGAGAGAGGAAGAGGGAAGGGCTGGGGAGAGAGAGAGAATGAATCCCAAGCAGGCTCCCTGCTGTCAGCACAGAGCCCAATATGGGCCTTGAACGAACCATGACCATGATATCATGACCTGAGCCAAAATCAAAGAGTCTGCCACTTAACGGACTGAGCCAGCCAGGTGCCCTAAGAATTTGCATTTTCCAAACTCCAGCTGTTTCTCATTTAATCTTCATAATGACCCGGCAAACTTGTGACTGTTATATACATTTTAAGGGTCAAAAAAATCTAGGCACAGAGACATTAAGGAACTTAGCTGTCCAAAGTTATAAAAATAAGAAGTAGTAGGGCTGGATTTCCAATTCAGATATAGCGACTTTCAAAATCGACAGGCTTTCCACTAATCTTTGTACCTATCTCTCAAATGAACTTAGTGACTCATGGACATGTAGATCCAAAAGAAAAAAATTACTGAAAATGGCTGGAAGATTAAAACCTAGTGATGTATGGGGAGCCTGGATGGCTCAGTTGGTTGAGTGTCTGACTCCTGATATTGGCTCAAGTCATGATCTCACAGTTCATGGGATCGAGCCCTGTGTCGGGATCTGCCCTAACAGTGCTGAACCTGCTTGGGACCTCTCCCCTTCCCTCTGGCTCTCCCCTGCTCACTCTCTTTTTCTCAAATAAACAAATAAACTTAAGAAAAAAAAAAAAAACACCTAGGGATGTGGATGTCAATAAAAGAGGACTGGCCTCTGGAAAACAGATGTTTAGATTATTCTCTCTGGATCTGGGCTTTCATTCAGTCTAGCAGACATGTCCTGTCATAAAATCACTACAGGCATCCTGAACGTCAAGAAAGCCTTCTGGAAGATCATTAGAACCAGAGTTGATTCAAAACTCTGGGACTACTTCCCACAAAAATTAGCACCTTCCACAGCCATCAGATTGGGCCGATCCAGCAACCAAACCACAGCTCTGTGAGAGTCAAGTAATTTCAGCAAGACCACTGACATATTTGATTTCAGTGATGGAAGGATAGACACTGAGGGACTTGCTCTACGCCAGTCAAATTCCAGGTGCTGCTCTTACTAGTTGTACAACCAGTGTTGAATTGAGTGTTTTCTCCTCCCTGCTCAGTTTCCTCATTTGAAAAATGGAGGAATAAAATACATCTAAGAGCCATGATAAAGATTAAATACAAAAAGAAAAAGTACTACTCAGTATAGTAACTACAAACGCTCCATTTACAAAAAGGTGATGATTAAAATGATAGACGGTTAGGAAGAGGAAGAGGAAGAAGAGGAGGAGTCCAGTTCAAAACTTTAGAGATAGGGGTGCCTGGATGGCCCAGCCGGTTAAGCGTCCTACTTCGGCTCAGGTCATGATCTCGCAGTTCACTGAGTTCCAGCCCTGCGTCCAGGCTCTGTGCTGACAGCTTGGAACCTGGAGCCTGCCTCAGATTCTGTGTCTCTCGTCTTTGCCCTTCCCCTGCTCATACTCATTCATTCTCTCTCTCTCTCTCTCACACACACACACACACACACAAATAAATAAACATTAAAAAAAGTTTAGTGATAGTCTCTGAATATCTGCATTTCAAGGCATTATTAGCCAAAAGACTACTTTCTGTTTGAAAGCATGCTTTCTATAGCCTAGGGATAATGAAAAACATAAGATGAGGCGCTCTGGCTGATTTATTCTTTTAAGGAAAGAAGTGTGCACTTTCAATTACAGAGATGATCAAGTTTGAAATTTATTTCCTCAGCAGTGTGTCAGATTCCATGTGTGGTATAAACCTTCACTACGTGAAGCAGGTTACACCTGTTCATGTTGTTTTGATTCACCACAGTCCTGTTTACTCATTTTGAGTATTCTGACTGCTAAACACACAGTTGGCCCAAGTCATGGTAGTTAATTTTTATTCACTCTTGGTTGTTGTAGGTAATTTATGTTTTACAAATTTTTGTTGGTAATGATGAAGAAAGTCACTTTTAAATAAGAATAACCTACTGGTATCTATTTGATTATAGACACAGCACTATTTATATCCCCCAGCTTTCAGGGAATTATCCATGGCTTTATTTATAAATGTCACTATTTGTGGTGTTTTCCCTTCTCATATTTGGAAGCCCTGAAAAGGATGGGGATTTAAAATGTGCTTAGTAAATGATAATTCCCAATTCCAGGAAAGTTATGGTGAAATGAGCACTTGCTGCTGATAGTATTGTGATTGCCACATCCCTTCTTATGAAAGCAGTGTGGCAACAATGAACAGCAAAGTTTGTTCATTCCCTTTGATTTAGTCAGGAAATGATCCAATAAAAACCAAATAATAATGCATCATTGTCTTCTGACTTACGAATATGAGATTCAACATTAGAAGAAAGATTCAAAAAATTATGATACATAAATACATTGTAATGAAAATTTTAAAGGTTATGAAAGATCACTGCAAGTATCTGATATCACATTAAATAAAACAATATATAAAAAGAATATAAAATAACATATACACTGTGGCTGAAACTATATCAAACTTTGGTTCTTCACCTGGGTACACACAAGACTGTGTGCACACTTTCCCAAAAATTCATATGCCCAGACTCCACCACAAAGGAGCCTCATCAGTTTATCCATTGGTGATGGGACTGCTAAAAATATACATTTCCTTTAGATTTTATTTAGTGTAATGATGTTATCAATTTTAAAATATCTTCATATTTTTAATGTCCTTAAATGACAGTAAGGTGCCACTATGAGTGAAAAGTTGTTATATTAAATTCATGTTTTTAAAAATTGTCATTATCTTATGACATGTAATCATTACTTTCAGTGAACTCACTGGAATGGGGTTCTAGAGGCAGTCCCATAAATATGTAATAAAGTGGCTCTCCTGAAAATTCACTGGGAAGCCAATGACAAATAGCATCCAAGTGCCCCCTGAACACCTCCGAGTCTCCAAGCCCTGGTGCTGGTCCACACCTAACAAAACATCTGGGAAATGCTATGGAGAGGTTAAGAATCCCTGCCCACACCCATCTTACCCATAACCTGTCACCCCAAATAAAAGACAATCAAAAATGTTCAAGGGCTTGTAAGTATCAACAAATAATGCTAAGTATGGCCCAAAGCCTTATTAGTCTACATATTTACACAAACGAGTTATGAAATGCTCAACTATCTGTTATATGTATAATTATAAGTAAAATAAACTGATCTGCTCTCTTGAAGTGGATTTGGGTAATTTTTCTAAGGATGAAGTGCACCCATGGAGTACACTATATAAGGGCAAAGTCTGTGAGCAGGAAGCTGGGCTCCTCCTCCTCTCAGCATCCCAGTGAAGGTGGGGGAGAGTCCTCTCAACCAGAGGATGGCCAGCAGCCCCTCATGGGCAGCACAGTGATGACAGAGGCTAATTTTAGAACTCCATGTGTATTTTTTACTTGGTTCCCACCCCCTTTTCTACCAATCTCACAGTCAATGTTCATTTTTGCAGAGTGCTTTTGCGTTCCTAAAAGAGTTTAGCCTTCAGACACAATGGAAAAACAAACAAACAAGGTCATGGACCTCATCATGTTCGGTTCATGTGGTTCTTCCCCAGATTTCAGAGCAAAGGCCACAGAGATTAATATGTAATACTAAAGTCTGGGGGATGAAACAGTCTCTGAATTCTTAAGCCAAACTCCAGAGTCACTCAACACAACAAACTTCAAAGTAATTATTTTAATACCAAGGTACTTTTAAATCAGAATACTGATTATTTTAAATTGTTCTTACTTTTTAAAAAATGATAATACCCTATAAACAAATAATTAAAAATAAGTTACCCTAACTACATCTGAATGTATTGCCTTTTCTAAGATTACTTTAATCTAAGATTACTAACTATATTGATAAATTAGTATTTTCTAGGGAATAATCTCCCAAAATTAATAATAATGAATATTAAAAATAAAGTTTAATTTTGTATAAACTTTACAATATTAAAGAAAAAGAAACAGTTACAAACATCACAGCATCCAGTTATGAGGGAAGCACACAGCCAGAGACCATAAAATATCTTTGTTCATAAATGTTCCAATAATCACTTAGAGAATTCGTCTATTAAGAGATCATAAAGGTAATTAAAACATTGTGATCACATGACTACTGTTATTTAGAAAGGGTTTCTTGAAAAACAGGCTGTTTTTGTTTTTGTTATTGTTAATAAATAAACTTAGCTGGTAAATTTAAAGGCCTATTTAAAGATTATTAACCACTTGACCTATAAAGTTAATGAAAAGGATCTGACAGCTGCTCGTAAGAGAAAAGCAATGAGAAACTGGAGAAAAATCTCTTTTATTAAAGATTAATTATTAGATAAGGTAATTATATTTGCAAAATTTTTACTTACATAATTTTTGGTAATACACTAATATAGTTAAGACTTCAGTAAGCATACTATCTAAATTCTTTGGTCTAGAATTAAGGACATGCAGTTTATCACCACTTCATAGTTTTGTGATCTTTTTTTTTTTTTTTAATGTTTTATTTATTTCTAGGAGAGAGAGAGAAAGACAGCGTGAGCAGGGGAGGGTCAGAGAGAGAGGAAGTCACAGACTGAAACAGGCTCCNTCTATCATTTTGCATCATTTCTTATGTGCTCAATTTAATTAAAAATACTTGAAGTTATCATTGACAATTTACTTGCAGACCACTTTTGTTATTTTTCAATCTATTCTTGGATTGTGGTAATGTTTGCTTTTCTTTCAACTTCTACTTTGCAAAATTTGTTTCCTTTCGCTCTGAGTTACTATAGAATATTTTTTAAGTAAAAAAGTTGATATGAATTTTTTTTTTAATTTATTTCTAGGAGAGAGAGAGAGACAGCGCGAGCAGGGGAGGGTCAGAGAGAGAGGAAGTCACAGACTGAAACAGGCTCCAGGCTCTGAGCTGGCAGTCAGCACAGAGCCCGATGCAGGGCTTGAACCCACGAACCGCGAGATCATGACCCAAGTGAAAGTTGGACGCTTAACTGACTAAGCCACCCAGGCGCCCCCATAGTTTTGTGATCTTAGACAAGCTAACTAAACTCTCTGAGCCTGAGGTTTATCGTCTTTAAAATAGGGAGAGTAAAGAGTAGCTCACTCAAAGATTTGGTGTGAGGTTAAATGACATAGTCTCCATGTTAGGACAGCAGCTGGCACAACCTGAGCCTCATTAAGATGACCTTATTCATCTAAACCTGGATCCGTTAACATAGTCCCATCCTGCACATACTGAAAAAAGGATTACATTTTCCCTGTTAAAGTACCCATGCTATGAGGGTCTTATTAAATCTTCAAAATTCATGCATGCCACGGTGACCAGAAACTATAGCGTGCTATTCACTTATATTTATGATGTTGAGGCATGAGAAAAGTACCATTTATTGATGAACAACTAACTTTAAATATTTTCAAATGAAATGAACACATATGTCTTGAAAGTGCCTTGTGGTTGGCTTGGTTCTCTCTGTGGACACTCACATGCAACTCATTTCAGACTGAGGTTTATGGACAGGATGGTTTCTCTTTGTGATTATATTTAGAAAACTACTCTGCAACAAGAAGAGATCCAGAAATTGTGATAAATGTGGCTTCTAAGGCACAGAGTTGAACTACTTCAAAGGACGTATCTAAGTTTCCTTATCAAATTTCCATTTCCTGCAATCGAGGAAAAATAAAATTTGAAGACAACTACTTAAAATTTTATTATAATCTTAATACTACTAAGGGTATTTTACAATTTCATATGTATACTAATCATTATCTCTAAAACTATTTTTATGTCACACTTTACCAAAGTAAAACCTCTATTGGACTAATTGCTTAACTTCTACCAAGTCATAAAAATAAGAATTCTCACTAAGGCAGTGGTCAATATGGATATCGCAGGATAATGTAGTAAAAAGTCTACAAATTCATGTTTATTCTTTGGGATAGGAGTGAAATTGATAAGAGCAACGATTCTCTAATTGGTGGTGTAATCGCTGCTCCTATGAGAGGGCACACTTCTGTTCTAGAGTTGGAAAAATACATGGATAAATACAGAGATTGCTTCTACCCTTAGCAATTACTGATAACTAAGATAGCAGTGGCCCTCCATTTCTGCAGTCTATAATGCACATGACTTGCCGGGGGCCCAATTACCTAGGCGAAAACACAAACTCCTAGTTAAGTGTGGGACAGAATTTTTTACACTGAGCCTTTTAATCATCAGAAATAGACGTGAAACATTGAATTAACATAGGATGGGATTAAGAGAATTGACAGGACACAAGTTTAGGCATGAACAAAACTAGCTACTAGGTGGTTTAATAGATGTTTGGCTTCGGCAAAGTTAAATTATTGGTGCCTCAATGTCTTCACCTGCAAAATGGCAATGATAACTACTTACTGAGGGCCACTGTGAGGATTAAATAAGTCAATATATACATATATATATACACTTATATATATATACGTACATATATATATATATATATATATATATATAGTGAAGAGTGCCTAATAAACTCAACTATGTGCTTCTAACACCACATTTCTGAATATTCCAAGTATTCCAGTTCTCTTCACCAAATATAGGAACGGCTCTCTTTTGATTTTAGGGTTTGCTTCTGAACAATTTTTCTCATTTGATTCAATATAGAAAATGGTTTTTTCAAGACCTACTATATTTGTCTAGTCTTGTTTTTCATAGAGCATAAACCTGAAAGGTTAAGGAGAATGAAAATTTGTTTTAAAGAAAACATAAAAGCCCCTAATTTCTACTATATAAAAATACATGTGGACAATATCAGTCTGAGAACTGGAATTAATTAACCTTGAGCAAAAGAATATGTTGGCAGAAGGTCAAGAGAAATGCTTGGTCCTGTCACTTAATATCATTAAGGCCAGTCAGGGCTCCAGTTGACTTAGGTCTTCCTACTCAGCTGTTTCCTGTTCTCCTTTCCCCTCCCCCTTCTTTCAGTAAACGGCTTGCTGCAGTTTACCAATGGTCTTGAGAGGTTAATTATCTCTTTAAACACCTCTGTTAAACAAGGTTCTCTCTTCTCCATAATCATAACCCAAAAATAACAGTTTTTATTTATGAAGTACTTACCATGTATCAGGCACTGTGTCGCGGCATTTATATACTTTTTAGCATTTTATGCTCATGACAACATCCTAAGATTGGCTCAGTAAGTAATCTGCCGCCATCGTGTGGCTCAGAAATGGCAGAGCCAAGTTGTGAAGCCAGGCAGATTGGAAGCACCGCAGCCTTAGCCCTCTAATCACTACATGGCCCATCAATAGACACTTTGAACTGTTCTCTCATGCACAGAGTTCTCAACCTAAGATACTGGAAGACACTTTCTGGGGGAGATTTGGTCAAGTTGCCACTTTAATTAACTTCCTGACAGGAAAGGGGGGAAAAGTCCAGGACATTGTTTCTGATTCCAAAAAGGTTATACTCTTTTGGAGACTCAGAAAGCTGAGGAGGCGGAGGCCAAAATAAATACATAAAGGAGGTAGGCATTATATATTTAATATGTGATATTAAAACTACTAATATAACGTGAGAAGTTTCAAAGTTAACTTTTGTGTGATTCATTTCATATGTTCTGCATTAATAAAAATTACCATAATCTAAAATAAACTATTCTATTAGGTAAAAAGTATGTAAAAACAATATTGTTGGGCCAATTTTTTTAGTTTCTATGGAAATATTAAGAGAATGAATCCAAATCACACCTTTTAATAGATTTTGAATAAACCAAGGTAACTGATCATGGATTCAGCCTGGATGGGAATGTTCGGATCAAGACACAAACTGGTGGTTCCTAACATTTACAGAATACAAGAGGTCAAAAGCTAAATGCCTAGTTGTCTAAGAGCCACACTGTTGTCAATACATGAAAGAACTTACGTAAATTAAAAATAGAATTCTCCTTATGCTACCTAACCCCTTTTCCTGAAGAATTTCACTTAAAAGTAGAACCACACTGATTCTATAATCATAACTATACTTTCCTTGGTAAACACACTGAAGGTATCTAAAATGTTATAGTTCTCTATTGTAACTCCTTTACTAGGTTTATTTGTAGAACAGATAGGAAACCCATCAACTGGAACTCTGTTTTTCAATATTAAATGAGATATGGCCACGAGTTAGTTAATATAAGGATGATCTCAGACTAATTTAATATCATCCTTTTTCTTATGAGTCGCAAAGTTCAAAGATCTCATGAGAACTCTGATAGGAATAGAAAGGAACACTGACAAAAGAACTTGTCATCATTGCTATAAAAAAAATATATTCCCTTAGGAAGTAGATTTTTGATCAATAGTTTCTTGCTATTAAAAATAAAAATTGTGAAAGTATGTATGAGTGTTCCTGTGTATATATAAACACACACATACTATATATGCCCACACACATATACAAGTTTCTCCTGCTATCTGAAAGTACAGCATTCCTATTAAATCTGAAATTTATAAGCTGAAATGGTGTTAAAGCCAAGAGGCAGCTACCATTTTGTAAAAGTGGAAATCCTCATTGAATTTCTTTTGGTTATGGCAAACAGCTACTAATGTAGGTCTTTTGTAAAAGCAAAGTGGCATAAAGTGAATTTTCAGATAGCAGGGAAACATGAAAATATACATCTTTAAAAAGATTCTTTCCAAGACTTGCAGATTGAAGGTACTCCTTATAACACAATCACATGTCAAAGGTGATACTTATACTCCTAATACAAACTTTTTCTTAACTACACTTAGAGCAAAAATCAATGGTATTTTAATCAGTTGTAACAGAGATTCTACCAACAAAAATAGGTAATTTTTAAGACTGTCTGAAAGGCAAATATAAAAATATCTTTGATGAAGAACCTCATCCTATGTGTATATTCTACTTTGAGATAATAAGCACAGTGGGTGAGCACAGTATTATCATTTTGAAATAGTGTTGATTTCACTTTTAGACTTAACCTTTAAAATTTCTATATATATATAGTTGAGGAAGTGTTTGTATTAAGAGTATAGGCTTTGTATTTCTAGCTCTCAGATGCATACGATCTGTAGCTCTTGGCCAGAATCTTTTTAAGGCACTTGATCATTTCGTGAGGGCTATTCATGTTAAAGCTAAAAACGCAATCTACAAATCCAGGCAGACACTGAAATCGGACACTTAACTGACTGAGTCACCCAGACGTCCCTGGTCAATCTATAATTTAAATATTTGTGTTATTTATTTATATTATAAATATTTACATTTTGCATTTCTTTTATATTTTAAATAATTGTAATAAAAACTTTTAAGATAAAATTTTCAACGAATTCAACTAATCATTATAATTTCTTTCCACACCCCAGTGGATCATCCTGTGTATTTTTCTTTTAAATATTTTTTTAATGTTTTATTTATTTCTGAGAGAGACAGAAAGAGAGAGAGAGAGACAGCGTGAGCAGGGGAGGGTCAGAGAGAAAGGGAGACACAGAATCTGAAACAGGCTCCAGGTTCTGAGCTAGCTGTCAGCACAGAGCCTGAAGCGGAGCTCAAATCCATGAACCATGAGATCATGACCTGAGCCAAAGTTAGATGCTTAACCAACTGAGCCACCCAGGCACCCCCATCCTGTGTATTTTTGAAGTGTAAGTAAATCTCCGACTTTAAAAACTACTGGCATAGTGAGTGAAAAAATGATTTCAACCTATCTTGGAAATCCCTTCACAAATTTATCCTATTTTTTCAGTCTTCCCATAAATGAATCACTCATGGCAAGTGAGCCGACTGTTAGGACAGAACAAGAAACAGGGCAGGAAACTGAGACTATGCTATTTTATGGTTGGAAATGCAGTCTAGATGAGTAGAAATCCAACTATACTAAAAACTAGAGGTCAGCAACTAAATAAATGGCAAGCCAGCTACACTAACAAGCAAAGGATCTGAGTGAGAGGAGCAAGTCAGGAATCTCACTCAGCCAGGCAGAAATTAGAACACACAGGTCATAGGAGCGCAAAGAACAAAGGGAAAAAAATAAAAATAAAAAACTCAAGCAGGCAGATGAGAACCCTGAGGTACATACAATGGCAAGGCTTCTGGAATGGTAACAAGGTCAAGGAGGCAGGAATCAGGAGATCCACTTGAAGCAGCACAGGGGTTGGTGAAAGGACAAGGAAACAGATGTGAGGCCCAAGCAACAAAGCAATTTGATACTGAAGCAATTTTCTGTTATGGCCAGGAAGTTTCTGACATGTTTCCTACTGGATCCTTTCCCAGAACCTGGCTACTGTGATCGTGTGCATTGCAGCAGATACATAGGAGTGTCTGCAGAAAAGGTAAAGTAAGGAAGAGGAATCAAGGAAACATTCTCCAGAGCTTGGACTTCTGCTATGATGCCCCCAACCTCCTGTAGCATTCTGCCCCCCATTCATCCTTAAAATCACACTCATATGCTACCCCTCCCACTAGCCCTTCTTTATCATCTCTACTCTGAATTTCTAGAGCAATTATTTTATCCTCTGGGCATTTTAACACAACTGTGTATAGCCCTGCTTTGTTTGTTTTAAGCATCAGCTTTCCCAGAGAGATTCCAAACACCCAAAGAGCTATGGATTCATGTTGCCCTTGATTTTGAGTAGAATATTTCTTAAACGTTTCTGAGAGTTCTTTGGATACTGTGTTATCACTCTTCACTCAGATAAATATCCAGAAGGGCAAATGCACACAATATTTAGTATATAACTGTGTGTGAGAGCAAGTAACTTATCTGAGATAATTAGAATAAAATGCTGCCACTGAATTCACAGTAAAGGTGAACAAATAAAAAAAAAATGGCTTCTGTACCAAAATACAATAGGCACAGATTTCTTCACTTGTGTGAGATATGACGAATTAGAAAATACTGGATGCTAGTCATTAAAGTATTAGTTAGTAGTATCCACCCGTGGATGGATTACTAGAACATTCATTCCATAATGAATGACAAATTCCATAAACAGCTTCAATATCCCTGCTGTCAAATACTTACTAGACAGTGGCACAGATGAACACAGGGATACAGATATGAAAAAAGCATCATCTCAGCCTTAGGAAAACCCAGAGAATATAAAATATTTCAGAGGCACCTCATCAAGTCCAGAAAAACTACCCAGCCATTTGACATTGGGCATGAAGAATTCATGCCAGGAATTCACCAGGCAAAGAGAGAAGAAGTTGCAGGTGACAGCAGAATCCACAGTGGTAAAGACAGGAGAGCACTGGAATATGGGTGAGGGGCAGAGGAAGATGTCCAAAAGAGAAGGGATGCAAAGGGGGACTGAGCATGGGTTGGTATTTGGAGCATATGCTATGCTAAGGAGTTTAGACTTCATCTTGGAGGCAGTAAGGAGTCATGGCCAGTTTTTAGGAAGTGATGCATAACATTTGGGCTTATTCTTTTGTTTCCCAAGTTACCTAGTTTTTTTTTTTTTTAAAAGCCAGCTGATTTTCAGACTATCTTTGAGAATAATTCAAAACACACACAACATTAGGTTGAAAGAGAAATATCCACAGTAGCACACCATTTAATGTATTAAATAATAACGTACCTAAAAACGAATTTGCTGATTGATTTAGTTTATACTATTTCCTAGTTATGTTTTCTAGGTGGATCTTACTTAACTTTGAACAAATTAAGTGCTGCTTGGACACCATCTGGGAATCATGGACCACAAAAGAAGCCACTTTCTGAGGTCTGACAGGTCTACATGTACATCTCAACACTATTTGAGAATATAGACTACTATTTTTTTATTTGAGTTATTCATGTCCCAATGGATGATTAGTCTATCTATTCCACCTTTTTTCGTATTAAAAACAGAAAGCCAAAAAGAAAAACAAACCCCTGACCTGCTTCCCTCTCCATTTGGGGTACATTCTTATTTCTTTGTAAAGTATATGTGATAAGTGACCCATAGTCCACACTGTGTTCCAAACAAAATATCACTATTCCAAAATTATACTGCCAGTTACTGAAATACAAGAAAATACTATTATTTAAACTCACAGAGATACTAGTATGATTGTCCCATTTGAAAGAGATAAATATTGCTCAATATTTAAAAAAATAAGCCTTGGTGTGTATTATAAAACAAACATAAGAAAGTTATCGCTATCTGAAATCACGCACAATATCATTTCATGGAAATATTTTGGGGTAATGACTTTCAAATGAATACAGGAAGAATGTTATTAAAAAGAACAAAGATTAGGAAATATACTGTAGCACATAATCCTGCAGTAGGGAAGGGAACAGTCTCTTATGATCTAATAGGATTTTTCCATTCTTAACTTGGTTAATCTTAGACACAAAGCAAATAAATCACTCTTGGTTTCTAAAAGTCCACAGTGATACTCAAAGGAAATTAATTCCCTTTGCTAAACATGGTTCACAAAAACATATTATTAAATTCAGCTCAATGAAAATTCTAGATTTATTAAAGTAAATGGGATGTCATTTTCCCCCTAAAATCAAGGATTTTCCCATCCGTTTCCAAAGAGTTTCTATAACACAAAAGTGGCTTTCCAATATTGAGAAAGAGTTATTGCATGTGGTAGAATGGCAAAGGTATGATGTTGGCATAGTGGAGAGCTTGGTGAACTCAGTGTGGTAAAGAGGTCAACCCTTGAAAAATGAAAGCAGAGTGCTGCCTTCAGAAAAACTCAGGTACACCATCACTTTGAAATGTGAGGAGAAAACAACCTGATTACAGGTGAAACTGTGATTACAATCCTTACCATACAAGCTACTATCTACTACGTTGGAATTAAAATGTTATCGTCACTTAAAAACACTTATTTAGAGCCTAATTGTAAAAGTATAAGGCAGGGATTGTCCTCTAGGTGTTAAAAATCAAAGACAGGCACTTATATGGATGCACACACATTAAAACGTGAGATTAAACGGCCAGAGCACATATATTAGGGGAAAATGAAGCATTAGGATTTCTCAGTTAAAAGGTAGCACACTGTAGCTGGGAGGCAACATGTGTTACTGGGTTGAGAGCAGAACAGCTATGGAAATTCTTTTTCCCAAATAAATAAACTATGTGGAAAGAATCTGGTCTTTGGTCAATCAGAAGAGTTTGATGAAAGATCAAGGATTTCAAAATCTGTTAGAAAGTTCACAGAACAGGTATAATCTGTAAGTCTCCAGAGGTGAGTGGTGAGGGAAAAGAGGACAAGCAACTGAGTCATGGAATACCTGCTCAAAGTTGATTTCTGAAAGGAAGGAATGACTTGGAAAACTGGTGTGCTGAAGGAAAAGAATCAATAAAGACCGAGAGATTCAAACCAGGGGTCTTCCTGGACTCCTCTTTTTCTCTCACAGGCAACATCTAATCCAACAGCAAATCCGGTTTGCTTTACCTTCAAAATATAGTGCAAACCTGAAACCTCTTTTCCCCACTACCAATGTCTAGTTCACGCCGTCACTATCTTTCACCTGGACTCCTGCAACGACATCTTCACTGTTGTCTTTTTTCGTTGTTCTCCAACATCTGCTATTCACCACAGTCCATCCTCCACCCAGCCGCCAAAACTTTGTCATGGCTTCTCATCAGATTTAGAATAAAGCAAAATTAGTTTATCAAAAGCAAGTGGACATGACATTATCTGGCCCCTATGTCTTCTCCCTCTAAATTCATCCCCCTCCATTCTCCAGTCTGGCTTCACCTGACTCTGTTGGTTTTCAAAGCAAAATCCCAAATACCTATTTCATGAAACACTGAAATTGGGCCATGTACAGACACTGTTTAATCTGTGTCTTCTCTTAGGGGAATCTGCTATTTGAATGGAATTACAGAAATTTGTATTTGGGAGTAACAACAACAGTGATTTACCTGATTACAGACAAACAAAAAAGTATAAGACAGGCGTTTTCAAATTCATCTTTAAGTTAAGAACAATAAACGTTTGCTACAGAAGACACAAAGCAGGGCCCATGACTATAAGTGAATACATCCCTCCTGAAGTAGGATATATGTTCATCGATACTGCATGTGTGGGAATGAACAGAACAGAAACGGTAAAATAAGAGAAATAGGGAGAAAGAGATGTGTCACAGATGCCAAAATGTGCCAAACATACCACATGGAGCTGCAAAAAGTAGAGGAGAAAGGGCTATAGCCTGAGTTGCAAAGTGTGAGCAACAAGAACACTAGTCTGTAGACATCTATTGGCACAAATGACTGTCATATACACCATGCTCACGGGTTATGGGTTAGTAAGACAGACAGATTCCCAGCACCCTTGTATCCTTTTCCAATATGTGTGTTACAGACTATACTTTCCCATAGAAACCATGCTATGAGATAGTGAGGCTTTCTGAATAAACCACATAATTCTATCTAATCATGATGATACTGTCTGGATAATGCATACTTTTTAATAAAAAAGACACCGACAACAACTTTTGTATATCACAGCCATGCTATGGATTAAACTATCTCTTGGGAGACAGCAAAACAGTCTAAACCCTAATTTAAAAACAGCATTTGCATCCTAAACCTCTGAGTATGGTCAAACTGCTAAAATGCACAGCAATTACAAATCAGAAGCTGATAATTATGTAAGCAGTCTGAGCAAAAGTCAAATGGATTCACACTCATTCCCAAGGGGACAGCTCTTGGGTGCAAAGGTTTGGAGGCAATGGAGGAGGGGCTAGAGATATCACACCACACAAAAAAGCCATCTGGATTTCTCAACTTTGGTCTAGATGAATACTTGACTGTATTCACTTCTTACTTCCATTGGCCTGACTCTGGCCAGAATCTGAAAAATACATCTTCCTAAACAGGTGAGGTCAGGACTAAGATAAATCCAAATGCCTTAATACGTTCCACATTTATGAGTATTCACAAATAAACCTGTTAGAAGTACTTACAACTGTACCTTTGTCCTACTTAAACTACTATGAAATCAACTGACAACATGTTTTCTACTTGGGCCTAGTGGCTGGGAAGAATCCTTGAGTAGGAACCAGTCAAGTCTCTGATTTGGAGTAAGTTTAGTGCCCTAGTCACAAAATGACTGCACTCTGAAAACCTCAAATTATTACATCTCCTGAGGAAAAAGATAGCAGAATCTTAAAAAATGGAAAAAGCTTGCTGAGGGAGAAATTAACTTCTGCACATTCTATTAAAATTCTACAGTGGGGAGGAACTCTGCTGCTGGTTGGGGAGGGGAATGGGAAATCCCTGAAAGCAAAGTTCCCCACACTTCACAGTGACTTATGCCGGTGGTGGTAATGAAGTCTGGTAATAGAAGACTGTTATTTTATTCTCTGTAATTTTTTGTATGTTTTAATTCTTCAAAAGAATGCTGCTGGATGAAAATCTATGCCTTTATCTCTTTGATACCAACCGTTCTTTTCCTTTTAAGACAAGGATCACAAACCCAAATGCCTATAAGGCCCAACAGTTAATATAAGTGAGGGAAGACTGCAGGACAAGAACTGTGTCAAACCAATGGCCACACACCCATGTCAAGAGGTCTCTGTTCCTTAGAACCAGCTCTCAGCTGCTGCAAAGAAACGCAAGCAGTAGTGTTGCCAGATTTAACAATTTTTTGAAACCAAAAGTCTGTTTTCTTGGTTGAAATTTCCTGATTTTTAAATCTCGGCAAATGACTTAAAAAAACAAAACAAAACAAAACTTCTGTAAAGGGTCAAATAAAAGGGATTTTCAAAGGTAATTTTGTCTATAAGATTCAAGGTTCATCTTTTTGTTTTGTATACAAAACCATATTCACATTAAAGTCTGAGAAGCATAGCTTTAGATTAAAAAAAAAAAAGAAAGAATGCATAGTCTGTGTGCAGAAGTCTGGGCATCCAAGCAATGGCTTTTGGACAACTATTAAATCTTCATCTAAATGGAGACGTCCCTATTTAAATGAGAACATTTCCGAAGTATTACTTTCTGCTGGTAAAGTTTGTTCCATTCTATTTATTATTATGTGTCTATACCATGTGACAGATTAAACAAGACTAGTGGATCTAAAACAGGGGCTAGGTGATATAACTTCACTCAAATAGTAAATAAAAGAAGTATGTGTGTTTTTCTTATATTGCCTATTGGACATGAAATTTGTGGTGAGAAACAGTGCAAGGAAAAGTCAATCAAAGAAGGGGAAAAGAGGCATGGATCAGCACAAAGCATCCTAAGAACCTCTCTTCCAAAGAACTGATGGATGGCATCACCCTGGGTAACAGACAAGTTGGTGAGGTCTGTCAGGTGCATGAGAATGGTGGCTGGGCAAAACTCTAGCAGGCTAAGATGCAAGACACTCACTCTTGATACCAGACTGCTTAGTGAGGTGGATCAGATCAGAGAAATGGCAGGGGGAGTGGAAGGAATGGACTGTGAATGTCTGGAAGGTACAGAAGGTTGGCACACCATGCCTGGGGAAGCCTGAAAGTCCATTCAAAGAAAGGAGAAAAAGTATATAAGTGTCTGATGTATAAAGATTAGCAGTGGGGTGCAAAGAAAGAGGATGAAATGAGGCAGGGAGCAGAAAGTCTAAATTCCTTACATTAGAAAGCTGCTGAGGTCCCAGCCAGCACAAAACAGGGCCTAAAGTCAGACCCAGGAAAGAAGCAAGAATGCAGGCAGGCTCTTGGTATGGGGAAGAGGCAGACTAACAACAGGTTTCCAGATTCAGCCAAATTTTCTCAGCTTTGTTGCTTTTGGCTAGGTAGGGGATGTTTACCTATTGAAGGCCAGACAGAGTAGAGAACAAAACCTCAGATAGATATGGAGGCTGCTCTGTTCCCTAAGTAGGCTCAGGGCCTGAAACACCATCCTGAAAGTCTGGGGACTGTCCTGGGACAGAGCAGCATATCTTCAACTGCAAGTGAAAAACACTGTGATTCATCTGCCAGTAAGCTTTCTATCTGATGTATTTATGCTAAAACACAACATCTAGGAAGTTCAACTGTTCCATTTACTTTGCAAACAGGGTATGATCAGGAAACTATTTAAAGAAAGAGTTAAAAAACAGTTTTGGAGAAGCTAAATGCTTTTTTCCTTTGTCATGTGTGACCTTTGAACTTTATGTTTACATAAAAAAGACAGGCAACCGGCAGAGTCTACTGTAATCTTTAACCATAACTGATTTCCAAGAATCTGTGATACCATCCCCAGTTCCTTCGGTTCAGTTAGTATCAATGAGTTACTGCTTTTAAGTTTATTCAAGCACGCTAAAAAATCAGACACAATGAAAATGCTAACCTACATGAAATTGTGAAACTTTTTATTTGGAGCGAAAGTATTTCAGCAAATCCCAAATCCCAATGATGACATCTGCTGCAAATACGAGAATACAGTAATGACTCAACACTGACTAAGAGAATTCAACTGTGGAACTTGTCTGTTTATCGGGCTTTAAAAACAAATTTCTATGACCAACGTGAAATGTAGGAGGTAAATTAAAATATGTTAACGACATAAGGCAATGAAATGACCACTGAGGACCCAACAAAGGTGAATTGCTGAGATCCTCCTTCTTGCCCCAAACACAGTGATTAAAGTCATTAGACTCTTCTGTTCTGGTTCTAGACAGAACGTGTTATCCAGTATTATCTCTTTGTCTGCAAAGGATCGTCAGCATTTAATAGTCATACATGACAGAATGAAATCAACTTGAAATTCACATTATCGCTTTGAAGTGTTTTCAGGGGTTAATACATATAAATGTACCTAGGGACAATGAAAGTGGAAGCACTTGCAAAAGTAATGCTGTACCCATTGACACAAGAGTGTGTGTTTCTTAGGGAACATGCCAAGCAATTTTGTTCACTTGAAATTGTCTGTCTTATTTTTAAGATCCTGCTAGGCCTGGAGGGAAATAGATCAAGGTAAAAGCAATCAAATCCAGGAAAGTCTGGTTCAGATCAGCAGAGGCCAGGTGGACAGGGCATGTCGCCCTCTAACCTCTTCATCATTACTGTTAGGGGCTTTGGTAAGTCACAGCCAAGTCCCTGAAGCTGTGCTTCCCTTTCTGATGGTGTTCAGCTGCATAAGCACATCACCCCATCTACACATTCTCTAATGGAAAGGCACAATGGAAAAGACTTTCTTATCCTCTCACTAAGCAAACACAAACCAGAGAAAGCCTCAGAGACAAAAATGATAGCCCTCAAAAAAGGAGTATCTGTTGACGAATAAAGCCAATAAATGTAAAGGTAAGTAAGTTCTCATCATCTGGGATCTCCTAAAAGAGGAAAATCAATGTATTTCCACTTCTTTTTTATTTTCTGCACACAGGTAAAAAGTTATTTTCAAGTTGATTTAGTCCTGATATAATATTAAGAGTGGAATGCAAAATGTGCAACTACCTTTTGGGGGGTACAAAAAAGGGAAAACCTGGTTATTGGTGAGTTAATAATATATTGAGTGATGTTTTGCTAGGCACTGTACTAAGCTTATAGAAATTCATGGACTACTCATCTAATGAATCTAATTCTAAACTATGTGTGAATTATGCACGTATATATTTACATCCACACATTACTATTCTAAGCACTTAACACTTTATTATTCAAATTTTATATCTGATAAAATAGGCCCCAAATTATCAAGTAACAAGAAAGGGTATAAAATCCAGATCTCCTGAATTCTCTGTCAATACTCACAATTAATCATGTTTATATGTTGTTTTTGCTTCCATATGATAATTTTCATTTGTCTGAACTAAATTAATTTATAAAATTAAATTTTAATTTCTAAGTGTTTATATTTCCACAAAATGTGTAGCAAATGTGCTAAACCTTGTGCTGGCTCAGTGGCATTCTGGATTCAATACTATTTTTCTAAGTTAAGACATTTTCCTCTTTAAAACACATGTACAGGGACATGTGTTCAGTTGGTTAAGTCTCCAACTCTTGATCTTGGTTCAGGTTATGATCTCATGGTTCATGTGTTCAAGCTCCACTTGGGGCTCTGCACTGTGCTCTAAATAAATACACTTCAGGAAAAAAAAAAAAAACAAATACAAACAACAAAACAGAAGTTTTAGTAAGACATAGCTATTTGGGAAATTCATATAAAAGAAATCATTCTTTTGATCAATCATTTGAATCAAGATTCAAATTTCATAATCTCTCCAAACTTTAGGTCTGTGTTTCCTGGGACTTCATAATCCACACACTCCCTCGGGCAGCCTGCCAACAAGACTGTACCATAAGGGGTATTTCATCGAGCCCCAGCAGTTCTCTCCTCGTGCATTTAACACTGTTCTGTGCTGGTGCAGGAACAAGAAGTTCACGAGAAGGTTATTTTTTGTTTCTTTTTCTTGAGAAATCATAGTGCTTACTTTCTTACTCACATGGGGTATTTATTTTGTTAGCTGCACTTCTAATACATATATATTAAAACCATAAAAATAAAAACAGAGCAATCAGGGGCCAAACACACTGAATGCTGTCAATTGTCTCAATTCTGAATAATGAACCCCCATGCTTAAAAACTGAGTAGCAAACAATTCACTGTAACATCAGATTTATTGTTTTTAAATTTGATCACTTCAGGTGAAATTTATAAGTTAAAATGATAAATTTCTTTCCTTAGACTTTGAAATATCTCAAGAAAACAATGTCAGATCTACTGCAATTAAACTAATTTATGATAAATGAAAAAAGTATTTGTTTTCAACTGCATAAAATCTATTTAACCTGACTATCTGATAGTCAACCATATCAGAAGCTGGGGTTCAAGGACTTATCTGCACCCCTACTGGCAGTTTTGAGCCTAGACACATCAGAGCACATCTCATTCTGTTTTTTTTTTTTATGTTTATTAATTTTGAGAGACAGAGAGAGAGAGAGAGCATCAGCAGAGGAGAGATAGAGAGAGATGGAGATAGAGAATCCCAAGCAGGCTCCACACTGTTGGTGCAGAGCCCGATGCCGGGCTCGATCTCAAGAACTGTGAGATCATGACCTGCGCCAAAACTCAGAGTTGGATGCTTAACCAATTGAGCCACCCAGGTGCCCAGAGCACATCTCATTCTAATGAAGGGCACAAATCTATAGATAAAACAACTTGCAATTCAACTATCTGCATGCAATTAATAGATTAATGCAGTGTTCAATTAAGGCAAAGTTCAATTTAAGTCCTTTAACTTGAAACTTACTGTTATGAAGAGTCAAATGGTCTATGTATTTTCTTAAATTGAGAAAAAAAAGAAAGTAAATTAAAAAATTTAAAGGCATGCTAGATATACCAAGGCCTGGTCTACCTCTTGACCCCATCTTCTAAGACTTCCTATCTTATGCACTAAGTTATGGCTACACAGTCCTTTCTGTTGCTCTGGCATGTCAAGCTTGTTTTAGTCTCTGGGTCCTTCTTTGCACTTGCTATTTTCTCTCCCCACAATGTTCCTACCACAGTTTTTGCATTTCCTCTCAGTCATCTCCACAGGATGCCTTCTCGGACACCATGTCCCTCCAAATGATTTTCACCATAACACTTAGCACTACCTGAACTGTGTTTGTTTACTCCTTTATGTCAGTCTCAAATGTAAAGGTATTTATGCCCATAGTAGAAACCTTGACCTTTTCTGTTCACCACTGTGAACATGGTTGCCTGGTCTTTATCAGAAACTAAATGAATATTGATTAATATTAAGCTAATGAAACATTCTGATTTAAGAAACAAGACTTTGCTTTTTAATACTGACATTCTTTTTTTAAAAAATTTTTTAATGTTTTATTTATTTCTGAGAGAGAGAGAGACAGCGTGAACAGGGGAGGGTCAGAGAGAGAGGGAGACACAGAATCCGAAACAGTCTCCAGGCTCTGAGCTGGCTGTCAGCACAGAGCCTGACGCGGGGCTTCGAACCCACGAACCATGAGATCATGACCTGAGCTGAAGTTGGATGCTTAACCGACTGAGCCACCCAGGTGCCCCTAATACTGACATTCTTAATTTAATTAAAATTTATCTTGAAGAAATTCAAGGTAAATAATAAATTAGCTTCTACATTTTCATTCTTGGGAATAGATACTCGGTGCCCTGTGTCCTGCTATGCCCATACCCGGGTGCTATGCCAGCTACACTCAGGGAGCCCAATGGAGTCTGAGAAGCCAATGTGCCTCGTGCTGTCAGTGAGTGATGCACTCTTAACAAAGTCATGAAATATCAGTGAAATAATTATATTGGGAAGAGAACAAAGCTTATTAGTCTACTCAGTTTTGTCAGCCAGCTACCATACAGTGCCTCCCATTACCCTTAGTAAGTCTTCAACTCACCAAGCAAAGGCAAGCTATTTCACCTACTCACTTTATATGCTGCTGTGTTGCAGTTAACATTACATGAAATTGTGCAGGTATTCCTAATGTTTAAGAAAGTGATCAGCAAAAGCAGATGGGGCAGGCAGGGGTATGGAAAGAACAATGAAAATGAATACAGATCTGAGAGTCTGAAGGAGGTCTGAGAATGATGAGAACCTTTGCCAAAACTTAAGCCTCAGAACTTACTCCTTCTTCCTTGGGAACAGCATGTGCTACAGGGTGGGGCAAGATGATTTTACTGCCAGATTTTTGATGCTGTGCTCAATTTAGTTTTCATTGTTTGCACTGGGGGGCTTATTTTGAGTCACATACTCTATTACTGTTAACATGAGAGAACATCTATTAATATTTTGAGTCTTTATTAGAGTTTAAGAGTAAGCTATAATTTAGCCTTAGATGATCTTTTAAAAGTACGCTGAATTTCTAAGTGGGATTTATTTTTATACTCAAATCCTCCTTTTTATGTCTCCCCATACTAGTTTTGAAGGCAGCAGTGGTAAAGAATTTTTTAAATGTATGTATACCTAAAATATTGGAAATGCACTGAAAATGTGGACAATACAGTAACAATCTTCACATAAACAACTTTTTGCTACATATGGCAGAACTTGTAAAAAATAAATATTGAATTAGCTAATTTTTCTTAATTTAATGTTTATGGTTAATTCTTGAGAACAAAACTACATATAATGGATTCAGATTCTTTTACAACATGCTGAAGGTGTAACTGATACAGATGGTTCTCTTTTGTCTCTCATAAATACTTAAATATATACTTTTAAAAAAGCACAGAGAATGAAATCTACCAGATTTAACAAAAAAGTTCTTCAAATACAGAGGATATTTATTTATTTATAAAATACTTTATTTTGTAAGTAATGTCTATACTCAACATGGGGCTTGAATCCATGATCTGAAGATCAAGAGTCTCATGCTTTACCACTAAGCCATCCAGGCACCCTATTATAGAGGACTAAATTTTAAAGGAAATGCAGCATTGTTACTTTCAACTGCTGGTAGTAAAGTGGCAAGTGAATGTGCTTTTAAAATTATTATTCAATGGCGTGCCTCAGTGGCAGTGCCTGAAATCAGGCAGTTGAGCATCTGGCTTCAGCTCAGGTCATGATCTCATTGTTCATGGGTTTAAGTGCCATGTTGTACTCTGTGCTGACAGCTTAGAGCCTGCTTGTGATTGTCTATCTCCTCTCTCTGCCCCTCCCCTACTCACTCTCTCTCTCTCTAAAAATAAACATTAAAAAATTTTTGTTGGGGGCACCTGGGTGGCTCAGTCGGTTAAGTGTCCAACTTCAGCTCAGGTCAGGATCTCATGAGTTCGAGAACTGTGTTGGGCTCTGTGCTGACAGCTCAGAGCCTGGAGCCTGTTTTGGATTCTGCCTCCCTCTCTCTCTGTCCTTCACCTGCTCATGCTTTGTATCCCTCTCTCACAAATAAACAAACATTAAAAAAAATTAATTTTTTAAAAAAATTATTATTCAATAAATTATAAGACTGTTACATAACCAGTCTATAAACTATAGGCAAACAGATATGGCCAACATGGATTTATGGGCTGATTACACGAGTCTTAAAACTTTTTGAACAATTTGATTTTAAATAGCCTAAACATACTGTGGTAGCTAGTCTTCAAGATGGCCTCAATGACATCCAGCTGCTACAGTGAATGAAGTGTGTAGTGCCCTTCCACAGTACTGGGGTTGTTCTAAGTGACCAGCAGAATATGAGAAAAGAGATAGTATATGACTTCCAAGATAATTCGGCTTTCATTTTGGTCATGCCCATTCTCTCTTGTAACATTCTTTCTGTAGAAAGCCCAGCACTGTGTTGAACAATCATATAAAAAGGCCCAAGCATGAGGATCTGATGCCGTCTAACAGCAGGAGGAGGCCAGTGAGGAATGTGGCCTTTGGCCAATGGTCACATGAATCAGCCATCTTGGGAACAGAATTTCTAGTGAAGTCAAGCATTCAGATAGCTGCAGCCCTCACCAACAGTGTGACTGCATCATCATGAAATAGCCTGGGCCACAATCACCCAACAAAGTCATTCCAGGATTCTTGCCCTTCAGAATTAAATGTTTGTCATTTAAACTGCTAAATTTTGGTATAATTTGTTATGCAGCAATAGATAACTAATACACACATCTTCTTGCAACCTATCTGCCCTCTTACTCCATCTTGGTCAAAAGCCAAAGTCAACTGGGTATTTGACTGAAGATTACAGTTACAAAGCTGTGCTTTGGGCATGTCTTTTTGTTTTCAATTTTTTTAAGTGTGTGTGTATGTGTGTGTGTTTGTTTGTTTTGGAAGAGACTGAGACAACACAAGAGCAAGGGAGGGGCAGAGAGAAAGAGAAAGAGAAACAATCCCAAGCAGCTTCCATCCTGCCAGTGCAGAGGGTGACATGGGGCTCAAACTCACGACAGTGTGAGAAAGGTGAGGTGAAACCATGAGAAGAATGCTTAACCAACTGAGCGACCCAGGTGCCCCTGTCTTGGACATTTCTTAAGTAATTAATGAGTATATAAGAATTATTTAGACTTATTGGGGTGCCTGGGTGGCTTAGTCGGTTGAGCATCCGACCTCGGCTCAGGTCATGATCTCACGGTTTGTGGGTTCGAGCCCCACACTGGGCTCTGTGCTGACAGCTCAGAGCCTGGAGCCTGCGTCAGATTCTGTGTCTCCCTCTCTCTCTACCCCTCCCCTGCTCATGCTCTGTCTCTGTCTCTCAAAAATAAATAAATGTTAAAAAATTAAAAAAAAAAAAGAATTATTTAGACTTATTATCTTATAGTTTTATATCCTGGTTTAGAATTTACCCATGCAGTATTAATGAACAGTGCCAGTATGCAAAAATATATATATTTAAAAGTTTAGAAAATACAAACTCATCTTTTGTGACAGAAAACAGATTAGCTGTTGACTGGAAATGGGGGAGTAGGCTGAAGGATTACAAAGAAGTCAGAGGAAATTTAGGGGGTGATAGGTATGGTCATTATCTTGACTGTACTGATGACTTTATAGGTATATATGTGTCAAAACTTATCACATTGTACACTTTAAATGTGTCTAGTTTGTTTTTCAAATATGCTTCAATACAGCTGTTTTAAAATATCTGACTACTGTATTCACTGTTTACCTAATTTTCAGACTGCCATGATTTTCAAATTGCCAGATCTGAATGTTATTAGACTTTGTTACTTTAGGATCTAGAAAATTAAGAGACTGATAGTTTTATTATATATTAATCTATCCTTATATTATGGAAACAGTTTCATAAACTATTATAATCTGTGTTGGAAAATCTGAATCACAGTACTAGTATAACCAAATAAAAAATCTTCTCAGAATAATCAAAATTTTTTATGGAAAACATGTTAAGAAAGATGAAGGAATGATAATTTCATGTTCACATGTAGTATTCTAGTATTGAAAATAGTGGGAGCTTCAAAACAAAGAAATTGAACAAATCTATAATGATCTTTTAAATTCACAAAAGATTACATTACATAGACTCATTTAGAGTGCTAGTCAACACTGTCCAGGAAAATTCACCCTTCAACCTTTAAATCCTAATGGGTAAAACTTAAGTTGCATTTGTTGCTCTGAACTTAACAACTTTTCACCACAGATAAGAAAACTATCTAGATGATGTAATCATACATGTCATTTGCCTATGTTAAAATCAAACTTTACATATTAATTAAATGCAGTAATTACAAAAATATCACTGCTTGCCCAAATTAAATATTGTGATAATGACAGCAGCTGGGTTTATGTCATTCGCCTCCTTACATTGGCAAGAGCATCACATTTAACCTATTTTAATGATAGCTAAAAGAGAAATCATTCTAAGATTAAGAAAAATGGTATTTTTATAAAATGCCCAGGTAAAATTTACTGACATAATTAACTTTTGTAACATATTCAGTAAAACTTTAAAATACAATGTTCCATGGGATATTTTATTATTTATCACAGCATAATCCTTTTCTATTGTCAGAAGGCAATAGAAATTGGAGAATTTCCTCTCCAAATGTATTTTCCACATTTTTAAGATAAATTGAATGCTAGTATTATTTGAATCTTACTATTTATACTTTTATGATTAAAATTTTCCTGTAAGTAATTGGTTTTCTTATAGTAATGTACATACTAATTTTCTTAATCACTAATATTTAAAACACTGCTATCACTGTTTAATTGCTGAATCCCAAACATGATTCCCTGGCTTAGCAATGAAACCTAAATTGATTTTTTAAATTATGAAATATTGAAAACATTATGAAAATGACAAATAATATATAACCAGCTACTCATCACCCAGATATAATAAACATTTTCCAGATTTTCTTTAAATTTTTTTTGTTTAAAGAAATAAAATGTTACAGATATAGCTAAATCCTATTCTTCCAATTCACTTTTGCCTCTTCCTCCTATATTTTAATTTCATATGCTTGTATCTAGTATTGTACATTTTGTTTTATAAAGATTATTAATGGAAATTCCCAGCAAAGCCAATTAGAAAAGATTTTCAACTTTACTCTCTATCAGAGAATGCAAATTAAAATAACAGAGAACTACTCTGTCACCTATCAGACTGAAAAAAATTAAAAGTCTGACAATAAACCTGAAGTGGAGGATAGAAAGGAACTTATGCAGCTCAGGTATAAGTTGGTACAATGTCTTCAGAGAATAGTTTAACAAATTTTTAGTAAAATTAAAGATATTCCTAAGCTACAGCCCCAAGATTACCCTTGTAGGTATTTACCCAAGAGAAAGTGTCACACTTAAACCCTCCAGGGGGCATGCAAAAGGACTGTATTAATAAATGTAAGAGCTAACACTTGTATCATGCCTCCTATGCATCAGACACTGTCCTAAGTCCTTTCTGCGTTTTTACTCTATTATACTCATAACATGCCTACCTCATAGGAAACATATTGCATTTAACAGACGAGTAAAGTGAGGCACAGCAGTTTACAACCTGCCGAAGTCACATAACTAGTGATGGTGGAACCACACACCCAAGCAGTCCAGTGCTGGGGTCTGTTAACCACTGCACTGCATGAGTCACAGGGGCCCTGTATGGAAGAGCGAAAGGATGGAAATCATCCAAGAGTCCATCAAGAGAGGAAGGAACAAACAGGCACCAGTACATTCACGCAGAGCAGAACAGCACAGTTAGTACGATGCATGAGCCAGACTGCACACAGGAGCCTGCATACATTTCAAAACCCTAACACAGGGAGAGCAGGCCAAGATGCAAGATGATCTGTACTGTAGGATACCTAAAGTTAACTTCATGATTTACTTCCAATAGCTAAAACAGGAAGAGCAATCTTAGGCTATATTAATGAAATTAAAGAATCAAGAGGAAAAAAATGGGGGAAATCCTTTTTTCCCTTGGGGTTAAAAACCGATAATACATTAAATAATGTGCCAATTCTGAGAACCTGAAGACCAATCAACAACTTCTTGGATTTTGAAGTAAACAGCCAAAATGATGGAGGATTTTGTAGCTGTTTGGAGTATTCACGCAAAGTCTCTCAAATGAGGGAAAAAATCTGCACATGTGCAGGAAAGGACAATGCCCTCCATCATCCCTCTCTTTGCCCACATGCTTCCTATCAAATGTGTGGGTACACACTAATGAAAAGACTCAACTTTTTGACTTATAACAATTATCTTCACACAGAAACATTAATAAATACCATAACAACTCTGCTTAACTTTATATACATTAGATATAGTTTTCTCAAATACATGGAAGAATTTTAAATACCAAATTGTGGGGGTGCCTGGGTGGCTCAATCAGTTAAGTGTCTGATTCTTGGGTTCAGCTTGGGTCATGATCTCATGGTTTGTGGGATGAAGCCCCCCATCAGGGTCTGCACTGTCAGTGCAGGTGGAGCCTCCTTGGGATTCTCTCTCTCCCCATCTCTGCTCCTCCCTGGCTCATGCACACTCTCTCTCTCAAAAAAACAAATTTAAATAAAATAAAATAAAATACCAAATTGTGCTCACAAAATATTCACAGAAAACTATATAATGGTTAAAAAAAAAAAAAAAAAAGCATGGCTACTTTTACATGAACAAAGGTGAACAGATGATAAAAAAATACATCTTAATTGTTTTTATATTATAGAGTCTTAGAAAATGGGTCTGCCAAGGAATTTCCTCTCCTACTGAAATAAACTATCAAGAAAAAAGTACTTTATTTAAGAATATATACCTAAGAGGAGATTTCAGCCTTGAAAACAATAATCTGTACAAGGTCATAGCACTGAGCTTTTTCCTCACTACAAAAATGAGCCTTCTCTGTATAATGAACATGGGGGGACAGCAAAGAGGCCACAATGTTGACATCGGCTCATCCAGACCATCAGCGTCCACAGAGCAGGATTACTCTTTATAGAAAAGCAGTCAACCTAAAACAAAGATCTCTGCTGCAAAAACACTGTTCTAATAAAGACAAATCTTTGAAAGATAAAGAAGTTAAAAAATGAGCGCTGACACACATGGCTCAAATGTTGCTTTTCATGGAAACTTAATGGACAAATAAGTGAGGGTATATTAAATGTTAATTACTCTTAATCTTAGCTGTTGAAAAATGCTTTAGGTTTGGGTGTGGCAACTCCTTTTGAAAAACTTGTTGGCACTCTAGTGTAGATCTTGCTAGGATTTTTTTCCAACATTGGACACACCTTGTTCAAAAGACAAATGAGTCATAAGAGGCCACAATCCAAATGTGGTATTCAGCACTTGCTAATGATACCCCAGAAGTAGCCACAGCTTCTGCTGTGAGAAAAACAGCAGAGGATTAAAAATGACGGCTTCTCTATTTCACTAGAATCAGTTGTGCAAGAATAGTAAAAATACAGTTTAAAGAGTGTCAGATAAGGTAATGAGGAGAAAGGCCACAGGCAGGTTGTGAAAGTGTGCCAACGTCAATAAATGTTACTCAATATTCGTGCCACTTAACAAAAATAAGCCATGCATAGAAGGCAAAAATGGCTAGATAAGAAAGGAGAAAACATACACCTGAAACTAAAGTAACATTGTGTGTCAACTAGACTTCAGTTAAAAAAAAAAAGAAAAAGAAAGGAGAAAACAAAGGCACCAAATGTAAGAGCTGACAAAGCAAATTTTAACCACAATGATTAAAAACACCAAGTTATTGACACCTGGCATCCAGTTATCAAATACCTTATGTATTATTAATGACAAAAGGCCAATTAGGAGTTAGTTCTTCCGCCAAAGTCCATAAGCATATTTATGCATGTTTTAACACCATTTCAATTATTGTATAGATTTTTTTACCTTAAACATCAGCCACAAAAAAAGTTGCTATTATATATTGGATTTACTTACTCATTCTTTCAGTGCAGTTTTGTGAATTCTAGGATGTTATATCCTAATGATGAACTCTTCTTTGGCTCTTACGAGCTCACAGTGTGCGATGGGCAGAAACCTATATGGATATTTCTGTTTAATAATAAAATTGTACTATCATAGAGTAATATGGGGATCCATTTTTTTTCTTAAAGTTCACTCTTACTTCTAGAAGAAAAAAATGATTTTATTGCTATCCAGTTCTACTTAAGTAAAAGTGATGCAACAGATCTCATGTACACTTAACCCAGTGCAATGACCTTTTCATGTACATGATTTTAAAAGAACCCCAAAAAGACAATATTCAAAATGATGAAATTTTAGGACCAACAATCAAGGGTTAATGAATAGCTTTAGTTGTTTTTGCTTTTATAACCTCCTGCACATCAGTGTGTGTAGGCAAGCGGTCACTTTACACCTTATATAAGGTCAACCATGTGTGTGTTCTTTTGCCACAGACATGAATAAAAGTTACTGTATCTAGAATGCTGAATTTTAAGAAATTACAGTAGAATGGGCACCTGAGTGGCTCAGCTGGTTAAGCATCTGACTCTTGGTTTCGGCTCTGGTCATGTTCTTGCGTTTTGTGAGTTTGAGCCCCACATCAGGCTTCGCACTGAAAATGCAGAGACTGCTTGAGACTGTCTTTCTCCTCTCCCTCTAACTCTCTCCCTCTCTCAAAATAAATAAATAAGCTTTAAAAATATGGTACAAGAATCTTACTGTTGAATTATACAAGTTAAGTGCTGGCTAGTTAATGTTGTTAAATATTTATATAAAACTACATAAAAGCATGACAGACAAAATATGGGACAGAGTTAAAGTATTACAATTCCATGTTAGGTTTTAGTTTGTAGGTTTCCACTTTCAATATGAAATCAGTTATTTTTAAAACATTTACCTAAACTCTATACCTCATCCAACATTTATGGGCCCTCCATTAAAGACAAACAAAATCTAAACCTTAATTAATTCATTTAATACTTAGGGACTCAGTGGTCTTTACTGGCCAAGTACTGTTTTGAGGAAGGAGTGTGTACAGTAGTGATTAAAACAGCTATTTCTCACTTTTAGGTAGATATGGTCTCCTGAGGAAAATAGCAATGAATGAATAAATGACCACAACATGCAAAGTACTATAGAGGAAAGGAAAACTGAACTGGGAAGTACTGCGTGCTGAGAATGAGGGAGGTTTGAATAGAGTAAAGTAAATAGTGAGGAAGGCCTCCCTAAGAAGGCGACGTTTAACCTGATTCCTAACATGAGTGAAGGGATCTGCAGTGTGAGTAGCCAAGGACCAGGGAAAAGAGCATTTCAGGAAGAGGCTACTCTCCCTGTAGAGCTTTCAAGACTGGGGGCCCCCAGGGAACCAAGGCAAAGTCATGGTGCTGGAGCAAAGTGAATGAGGGGCAGGCTGCTGGGGGTGGGGATAGACTGGTAAGGCCAACCAAGCTGGCTATGCACTGTTAGACCAGCCATACTAATATGTGTGAACTGAACTTGAAGAGCAGTAGGAAGCCATTAAAGGGTTTCGAAAGAGGACATATATGACATGTTTAAAAGTTGACACTGGCTCCTAAATATGTAGAGCAAGTTGCAAGCAAGCTACAGGTGAAGCAGGCAGACCAGTAAGAGGCCCATTTCAGTAGTTACATAAGGCATAAGGTGGGCTGAAAACTAAGTAGTAGATGGATTTGGAAAAAAAATAGATACAGTCATTGCATAACTTGGAGGTAGAATCAACAGACCTTGCTGACAGTTTGGATACTATGGGTAATGTGCAGGAAGGAATGAATAGTGTTCAAGAATCCCTGGGAAAGATGGTCCCAGTTACTGAGATATGGAAAAATGTGGGAGGAACACATTTTGAGGGAATATTAAACATTTTGTTTAGACATGTTAAGTTTGAGATACTTATGAGACATCCAAGAAGAGATATGAGGGCAACAAAGTATACAAGACCAGAGTTTCAAAGAGTGGTTTGCCGTGGAGATATAAATTTGCAAGTAATTAAGCAAACAAATGGTACTTAAAGCTATGGCTAATGATGAGATCACTGATGGATAGAGTGTGGAGTATTATATCTACAATTTCAGCATGCAGAGAAATTTCCCGGGGCAATTCTGATTCAGTAGGTTTGGGGTGGAGACTCTCATCTACATTTCCGTTCAACTCTCTAGGTCAGTCTCATTCTAGTATCAGTCTATTAAAATACTACTCTAGAGACAGAAAATCAGTGAGCCCAGTGGTGAGCTGAGAACTTCTAGCAATTAGAAGCTGGCGAGAAGAGGAGGAAGAGGAACTGAAGTCAGAGACCAAATAGGAGAGAGTGGTCCATGCAACCTATACCATGTTCAAAGAGAAACTAAAAGGTATCTATTAGATACTAATAGCAAGACTCTGGTCAGAGTTCCTTTGAGCAAGTTCCTATAAAACAATGCCAGAGTACGCCTTCCAAACAACAGGTTGGCTCAAATGCTCAGTGAAATTGCGCTTTGTCATTCTAAGAAGAAAACACAGACAATATCTGCAACAGGATTGCCAATGCCTTCTGAGAATGACTACTGCTATACTAATATCAGGAGAGGATATCATGGCATTGGTTCTGGCCATGCTAGAGTTCATGAACCCTTGGCCAACCCACTTCAGTATTATGAGGGTAGGAAATAAGTGATACCACTCACTACCTTGCCTCCTTTTCTGTAACATGCAACTAGCCTAAAGGTCTTAGTACTTATTAACTCCTTAAACCAATAGGTCAAGACAGGTTATGAGGTAGATTCATTTCTTTTTCTCAACTTATATTCTATTAACAACTCCTTTCCTAGCACTCCACATCACGATACTGCTCTACTTGCTTAGAATTGTCAATACTGTTTCCTCACCTGTGTCAGACAAACTTCATAACTTTCCCTTTGATCATTTCTCAAAACTCATCTTATTTCATGTAGGCATTTGTAATAACTAGGTCACTATATGATTATTATATGCTAATGAGTTTGCTACTGCTCACATATTTGCATTTTAACTGGAGATCTGTGGATACAAACTTTATTTAATTCTACTTTTATTTTTTAGTTTTGAGTAATCTTTACACCCAAAGTGGGGCTCAAACTTACTATCCAAGATAAGAGTCACAAACTTTACCAACTGAGCCAGCCAGGCACCTCAGTGGATACAAACTTTGAAGGAGCTGAGCTAGTGTTGGAACATTCCTATATTATTATAGAGGAGATATACTAAATATATAGAAGATGATTTTAATAATCTTTAATCAACACCACACAGATTGCTATCTATTTCACCTGTAAAGTACCCACAGTTTAAGAAGTCTCTGAGTTAAGTGCCTGGAAGCAAGCAACCATTTCAAAAGACTGCCAAGAGATTATAAATTACTTCAGAAAGCTGATTTCATGGGATAGTTGAAAGAAACTGTGAACCACAAATATACCCATGAGTTTGTCTTGTGAAAAATCTACACAAAACCAAAGATTTTCTTTACTAAATAATAAAGTGGGAAGTAGTCCTTAAATGAAGGGCTGCATATCAAAGACCATCAGTACAAGGCAATCAACATAAATGTATAGAGGAACCAGATATAAAACAACACGGGGCCAGTGTCCATGGCAAACATTCAAACTCAATTTTTGGAAAACATTGTGAGACCACACATAACCTAACTATGGGCCCACCTCACTTCTAGGACCTTAGTCTCCCTGAACATTCTCCGTTGCACTGTAGAACAGAAATTAAGGTAGGACTAAGATGCTCTGATTTCAAGGAAAAAAAAGATAATCAAGTAGGATTTTGAACTGTCATCTTGGATTTCTCATGACTGAAGGTTTACCAGAAGGCAGAACTTTCAGTGCCAGTATCAGGACAGTCAAAAGACTTGCTCTATGTTTTGGCACTATGGGAACAAAACAATGATCATGTGGGGTCTACTTTCCACAAAAAAGTTGAAATTGGTAGCTTTGAAAAAAAATTATCAGGTAGCATTGGAAGGCAGAGTAATCACCAAGATAGTCTCCAAACAGTAGCTAGACTGAGAAGGAAATCAACTGTCATAGGTACCCAGTATATGTCACTGACATTATTTTTTCACTTTCTCACACAAAAACAACACTGTGAACATGTATTAGCAGCTCTTGAAGAGACCATGATATGAAACAAAAAGAATCAGAAGCAATGTATTACCCAGTAGTGTTGAAACCAACATCCTAAAGTCAAATGAGATCATTGTTCTGTAATTTAAAAACAACAAGATAATTTCATAAAACATGCAGAAAGAAATGATGAAAGGAGTTAGGTAGTGTAGTGGGCTCTCAAATACAATGTGGATGATTTTGGCCTCCAGGAAACATTTGATTACACCTGAAGAGATTTTTAGATTTAACAGCTGGGGAAGTGAGTGCTACTGGCATTTAGTGAGGAGGGGCCAGGGATGTTGCTAAAGATATCACAGTGCACAGAACAGGCTTCCACAACAAATCTTCTGCCCTAAAATGTCAATATGCTGAGGTTGAGAAATCCTAGTTTAGGGCTGTAAAACTTACACAAAAACCACTTGGTTAATGCCTATAAGGTTAAAGTACATGAAAAATACTTTTATTTTGTAAGTGTGATTCCTAGGTTGACAAGGGACAAAAAGGGCAAGAAGGAGAAAAGCAATGAGAAATCAATAATACTAAGGATGATGCATGAAACAAGGGCTACACAAGGAGCAAGGGACTCATGTATCATCACATCACAACCATTCTGCTCATTACGACTCCCCATCCTGCAAGTCAATACCAACAGAAGCCTATAACTCTATCCCCTCGAGAGTGTGCAGTTCTAGTTACTACAACTCACCACTTCATGTCATAGTTTTGCTAATAAAAGGCTAAAGTGCATGTGGACACATTTTACAGTCACCAAGTGCCAGATAAGAATGATGGCCTTAAGGTGGGAAGTTAGGAAAAGGAGGTGTAAGAAAGTGAAATGCCAAATTAGTGAAAAACAGAGAAGTAGCAGTTAGAATGAGGTATATTCTGCACCTGCGCAAATAAATTTCAGGCTGGTGGAGCAAGCTAGCTATTATGCCAATAGCATTTCCAGTTAAATATGGCAGCTATGACAAGAAACCATGTATGGCAACAGGCACCAGTTCATATGAGGATCATGATTTAAAATAAAAATGTTCCAAGTACTAAGTAGGGTTCAGAAGACCAGCATTTTCAATGTACCTCAACACTGGCTCTTATATTTACTGAAATAATAAAAGAGAAGAAATAGATATGGTTTAAGAATGAATATATTTTGCTGCCTCTCCATAATGGCATTCTCTTCAAGGCCGAAAATACCATGGAGCCTACTCCAGAAGACAGGGGCAAGATATGACCTTCCCTCTGGTTCTCAAAGACGAACATGTAATTTTTAGTATAGTATCTCTATCACTAAAGATCTGTTAGGGCTTGGGGCGCCTGGGTGGCTTAGTCGGTCATGATCACCTAGGTCATGATCTCGCGGTTCGTGGGTTCGGGCCCCGCATCGGGCTCTGTGCTGACTGCCGGCTCAGAGCCTGGAGCCTGTTTCAGTCTGTGACTCCCTCTCTCTCTGACCCTCCCCTGCTCACGCTGTCTCTCTCTCTCTCCTAGAAATAAAATTAAAAAAAAAAAAGAATCTGGGAAAAACTTTATCTCCATTCCAGGAGCATCTGCTGCATAAACCATAATAAACTCTTTAAAAAAAAAAAAAGATCTGTTAGGGCTTATCTGAAAATATTTTAAAAAGAATCACAATTCTTCACAATCATATCTTTGGACAAATAAAATCAATTCAGAAATAACCGAGGTTGGCAGTAGTTTTAGGTATAGATGCACTAAGATTATGTTCAAAGCATGAACTTTCAAGGTAGACACAGATTTCTTTCCTACTGAACTGCCATTTTGATGAAAATATTACTATCAAAAACATTTATCTTAATTTACAGATCTTGAGTTATTAACAGCATGATATATAATATGGTCACAGACGTTTTTTAAAGTAAGGATTTTTAATTTGACTGTGAAGATATTTATTGATATCATTTTTAGAATTTTAAGAAGTTTGATTTATGCAAAAAATTATTTTTATATATTTATTATCTACTTATTAATTGATTAGAAACACCTGTGTACTTCTGAATATTGTCACTCATCTTCACGAGAGATATGATCAGTATACAATAATGATCACTGTATGATCCAGTAATTCCACTACTGGGTATTTACCTAAAGAAAACAAAAACACTAATTCAAAAAGATACATGCAGGGGCTCCTGGGTGGCTCAGTCAGTTAGGCGTCTGACTTCAGCTCAGGTCATGATCTCATGGTTCGTGGGTTCGAGTCCCGCATTGGGCTCTGTGCTGACAGCTCAGAGCCTGGAGCCTGCTTCAGATTCTGTATTTCACTCTCTCTCTGACCCTCCCCTGCTCATGCTGTCTCTCTCTCTCTCAGAAATAAATAAAACATTAGAAAAAAAGATATATGCAACCTTATGTTTATTGCAGCATTATTTACAGTAGCCAAGATATGGAAGCAATCCAAGTGTCCACAGATGAATAAATCAAGAAGACAGTATGTATACACACACATACACACAGAGAATATTACTCAGCTCTAAAAAAGAATGAGGGGGGCCTGGGTGGCTTAGTCGGTTGAGCGTCCGACTTTCGCTTAGGTCATGATCTCGCGGTTCGTGAGTTCAAGCCCCGCATCGGGCTCTGTGCTGGCTGCCAGCTCAGAGCCTGGAGCCTGTTTCAGTCTGTGACTCCCTCTCTCTCTGACCCTCCCCTGCTCACGCTGTCTCTCTCTCTCTCCTAGAAATAAATAAAACATTTAAAAAATAATAATAATAATCATTTAAAAAAAAAATAAAAAAGAATGAGATCTTACCATTTGCAACAACATGGATAGGCTCAGAAGGTATAATGCTAAATGAAATAAGTCAGAGTAAGACAAATACCATATGTTTTCACTCATGTGGAGTTTCAGAAAGAAAACAAAACACACAAACATTGGGAAAAAAGACAAACAAAAAAGGACTCTTAAATATGGGGAACAAATTTGGTGGTTGCCAGACAGGAGGCTGGTGGGGGACGGGTGAAACAGATTAAAAAAGATTAAGGCTACACTTACCAAGATTGAGTACTGACTGATGTATAGAATTGTTGAAACGTTACATCGTACATGTGAATCTAATATAACACTGTATATTAACTATACCTCAACAAGAGAATTAAAAAAATTTTTTTTACAGTTTATTTATTTTTGAGACAGAGAGAGAGCATGAGCAGGGGAGGGGCAGAGAGAGAGGGAGACACAGAAGCCAAAGCAGGCTCCAGGTTCTGAGCTGTCAGTAAGCACAGAGCCCAATGTGGGGCTTGAACCCACAAATTGCGAGATCACGACCTGAACTTAAGTTGGACACTTAACCGACTAAGCCACCCAGGCGGCCCAAGAGATTTTTTTAAAGGCATTCATTGTGTCTATGTAAAATGCCAAAAGAGAGAGCAATTTATCATGTCTAAGCAGGTAAGTAGTGAGTGTATCCAAAGGCCTGTCTGGGCACAGGTGAAGCTTTCCCATCCAGAACAATAGCTTTCTTGAAAAATTTAAATGGAAAATATCACAGATAAGAGTTTTTAAAAGTTTATCATGAAAAATACATTTAGGTATATGTGTAGTAAAGAACTATAGTGTAAGTTTTAAGATGTAAGTTTTATTCACAACTTCATCAGTTACTAGGCAAGAGAACATGGGTAAGAATGTGCCCACATCTGTAAAATGGAGATTTAAAATATGTGATTCGCAACAGAGTATTCAGTAATGTTATTTCCTATCTACTCCTCTAAAATTATTGAGAAAAACACATCAAGAAGCACTAAAGAGCTTTGTAAAACTGGTTTCATAAATGAGAAAAATCTTTATTTTGAAATAATTCTACTTAGCCAAAATATCAAATTAAAGTTTAAAATCTAGAAATAGCTTTCTGTTTGGAGGCAAACATATTAATGGAAAAGGTAATTCCTTTTAAACCTGTGAGAAAATCTGTGGTTTTCTCCCATACATGAATTTAACTTATTTTATTAAAAAAAATTTTTTTTAAATGTTGTATTTATTTCTAGGAGAGAGAGAGAGAGACAGTGTGAGCAGGGGAGGGTCAGAGTGAGAGGGAGATACAGAATCTGAAACAGGCTCCAGGCTCTGAGCTGTCAGCACAGAGCCCGACGCGGGGCTCGAACCCATGAACCATGAGATCATGACCTGAGCCAAAGTCGGCCGCTTAACCAACTGAGCCACCCAGGCGCCCCTTTTTAAAAAAATTTTAATGTTTTTATTTATTTCTGAGAGAGAGAGAGAGAGAGAGAGTGCGAGCAGGGGAGGGTCAGAGAGAGAGGGAGACACAGTATCTGAAGCAGGCTCTAGGCTCTGAGTTAGCTGTCAGCACAGAGCCCGACATGGGGCTCCAACCCACAAACCTGAGATCATGACCTGAGCCGAAGTCGGACGATTAACCGACTGAGCCACCCAGGCACCCCTGGATTTTAGAAGTTCTTCCAATGGCTTAATCCTTAGTAAAAGTTAGCTTATATTCAAAAGTTAAAGATAAATTTGCCCCATATTTTATCCTTGTTTCTTTTCTTTTCTTTTTTTTTTTTTTAAATGTTTTATTTATTTCTAGGAGAGAGAGAGAGAGAGACAGCGTGAGCAGGGGAGGGCCAGAGAGAGGGAGTCACAGACTGAAACAGGCTCCAGGCTCTGAGCTGGCTGTCAGCACCGAGCCTGACATGGGGCTCGAACCCACGAACCGTGAGATCATGACCTAAGCGAAAGTCGGACGCTTAACCGACTAAGCCACCCAGGCGCCCCGATCCTTGTTTCTTTTCAATCTCTAAAATTTTCCAGATTTGTTTTCCACAACTTGAATTAATACTATAAAAACAACAGAGAAATATTATAAATTCTGATCATCACTCACACACCTCACCTAATCTTCGTCTGTTACTGTGAACCACTGACCAAACAAAGTCCATCTCTCTTGAACTATCCAGTGAGATAAATTTTATGGAAAAATACAAAATTAAAAAAAAAACTTTTCTAAGACTTTTAATGAAGGATTCTGATCAGACAAGTCTATTAAATGGTAGCACATTTAATGAGTACCTAAATTATATTATTAACAGCCAAATAATTAGATCTTTTGCCACACACACACACACACACACACACACGTCAAAGCAATAAGGGCATAACTTCCGGTAACACTAGTTACGGTGTTAACTGTCTTAGCGGTTTTTTGTTCTTTCCCATTAACCTGATTAAGCCAGAAATAATGAGCAAATGTGAACCCTTCCTGGAGCGCATCATTTAATTTCTTTTCAAAAATTGCACAGGTGGAATCCAGCAGTTTCTTGGCAATGCACTAATTTAGGATCCAAGAAATACAAAATATTCCATCAATTTTCAACTAATGATGAGATGCTAACAAAGTATGTCCATGTGATACACATGTGTATACGCAAATTTATACATGCTTGTGGGTAGTTTCATGGATAAAAGAGATTCAGAAACACATGGGTTCAAATCTGAGTCCTGATTCATAGCTATGGTTTCTTGGGCAGATTTAATTATATACTGTGAGACTCAGATTATGAGTTATAAAATGAAGACAATAATACCCATGATAGCACTATTTTGAAAATAAAATGAAGTAGCATATTTAAAGTCTTTGGATCACACCAAAAGCTCAAAAAGAATATTATTATCAATATTATTACCTCTCTAAGAATTATATAAATAAAATGGAAAAAATCCACACAAAAACTGATTTCTTAAAAGAAATTAATTGAATTAAAACTTGAAATTAAATATATGCCATTTCCATTTGGGAAAATAAAGGGAAAAATCAAGCAAATCAAAAAAGCACAATTTTAAAGACTTAAATTTCAAGAAACAAGGCTAAATCTTGTTTAGGAGTGGGAGAGGCCATTCTTCCTCTGATAAGGAGAGTTAGGGCTTCCATAATCAAAACAACTATGTTACACATTTTGAAAGTAAAAAAATAAGTTAAAAAACTTCAACAAAATAACTGTATTACTCCCATGTTATACATTATTTTTCTAAATGCAAACTGTTCTTTCAAGTCTGCTTTCAAATTTATAGCTGATTTTGTTCACTGATACTGTTTTTGTTTTCAAAATGTGCACATGGATTGTTCTTCAAAAGCCTATGTTAAGGGGGTTTACTTGAATATAAGGGTCTATCTTTCCTGTGGATCTCAAAACAATTTTTGGAAAGACAGCGGTAGGGGAATTCTTAGGCTTCACCCCAGCAAGTGAGGCTGGAGTCCTTGCCCTGCTTTTCCTGGTGGATGCTCCCTTCCCTTCCTCCTGCATGCAGAGTGGGAAAACGGGAACAAAAGCCTTGTTTCCAACATGTATGAGTCTGTGACCTTCTTTCTTCAACACCTTCCTCAAGCCATTCTCCACTTAAAAGCTGAAGTGGGCTTGTCCTGGGGAAAGAATTACTCACATGCAGCTGGCCAATGGTTTCTTTCCCATTTATTGCAGTTTGTCCACAGAAGGAGATCTAATAAACAAATGTGGCTGGAGTCCTCACCCTCAACTAAATTATAATCTGTCAGTGGGTAAAAGTGTAAATGTGCAACAACAAAAAATGAGTGACAACTGTCTCATATTTACGTAGCCAATTTCAAACTCTTCTTGCTTTCTCTTGTTTCATATACCTATATATATACCCAGCACTCCTTAGATGATAATCTTCTAGAGGACACGATTGTGATTACTTTTGGGGTTTGTTAGATTGATTGTTTAATCTCACACATAATTTATAAATGACTATAAACTTAAGAAGGATTTATTGAAAGTATGTTTCTGACTTCTCATAATCACCCCAAGAAAGTGGTAAGAAGGTACCCTTCAGAATGAGATCCTAATTATCATGTAGGATGAGATGCTCAGTAATTCTTAGGAATCACTATGTCTCTTAAATTTATACAAAACAGCATTCCACCAGTGTTCTAAACCACTTAACATTAGCCTCCTAATTCCATGTTAAACTCAAGTGATAAACAATCTTTTCTTCAAGTTGCTTCCTCTCTCATGGCCACCACTGACGCAGACATCAGCTGGAAGAGAGGCCTCCAAGGATTAGACGGCATGTGTTATACGTAGCTTGGCAGCCACTTGTGAACTCCAAAGAGAGTAAACCAAATATCAGTGACCGATTGTGAAGCTGAATTGCTTCCTCTTTTCTAGTTTCTCACAAAACTGTTTGAATTCAGCTTCCCTTCTCCCTAACAGCAGCCACTTCTGACGGAAGTCTATTCTCTAGCACTTGCTTCTATTTAGGAGAAATTGCTTATGTTGTTGTTCTCAGGCCTATTAATAACTTAGAAAAGAGTTACACATGCTGAATTTTAAACAATGACACGGATATTTTCCTGTGGTATTTTCACTGTATTTTTCTATGTTCTGAATTCTATCTTTGCCTCAAAAATGTGAGTTCAATAGTGGATTCACAAAAGGTAATATGGCAAATATACACAGGATATATTTCCTACAGTTAAATAGTTGGAACTACCACAACTTCATTGTAGTGTTTTTCTAAAATGTGTCCTAATGACTATGAAAGGGATACAAATTATAATGTTGTATTGATATTTTTATATAAGTTTAAATATTGTAATATACAAAACTACACTAATTTATGCCATTATGGCCCTTTAACATGATGGCAGTAGATTCCATTGAAGTAACACTGAAAAACACATTTTATACTTGATTAGCTTTTTCCTATTTTTTCACTTAAAACTAACAACAGTTCTTTGAAGTTGTTTTGAGATTTTATTCTTTAAAATACGAAATGGCTTTTTATCTTAATGCATAATGAATGCTTCACTTTTTAACAGGTATTACCTTGTGCATTATTAAAAGACAAAAAACACACACACATACAAAAACATGAAATCCCACAGAACCTGATACCTTACCGAACAGAGACTTCTGATTTTTATGAGGGGTAGTATAGAACTGGAAACCCTAGCCTTTTCAGATTAGACTATATAACACATTTCTAAGAAAACTGTTCATAAGACATGAAAACATATATGTGGCACCCAAATGCTTATTCTTGAAAAACCTATAAGAAATGCTCATTTCTTGTTACTTCCTCAAATATTAGCTCTGCTCATGTCTGTAGACTGCCCTCCATCTCTTCCAAGTCTCCCACAGAAATAATTCTCTGTACCTCCCCAGCAGCCCTCAACCACTTGAACCATCCCTGAAGACTTGCACAATAAACAGAATATAATCCAATGTAGAGCAATCCCTTTTGCATCATAATCCTGCCAGACACAGTCCATTCCTCTGCCTTTACTAATGTCTGTATTTTAATTATGTGTAGATTCCACCTGGTGAAGATTTCTTGTAAGGAAGCTTAAGCATTCTGATCTCTCTTAACGATTTTCCTGATTCCACCCCTCACCCCCTGGTTAGAATTATTAATTCCCCGTTTCCTTCTTTTCTTCATCCCATCATATGCTGTGCAGGCTGCCATCATTTGTCTATAACACTCTACTGTGTTCATTTATTTACATGTTTATTCCCTTCTTAGTAGACTATAAATTGCTTGAGGATCTAAAGTGTATCTTATTTACCTTTATGTCTGTAGTTCTGAGCAAAAAGCTTGATATATTACATATAACACTATTTGCAGAATGGGAACAATGAATAGCTGTTGTATACAACGAGATAAATTTAAACTGGGCTTCTACAAAAATTTCAGAAAAGATCCTCTTCTTTTTGTTACCTAGAGAATAAATAGATTTTTCTGCTGCTCTGATTGAGACTCAAACAGGAGGAGGCAGACAAGACTTGCTTGCCCTCACCTGACTTTTCCACATTCACACACAAGAGTCTTCAATAATTAACCCTGACAAACACTGTCGTAAAACCAATCCCTAACTTACAATGGAAGGTTGTTCAAGTGTGGACTGTTTGTATAATGCAGACCATTTTTTATGGGGTCTCACAAGTACCTAATGAGTTAACAGTAATGATGACCATGACCTGACTGAAAACAGTGGCAATCCAGCTATTCTGGCCTCTTAAGGCTAATGTCTTAGACTCCTCTGGTTTTGGACCTCTGGAGTGAAGAAACAATGTAAGCAATACCTACAGGCCTCTATTTATAGAATTTAAAATGCTTATATTGCCCTACTAAAACAAAATTTATAAAACATTTCTCTACAAATTCAAGAAAGCCAAGAAAATTAACTAACACTTTCACTTCTTAATCTAAAGATCCCCAAGGTATAAAACCATGTTCTTAAACGCAAAGACTTCAATTTTTAAAAATATATTTGGAGGAGGAAACAAGGTTTTATGATTGCTATGTCTCCTCAACTCGTTTTTAAAATAGCAAACATTATAATGAATGCTTTACTCTCCTTTCAGTAGAGTAAAGGCCTTTGGGGGTGTGGTAACCAATATAATAAGCTCAGAAATGATCAGTGGTTTCATCGTAATTATAAGCATGACCTAACCATGGCAGGATTGTTCATTATGTCTAGACATATTACAGTATGATGGGATATTTCATCTCAGCCCTAATTTCAACATACTATCAATATGACAACCTTGTTACTGAGATCCTAATTTTAATGGCTCATACTGTCTACTTTGGCACTACAGACATTTACAAGTTAATTATTTATTAGAATTAGCTATTACAGTTAGTTATTATCTATCCTGAACATCTAGACTCAATCTAACACAAAATGTTATTCTTGATTATTTTTCTGAGAGGGGGAAAGGGCAGGGGAAGATGGAGAGAGAGAATTCCTCCATGCTCAATGCGGGGCTCCATCTCATGACCATGAGACCATGACCTAAGACGAAATCAAGGGCTGGACCCTTAACTGACTGAGCCACCCAGGAGCCCCTCACAAATGTTATTCTTATGGAATACAGAAAGATCATATTTAAGAAAACTCTTCTGTTTACTCCAATAGTTAGTTGTCCTTTCACCTCGAACTTTGCTTCTCAATAAGAAGTTAATAAAGCTGCTTTAAGAGACAAATACCTTTCCTCTTACTACTGTCCACAATATTCAGAAACCTTCACATCTGACATCCAAGTTATTCAAAGCAGCATCTCCCTGAACTCAGGAAGCAGGTTTCCAGAAGTCTGTCTGTGACTTCTAACTCCATTTCACCTGCCCTTACCCCCTCCCAATCCTGGGCCTTTCTGGTCTGCTTCTGTGGGCTTCTGAAGAAAGGACAAGCTGTGAGAGCAGCAAGGTTGACTGAAGTTCCCAATCAGAAATCAGAATGTGTTTCAACATGAGGAAAAATTAAAAGGACAATTAGGATCCATAAGAGCTGGATGAAGAGTTGAACAGGTTTTGGTGGCTGGCTTGGGATCTTCTCTTTATAACTATTTTTCTGGAAGAAAAATATAATTCTGAGATGAGTGCATTTAAATTATAAACCAAGATTTATAATGCACTTTGTCTGTAAATAGTAGACAACTACAGCATTACAATTTTTTAGTTATATAATCTTTTTAATTCTGATTTTTCTTCAAGGAATTGAGCTTATTTTCATGAGACAGTGGTGATAACTTCACTTTAAAATGAAGAAGAATGTTTTTCTTAGGAGCAAGCCTATAATTTCCTTTCACTTGATTGTTTGTCTCATTATTTTAACTAGTTTTTATTGGAAATCTTGTTTGTGCCAAAAAGCTTTTTATGGGTGCTGGAAGCAGCAATGAACGAGACAGGCAATTCCTGATTGAATGGACTTTATATTCTAGGAGATGAGAAGCAGGAAATGAGGAAGAGGACAGAAGATAATAAATAAACAAGAGAATCTAGATATTGATTTAGAATATAGTAAACATAACAGGGATGTGATACTGTGGGACAGTGCGGCTACTCAGGGAGCCTGTTCTGAGGTGATAACATATGAGCCGAGCATGAAGGAAGGGTGGATAGATGAATAAATATATGAATAAGCAGGGGCACCTAGGTGGCTCAGTCAGTTAAGTGTCCGACTCTTGATTTCCACTCAGATTATGATCTCATGGTTCATGAGCCTGAGTCCCACGTCAGGCTCTGTGTTGACAGCTTAGATCCTGCTTGGGATTCCTTCCTTCTGTCTGTTCCTCTCCTGCTTGTGCTCTCACTTTCTCTCAAAATAAATTAAAAAAAAAAAATTTTTTTTTAAGTAAAAAAATACATACATATGAATAAGCAAACCCAGGCGCAGAACCTTCCACGCTTGAGGATTAACTGGAATCAGAACCCAGGGCAAGGAGGAGGTGACATGTTTAAGGAAGTGAAAAATATCCACTGTGGCTGGTGCTGGGTGAATGGCTAATGATGGTAGGAGGTAAGATCAGAGCAGGCAGGAGTGATCCTCAAGGGGTTGCTGGGCAAAGGTCAAAAGTTCCTCTTTTTAGGAGCAATAGGAAGTCATTGAAGGATTTTAGGTGGGAGAATGGCTTGGGTTGATTGAGCCTTTGAAAGGAATACTCTGGCTACCAAGAAGGGAACAGATTATAAAGACCAGGGCCAGAGTAAAACCATGGGGAATAGTTTCGAGGCTACTATAGAAGAGAGACGGTTTATGGGAACATGGTAACAACTGGAAACGGTGAGATAAAATACACTTAATTCCCAAGTATAGTTAACTCTATGCATATTTTTGAAAAGGGAAATCCACACTGAAAAAGTTTTAAAATATAAAAAAAAAAGAATATGAACTCAGAGTGTCACACTTTGATTTCTGTATTCCTGAAGGTGCAGGGGAGTAAACTGGATAGGGGCTTAGAGGTGAGGCCTGAGGTTACTATGGAATTCCTCAGTTTCCACACCTAATCCTAGAAGATCACATGTACATGCCATCTTCTGCCAATGATATTTGGCCACGAAATACACTTGGTTGTTGATACATAACATGCCATTGTTTCAATCTGGCAATAACATTCACCCTTATAACCAAAACGCAGTGCCTGAAACCAAGTTCTTCTCGTCCCTGGCAGAACACAGAGCACACGTTCCTGCAAGATTTGATCCAAATTGGGCTTTGCTAGAAAGGTGGTTCTAAGCCCCACTCAGCTAACAAGCCTATAGGAAAGGCTGCTTTACTGTTTTAACTAGTGTTATTCTGGCCCTCTTGATTGCCATTTGGCATAGCATAAGACACAAAAAAAGAGTTTCTTTGCTCAGGAACTTAAAGGTCAGTTAGGCAGATAGGCAACTAAATACAACACATACTGTTGGTAGACCAAGCAGCTGAAACTCAAAGACACAACTTTCTAGGGCTTATAGATGTATTTGTAAATTCAAAAACCAATTTTGTAAGGGCCAATCATTAAAAGATTTACAAAAGGAAGGCAAAATGCTAGCGAGATAGAAATGAGACTGAAGAGAGGCCCACTAAAATGATTAGTATAGTAATAAATGTTAGCTATACTTCAGTAAAGCTAGAAAAAATAAATAAAATTGATTGTGGTGCTGGGTGCATGACTCAGCATATATACCAGAAGTCAATGAACTGTACGCTTTAAATGAGGGAAATGTATGGTATATGAGGTGTGTCTCAACAAAGCTGTTTTAAAAAACGTCTCCAAAAGACAATGCTGTTATGTTCCATGGAAGTGGAGGAAGAAGGCCTCACTGAGGAGTTCTCTGATGTCCTTTCCCGAGGGCTGGAGAAGGAGAGCGGGGCTTTCTAGATGACAGACCTACTTGATGTGGGACTTAGGGAGCAGGGGATAAACAATGTAACCTTTTGGGGCCTCCTATTTCTTCTGTGCAGTACAGAGGTAATAAAATTAATACTGGTTACCTCGTGGTGCTGTAAGGATTACACGGAATTTATGCATATCAGTGTTTATAGTAGGTAGTCCTTAGCAGTATCAAGGGTCTTGTTACAGAGTGTTTCTGTGTTTTTTTAAATATAAGCCTATTTCAAATTTCAAATGTATACACATACACAAGCTCATACTACATCCACATTAATATGTAAATATATGTATTTTATATTTATATATATAAAGGCATACTATATATTTTTTAAAAGACACACAGATGCCTATTTAAATCTATATAAGCATAGGGGCACCTGGGTGGCTCAGTTGGTTAAGCGCCCAACTTCGGCTCAGGTCACAATCTTGTGGTTCATGGTTTTGAGCCCCGTATCAGGCTCTGCGCTGACAGCTCAGAGCATGGAGCCTGCTTTCGATTCTGTGTATTCCTCTCCCTCTGCCCCTCCCCAACTCACACCTCTCTCTCTCAAAAATAAACATTAAAAATTTTTTTAAAAGTATATGTGAGCATATATATATAAAGGCATATATATATATATATATATATATAAGAAAGACATATATACATGTGTCTCCAGTTCTTAAGGTATCAACAACTCAATACAAACAAAAAAAACCTAAGCACTTAGAAAACACTCAAGACTGGAGGTAGGGGGAACCTCACTTAAAAAATAAAAACAAAGTAAAATTAATATAGTGCATACAGATAATGCAGACGAACAGCAAAGCCTTTCCGGAACAGTGCAGTGAGAAGTGTGGCAGCAGGCAAGACAGAAAGGGCTATTTTAAAAGGGCAGGGCTGAAAAAAATGGTCACCTCTCTTGCGGTTGATTTAAGAAAACCTCAAGAATAGAAAACGGGGCTCGGTGCTCCACAAGGCATTAGGAAGTGTTCGACTCAGCGAGGAAGCAAATGGCCTCTGCCCCGCAGTGAGCCACAGGGACCATCCTCACTTTCTCTTCTGCTCCCTTGTTTGTTCTTAACAACTCTGCAAGGCAGGCATTCTTATTTTCCCAAAGATTTCTCTGATACAGCTTGGGATATTATTCCATTTGTCCTTGTAATTCCAAAATTGCGACTCTTTCCCCCTACACTCCATTTAAAGTTCTTTAGAGCTATCATTAAATATTCATAAAAACAATTTTTCTCAGATGCCAATTTTCCTAGTTAGGGACATCAAAAGAAGGCTTTTAAAAGGTCAAGGGTAGTGTATATTTCTGAGGCTGTAGTAGAAGATTCCAAACTGGTCTTTTCTGGTAAATTCTGGATTTGCCTCACAAATTTTCCTAGTAACAAAAGCCATGTTGCAAACATGATAATGTCACTGTAGCCTCATTCAGAATATTACTCACTCTTTCTGTTGCTTTGCTACTTCAGCACTTGGGAAAGTTTCAATTTCCCAGTAGTGTGACCGTGATACTATTTTTGTATCTTCAGCATCCACTTATTTTCAATTTAGTGAGAACAGTCTATGGTTGAGCTGAATTTTGAAAACATGCTGAAAAAAGGCTGGATTTTATTATTAAAACATTTAAGAATGAGAACTTCAATGCATAAAGAAAATGTGTACTCAAGAAGGAGGCAAAAATAAAATACATAATTTCTTCTGAAATGCAGTACTTAGACTGATACTCAAGTTTCACTCCATCTCAATACCAGTATCATTTTAATCCCTCAAAGCACATACTTGTGAATAACATAATGTTAATATGTTTCACTGCAGAAAAGATTATAAAACTATTTGATAATCACTAGTTACAAATTTACTTCATAACTGACTGCAGATTCACGTGAAATTCAGTAGTAATACCAAAAATATAGAGTCATCAAAGACATTTGGATTCAGGAAATAGGGGAGAGGGGAGCTCAAACTATAGCTCTCATCTCCCAGATATAACATAAAAACATGATAAGGTTAGGCACACTAGCAGGGTGTCACTTGCCTTAGGCATAAAACATTTCAAAGCAATTTAAAAATATAAATAAAAACACAGACCAAAGAGAAATGTACTAATTTTTATTACCCTTTCATCAATTTTCTATAATAAGCTCTCTTTCAGGGGTCCCTAGGTGGCCTAGTCAATTAAGCGTCCAACGCTTGGTTTCAGCTTATGATCTCATGATTCATAAGTTTAAGCCCCACACGGGGCTCCATGCTGGCAGGACAGAGCCTGCTTGGGATTCTCTCTCTCTCCCTATCTATCTGCTCCTCCCACTGCACATGCTCTCCTTCTGTCTCTCAGAATAAATAAACTATTGTTTTTTAAAGTTCTCTGTCAAAGGAGGAAAATACCTATGGGTAGACTGGGAGAGGGGAAAACCTATCCCTTTGGCTGGTGGTAGCTGAAAGCCCCAGGATCCACCTTCCCTTCAGCAAGTGTGTTATGATCAGAGGCACCTGAGTCACTCCCCGTTCCTGAGCCCTGACGGCCCCCTTGCTTTTCTCCCAAACTTCTCTCAGCCTCACCCGTTTTTTCCCTACCTACCCCTTTCTTCCCTAACATTTTGCATCTCATTTTCATCCTCTCTCTCAAAGTTTCCAGTGACCTTGTTCTTGCCAAATTTGAGGACTAATCTCCCACTGATGCTCAGTCCTTCCATTTGAAACCTTTTCCCCTTCCTTGGCTTCAAAAGCTTTAACTGTGCTTTAATTATCCACTCCTAATGATCCTTCTCATTCCACATGGCACAGGGTTTTAAAACCTTCATTTCCAAGCCAGACTGCCTCGAGTTGGAATCTTTCTTCCAGCTGCCACATTCTACCAATGAAGGTTACGACAGGTAACAGAACTTAGTTCCATTTTTCCATCTGTACAGTAAGAACGATGGCAGTTCCCAGCTCGTCAGGTGTGACAACAAGAAGGCAATACATGTAAATCACTTCGTTCAGTGCCATAAAGGCAAGCCCGTAATGACATCAGCTATGTGTATTCCATAATCACAGGTACACAGCCTGTGTCAAAGAATCTATTTTACAGTGTCAACATTCCATGTTTATGTTGGTGACATCTAAACCACTAGTTTAAATGTGCTATAAAAACTTTAAATCCCTAAGATTGCAAACTACATGTATGCCATCTATTAAACCTTTTAGCCTTTTCTATTTAAGTCAAAAGAAACCACCAGTTTCATAGGCACCTTAAAATCATCTACCTCCTTTGGTGACAGAGTAAATCTCATTAATTCCTGATTTATGAGGCAGGAGGCATAGTGGTTAAAGGCAAGGACTGGAGCCTGGCTGCTTGTGCTCAATTACTGGTTTTGTCACTTACCACTTATGCGACCTAGGGCAAGTAACTTCTATTCTTTCTGCTTTGACTGCCTCATCTGTAAAACAGGAGTAATATTAGTGCCTTACCTATAACATAATCCTTACCTCATATAATACTTAATAAGTATTATATTAACATTTATTTAATAAAATAAAATTTGCAGTGTGGTCTTTTTACTGATTATAAAAAGAGATGTAAAATTCCAAAGCTTTCATAAAGCAAAACAAGGTGTTTTTAGTAGTTCTTATTTCTTCCTTGGGATTCTCATTACCCCTACCATTGTCCAAGCTTACGACCCATCATAGCCAGTTAGTGGAAAAAGCGCCCTACCCAGCCTCTCTAAACCAATCTCCCTAATCCCATCCTCTCAACTGCTTTAATTCACTTTCCATTTAATCCCTAAATGCCAGATTAATCCTTAAAAACACCCTTTATATACTGTACCTTTTTGGACTAACGTCATGGGTGATTCCCCATGGTTCTCAGACAATATGAAAGTGCCTCACCTGCAGTCAGTGTATTTATTTCTTCCTGCACATGGGCAGGCCTCAATTGAGTGGAATACCCCAGGTCCATTATAACCTCCATGCCTTTATTCTTGCTCTTTTCCATTCCTAGAATGTGCCACCATGTAAGTCTTCACATCTCATACATCTTTCAACAACCACGTGTTTGCTGCATGAAGACTTTCAAGCTGAGGCCCCTTGTCGATAGCTTATGGAGTATTACATAGTACAGTAGAGAAGAGACCTCCGTACATAACTTGGTTCTCACAATGACGTTGCTATTTTAGACTATTATTTACATACTTCATGTGTGCATGTCTTGCTTGGAATTTCCCATGGCACAATCTCAAAACTGTGCATGTGGTAGATGAGTTCGAAGTGGTTGACTTTATAGATGAATGATGATCCTCACTTGGGATAAGTAGAGTTTACTCAAATTTTTTTTGTTTTAATTTCACTATTGGACAATGGAATGGGCATTCGATCATGAATGTGCTAAGACTTTTGCCATATTGAGGATCATAACTGAATAGCTTAATGAATTCAACATAAATATGTATTCATATCTGTGAGAAGAATGCTCTTTATTCATGCTCACCAATTTAATCTCTACATGAAGAAAAGGTACAAGTAAATACAGAATTTTTTTGTACAAGAAATAAAAATAGAAATCTTACATACTTAATACCATTTTAGTGGGGGCACACTCAAGCTCTTTAGAGGAAAGAAAGAATCAGGGAGGGGCTGGCTATACTATCTTTCTAGTGGTTTATTTTATGTCCAAAAACAACACTGAGAAGTTCTGCCAAGAATGAAATGCTATGAGAAAGACCAAAATAAAAGCGTAGTCTGTACTCTGAGTCGGACATTAGTTCACTTGTGTAAGTACCTTTTCTTTGGGTACTTAGGGTTGGCATCAGGGGAGGATATAAGAAGAAAAAAGCAGCAGTGGTCCTTCCTTCCAGAAGGAAAGACAAAGCATTTGTAAGTCGTTTCAATGGCAATGACACTTTGAATGAAAGTAAAAATTTAATTAATGGTCTTTCTTAAATAATTTTTCACAGTAAGGAAGACAGGTTGACAGTGTGGGTTTGGTAATAATAACAATAATAACAGCAACAGCAGTAGAGGCCACAACAGTGACAGCTAGAGACACACTTGGGTCATCGTATAGTCAAACTTATTTCCTAACAAGCCCAATCCACAAGCCTACCCCAGGCTTACTGGTTCAGGATCTGAATTTAAAGATGCCCACAACAAAGCTTAAGAGACACGTTTCTGATCTACTTATATATACACTAACATATAATCACAAATGTTCTACTGGATAATGACCCTTTGTATTTCTCAAGTTCCCAATTCTCAAAGCAAGATCCAATTTTGATCCTTGTACTTCAATTCTGAAATACCGGTTGGTTGGTTGGTTGGTTGGTTGGTTGGTTGGTTGGTTTTAGTAACAAAGCAGAAAAAATATAGGATGCTCTGGTGAAAAACTGATTAACCAAAACTTCCAACTAAAGAAAAATCTGTTTTGATTAGTTGACACTTTACAATTTGTCTCACTCTGCTTTAATTGATACAAATATACTTTTTAGCCACAAGTTTTCAGACTCTGCACACACAATGGCTTTCCTGAGGGGCAGTCTCAACAGCACAGGGAAGCTGTAAGGGGAGAAACAGGGCCCTGTAGTAGCCAGAAGGAACCAGTATTTCAGAGTTTACACATGGCTTCTGGCTTCCTTCACGTTGTAGTCAATGATTCTTAGGGTCCCAAAGATGCTAGACATTCAAACTAAAAAGACATATTTTAGCATTAAAGCAGAACCTGTTGGCAGGAATATCTGAGCAGCATTCTACCCAGGAAACAAAATGACACCCCGCATGTTGCAGAATTAGAAAACTGGACAAATGCTGATAGCCCATCTTCAGCTAAATGCCAGAGAGCAAGCTACTGAATTGTAAGGCGATTCCCTTGTCTTTTACCGAGGAAAAGGCCTGTGCAGTTATAACTTCTGCACCTCCAATGGCTACCAAAAACTTAATTTAAGTATTCAAAATTCTCAGGTATGTAGTATCATCTGACCTCAGGTAATATACAGACTGGCTGATAAATTTAATCATATTTACATACATTTTCTTCTAGACAAATTTACTCTTCAGTTTAAAAATATGTGCTTAAGCCACATAAATAAACAAAAAACAGAGGGAAAAAAAACCCAAATATTTCCCTTTGTTAAGTTTACCAACCAGAGAGTAAATGCAGTTCTAGCTTATCATGTTTTCTATGAGAAAACTTCTGTTCTTTTTTTAGATTTGGAGAATTGCTTTTCCTGACAGAACCCCCAGAACTGAGAACCCTGAACTGCAAACTTGTCCTTTGTCCTAGTTGTTTACCAGCCTTATCAAGGCACACATGGGTTGGCAATGTGATTCTAAGATAAAAATTCCAAAGATATAATTAGATGTTTTTCCGAGAAATCTCACCCAATACCATAAAAATCTGTTTGCTGTTCTTCGCATTATACTTGAAATTAATGGTCTCACAATTTCTTGCCATTTACTAATTTTCTTTTAGGTAAAAGAGACTTATTAACTTGGCACTTCAGAAAAATACATATTATTTTTTACATAAACAATACTGAAAAGAGAGATCTTATCTCAAAACTTCTGCCTATTTCAATGAACAGATATTTCTATATAAGTAAAGCACTTATTAAAACTTCCACAGCAAAAATATAAAGAGGAAACTAATATTTTGCCCCTGAATTGAACTAAAGTGATAAATGACAGCAAGATATATTCTAAGCTAGTGATGTACAAGCTTTCTTAAGGTATCCTTCACTTTTATTTAGTTTAATTCTGAACAAAAGAAATAAAGAGACAACGGTCAGAAGCCACAAATAAATATATACTATTACAGAAGAATACTCTCCAGGCCAGTCAAGGAAGTGCTATAAAGACATCTCTCAAGTTTTCTGCTGAACTCCATTTTTGCTAGAGATTGAAACCATTAAAAAACAAAAAAAGAACTTCTACTGCCACCTGCTGGTAGTTTATAGTCAATGATTATCAAATGCTAGAAAGACAAACTTCAGATTATAAAGCAGAAATCTTTTGACTTTTACAACAGGAATAGTCTTTGGATTCTTGCCTATCTTCCTTCATTTATGGATTACATATATAAAACATTTTATAATAATTTATGGATATAAATATATGTATTTTACATATGTTCTAGTAGAGAAGTAGAGGAAGACAAGCACATTTTCTTGACTGCTAACTTGCTCACTGACTGACCCACAATGACAAAAGGAAGTCAAAGATGATCACATTTCCATTCTTCCCTTTCCCACAAAAGCTATTCAATCTCATTTTTGGTAAGCAATAAAGATTTGAGACTGAATGCTTCAGGATGATCTCTGTGTGAGTATTTGCAACTCAAACACAGGAGGCCAGCAAAGAAAGTTTCATTCTCTTAGCCAAAGAATGACAGGCCAAATTGTATTTCTGAAGACTTCTCAAGAGGAAACTCACACTCTAAGGATGTCAACATAATGTTGATGGAGGATTCCAAATGAGAGATCTGAGGTTGGAACTGGAATACCCCCACTGGCAAGATTCCGTAACTGGAGACATCAACATGATTTTAAAATTCAGAAAGAGCTTGCCCAAGTTCCTGTAGTCAGCTTCATTTCTTTTTTTGGAGAGTCTGAGAATTTAAAAAAGCCTTCGCTAAAAGATTTTCAGGGAAACAACTATTCTCTTTAATTTACAGGGTATTTATGGGGTACCTGGGTGGCCCAGTTGGTTGGGTGTCTGACTTTGGCTCAGGTCATGATCTCATGGTTTGTGAGTTCGAGTCCTGCACTGGGCTCTGTGCTGCCCACTCAGAACCTGGAGCCTGCTTCAGATTCTGTGTCTCCCTCTCTCTGTACCTTTCCCCCACTCATGCTCTATCTCTCTCAAAAATAAATACGCATTAAAAAAATTAAAATGGTATTTTAAAAAATCAAAATAGATAGGTAAACCATTTTGAGGCACTTTATCAATAATATACCAATTCTTACTACAAACTATGGAAATGTTTTTTTAGATATTTTATGTCACAAGCTCCACATTATAGAATACTTCATGTCACAATGCTGCATCTATTCTAAAAATAAAACAAAAAAACATGGATTTGACTAACCTTCTTCTCTAAAATTAATGTTAAGTACAATGTGAATCAGAAGGCAATGTCCCAACATATAAATCCTGGGTCCTTCTTTCACATCCCCAGACATGAGCAAATTTGTCTGCTAGGACACTTAAGAGTTGTCTGTAATTCTACAGTGCTATAATTAAGACTTGTACAAATTCTGCTGCCAAAAAATCACCAGAGTGGGTGGTGAACGCAGCCAAGTAAACTCTAATTATGGAAGGCGGGTTTTCTAAGATCTTACATAGAAGAAGCAAAGGCAAGATCAGACAGCTAAGATAGGTTACCAAGGCAATATAAATAGCCTTGTCAAACTCAATGTAAGCCCCCCTTTGGTAACAGCTGTTACCTCCCAAAGCTCATAGGTACTTTAAAAACACAATCTGGAATCCTCTGCTTAGAATCCAGCACTTAACTGTTCCCCCCAAAATAAAGTTATGAAATTTACACATGCCATTTTCACTCCTGGGACAAAAAAATAAAAAGGCAACAGGAATCCAGTATCTCAGATAATTTTCCATCTTAAATTTCAGCTCCTCCACTAGTATTATTTTAAAAACTTCTGCTAGAGTTCAATAAAATGTACTTAGCACTCTGAAAGACAGTATGCAAAGCATAAGTGTACAGCACAGTAAATTTACACAACTCAAACATATGCATATAACCAGCACCACCAAATCAAGAAACAGTATTTTTTTGCACACCAGAAGGGCCCCAAATACCTAGAAAAGGGGAAATTTTTACTTTATAAAATAAATACAAATTTCTCTCAATAATAATACTGTATGATGTCTTCCTACTGTCTGGATCTGTAATTACAGCTTTCAAGTAGATACGATTATGCTTTTTCCTCTTTGCTTATACAAACATCTGCGCCCACCCTTCCCCTCATCAACACACTGCATGAACTTCGCATTCAAGTCCAAGCATAAATATCACTTCCTATATGAAGACTTCCTGGACCTTCACAGAAAAATAAATTAAATCATCATCTACATTCACAGATTACTTTGCAAACAGTCCATGTTTACACTTATCTATACATCTACTATTCTCGACTGTGAGTACCTCACGAACAGGAAAGGCATCTAATTTCATCTTTTGATCTGTTTTCTGTGTTTTAAACTGTGCTTTAAATTCCATGCTAATGGATGATGACAAGTTTTTCATGTTCTTTCTTCTGTAGATATGTAAGTAATTTTTCAGAAAACAGTGTTCTATCAAACCATATTCTATAATATTAAACAAAACAAAATACACTTGACTCTTGAACAACATGGATTTGAACTGTATGGGTTCACTTACATTGTGGATTTTTTTCAATAAATATAGTATATTATTATAAAAGTCTTTTCCTTATGATTTTTTAAAATACTATTTTCTTTTCTCTAGTTTGCTTTACTTTAGCAGAAGAATGCAGCATTTAATACATACAACATACAAAACATAGGTTTATCAACTGTTTATGTTACCTATAAGGCTTCCAATCAACAGTGGTCAGTAGTTAAGTTTTGGGGGAGACAAGAATTCTATGCAGATTTGTCACTGCACAGGGAGGCAGTGCCCCTTACCCTCATGTTCAAGGGTCAACAGTATATTATCAGATATTTTATTTTATTTATTTTTTTCATAATACTCAAACGGGAATCAACCCAAGTTTTATTAACACTCAAATGGATAAATTATAATCTAATCAACAGAATGAAATAAAAATATATAGATCATGGCTATATGTAGTAACATGTATAAATAACATGTATAAATATCATAATCATAATGTTAAGTGAAGAAAGCCAGGCACAAAGAACATAAATTGTCAAAGTATAGAAAGTTAAAAAAAACATGCAAACTAATTGATGGCATTTGGATGTACACTTCCAAGGTAAAACCGTAAGAGAAAGGAACAGGAGTGAATACCATCAAGTTCAGGGCTGGCAATTCCGTATTTGTCCCGGGTGGTGGTACTATGGGGGCTTATTATCAGATATTTTAAAATACATATCATCTTAATGCCCTCCATGTAAAAGAATTTGTAACAGAGCATATTTTATTCAACGAGATTAAACAAAATATGCTAATTTTAATAATATACACATTAGTAATATATTTATCATATATAAATTGAGAAAATAATGCTTTGTAATAAGAGGCAGCTATTTTCTTGTAAGGGACAATATTAAGGTACTTCTCCATAGAAAAAAGTTCACAAAGTACACTTTTTAGGTCCTAATACTGTCATTTCCTCTTATTGCACTCCTCCATCCTCTCCTGTGATACAAAGAAGCAAGCTTACTTCAGCTAAGTTGAGATTACATTTTGCTCATAGGTTCAGTTCAGGGATCACAGGAGCCTCTTGTAAAAGTGAGAAATCCCCAGGCCCTCTTACCTGTGTACCTAAGCTGGCCGCCATCATGTGAGCCAGAAGCTTAGCTGCAAACATCGAGTGTCTGGCACAGAAGATATGGGAAAGGACAGCCAGGCCAAGACCTGCAGGAACAAAAATGTTCATAGGTGGGTATACAATTCATGAGCAAACAGTAGTGGAGCAAACTTCTTTGGCCTTACTTTTATGTAAGGCCTGTAGTCTGCCCATGGCGCACAGCACGGTTATCTCTGGAAATGATATTATATTTTTTTCAAAAAATTTTTTAATGTTTTATTTATTTCTAGGAGAGAGAGAGAGAGAGAGAGACAGCGTGAGCAGGGGAGGGTCAGAGAGAGAGGGAGTCACAGACTGAAACAGGCTCCAGGCTCTGAGCTGGCAGTCAGCACAGAGCCCGATGCGGGGCTCGAACCCACGAACCGCGAGATCATGACCTAAGCGAAAGTCGGACGCTTAACCGACTAAGCCACCCAGGTGCCCCTCCATATTATAATTTTAATCTACTCTATTTTACGTGACATATAAAATCTTTACACTTATTAATTAGGACCAAAGGATAACATTAATATTCAAACAGCTACATGTTCACTCCCTTACAACAAAGATAGCACGAATTAAGCAGATTAATAATTTCAAGAAGCTGTTTTTTCTATGTTTCCACTAGACAAGTTCTACTGTGTAAGAAAAGAATCAAATTTCAATCTAATTTTCCAGGAACAGGTGGAGTGGCTAAACAGAGATATTTAGGGAGGTGAATTGGAGTTTTCAGGCATAAAACTGTGAATAGTACTACCAAAACTCGGGCTTAGTAATTACCCACTTTTTACCTACTAGGAATAGTTATGTAATTACAATAGTGGTAATTATGAATTTTAAGAGTAACCTTATGCTACTGGGTGCCAAAACCAAGACAAAATGGGTTCTTTCCTCCTGAGATGATGTTTAACCTAAACACCTACATTTCTAAGTGTGGTAAAGAAAACTGCTCTTGTTTTCTTTAAATGTACTTGAATTCACCTCTTTATATGACTCTTGAAGTAGGGATAATTAGAAACTTGGCACTAAAAAAATAAAAAGTAAAAATAAATTCAGCATTAACCCACAAATCTTTTATCTTGCAATTCATATAAATGTCTTTTAATGCCATATTTTATATGCAGAATGTATACATATTTTTAAATACTTCCAGTTCTAAAATTTAAATGTGCTGCAAATGGCAACCCATTTGCTTTTTCACTTAAGCCTTTTAACTCTTCTCATAGAGCTATTTTGCCTTAGAGTTATCAAAACATAACAACTGGCATGTATATGGTGTTTTGCAGTGTCCTTTGTATGTATTAACCTCATTTATCAATGCTTCCTTGACAAACAGGAGTTGCTGCATTTATTTAAATTTGCTTTTTCATTATCTTATATAAGGCTATGGAACACTTTTTTATTTATTTTATTTTTTAATTTATATATGTTTTAATGTTTATTTTTAGAAAGAGAGAGACAGAGTAAAAGTGGAGTAGGGGCAGAGAGAGAGGGAAACACAGAATCCAAAGCAGGCTCCAGGCTCTGAGCTGTCAGCACAGAGCCCAATGCAAGTCTCGAACCCACTAACTATGAGATCATGACCTGCGCTGAAGTCAGATGCTTAACTAACTAAGCCACCAAGGTGTCCCTGGAACAAACTTTTAAAATACACGACATACTGGTCTAAGTGGATTGGGCCTCTGCAAAGTGCACATGTGAGGTTGATGACTAACTAGTATTCCTTACAGCAATGCCTCTCATAACTCCTGTGGGAAAGTTTAGATTTTAATAAGTATGTTTAGATTTTAATAAGTTAAGACAAAATTCCACATAGAAAGTGAGTCTTTGCATTAGACAAGGCTTTTAGCCTAGAAATTTGGCCAAGAAATCTAAAGTAATCCATTTTTCAGAAGGCTGCTCCAGGGTGTTCTGGGGCAGGTGTGAAGGTCTCAGGTTGCCTCCAAAATCCACCCACACAGGGACGCAATGCATCCAGAAATTGCAGCATCATGCCTGACTTTGCACCTTTACTTGGTCTACAAACTACTGAAGCTAATGCTCTGAACTCACCAATGTACACTGTGAATTTCTTATGGTGATCAAAGCTAGTTTAAACTCAAGGTGTGGGGGGGATGTGTGTGTGTGTCTAATAAACTGATTTAAACGCTAGGTCTTGGGGTGCCTGAGTAGCTCAGTCGGTTAAGTGTCCAACTTTGGCTCAGATCATGATCTCACTGTGAGTTTGAGCCCCGCATAGGGCTCTGTGCTGACAGCTCAGAGCCTGGAGCCTGCTTCGGATTCTGTGTGTCCCTCTCTCTCTGCCCCTCCCCAGCTCACTCTCTGTCTCTCAAAAATGAATAAATATTTAAAAATTTTTTAAAAAATAAAAGCTAGCTCTTGCAAATTTTTTCCTATTTAGGCCACATGATCACAAATATGTGCTTTACTGTACGTTTATTGTGGTCAATGCCAACAATGTGAGGCAAGGGGATTAGCGCTGGATAAAGGAGAAATAAACATGAGTCAACTGTTTTTTTGTTTTTTTGTTTTTCCTAGTTCACAAGAAGAGCTTATTCACAGCCTTTTCCCTGAACTTGGTAATTCTCCATTTTATTCACATTTCAGGAGATAAATTTAGTAAAGTGAAACTTGACTAGCTCAAGAATATTTAATTAAGTATATGAGCTGCAATTAAAATGCTAGCATGACACCTGGTGGTGGTCCAGAAAAATGGGCCAGATTCTATTATCCTAGAACGATAACACATGATGGTTGACTGGATGCATTTTTTATGTAGGGAAGAAGAATGGTGCTAAAAAGCCTCAAGCAGGCTGTTCCCCAGTCTTGACAGGCCTTGGGAAAGATGGTGACTATCTTATATTTAAAGACATGCATGCTTCAGTTTCCAAGTCCCTGAAGCACTATATATAAAGTACTTAACTTTTATTTTCTTATTGGATATCGAATAGTTGCATTTAGCATACATGATTTAAATTAACAAGTCAGGTTTTTTAATTGTAACAATGTTTGGTTTAAATTCCTTTAATATAAACATGTAAATCATAGGGTATTAAGTGTTATAACTATAAATAGAATTTTTTTTTAAATAAAGTATAACAATTCCAGGTATTACCTAAAAGTATACCCTAAGCGGTTTTTTAAAAATTGACTCCTTGGCCATTATGTAGAAATAGCAAGCAGCTAACTGGGTAATTTTCCTTTGCTTTTTTTCCTAGCACATTGTAGGTTACAGACTCAGTTGGAAAAAAGCACTTAATTAGTTTCCTAACAGAAATGACTTTTCTACATTATTAGAAAGTGAAGGGAAAGATAAGTTACCCTTAACAAAGGAACACTGATAATCTTTGATTTAGATAAGAAAAACTCTAAAGAATGACTAGATTCTTTTGCTATCATCAAACTGGACCAAATATCTTGTTGAGCTACAAAATATCAAAATGTTTGTTATGTGTATAAACATACATAATGTTGGTATATGAATATGCATACCCAGTAAATATATCTATCATTTGACACCCCTTAAAAAGAGAATATACTTTCCAAGTTACTAGTTTATCCCTTCACAACCTAAATACCCGTGTTTTTTGCCATGAAATTTCTTTAAAATGTTCGTAACTTTTGTATCTACCTATGTATCTGTCTCTGTCTTCTCTACAGATAAATTTCACAAAACCGCATGTTCACTACACATTATTAAATCAGTTATTAGGTTGTTACCTTCATTTTTTTTTTTCTATTTCCCCACCTAATGCTAGCTGTTACTGTTCCTTTTTTTACTTCTTGTTGCTCATCTCTATTGATTCCCACATTTCTGTACCTTTCCTCTCAGCACGGTGTCTCTTGGTTACTGCTACTAATAAGCTAAAGGCAGGAAAACAAAACTGTCAGGCCTGAAAAGTTTTGTCTGTTGAACAAAAGTCAAAATGAACACCTTAGAGAACACAAAGTCTATGTATTTGGGGAGAGGATTTCTTCCAGAGGGATGAGGGTGCCAGGAGACTAGCCTCTAAGAAAATCAGCAGATTGAACCTGAGAGGTTCAATAACCACATGTTTATCTACATTTTAATTAGTTAAAATTAAATACAATGAAAAATTCAGTTCTTCACTTGTTCCAGTCATATTTTGAAGGCTCAATAGCAGATGTGACTAGTGGCTACCATACTGGACAGTGCAGAACATTTTGATCATCACAGCAAGATATACTGGAGAGAGCTGTGTTTAACTGCCTTATCCTGAGCAAAGCAAAAAAAGAATATGCCATATTTCGGAAGAATTTTTATTAAAAATGGCTAAAATGAGATGGTTTGGGACTTGGAAGTCCCAAAGTAGGATGTAAACTTACATAGTCACAAGAACGTATAATTGTTGGAGGATGTCAGACCAACAATGTATATTCATTTATTTAGTAATTTAACAACTATCGAGAAACTACTACGCATCAGGGGCTGTGTTGGGCAATGAAGACACAATGTTGAAAAAGGTAGTTACTTGCTGCTCTACCACCCTTATCTCAGTATTTCTTTCGTATCTTCTCCCAGACACAGACTGGTTTCTGAAAGGTCCAAGACCACAATTCTGGGCAAAGAGGTGTGCAAGAAAACATTCTGGGTAGTTTTCAGGAAAGTTTTCATTGCTCTTAAAACATGATCCAAATAAGTGCTTTTCCTTTGGCAAGCCTAGACACTTGTGCGATGCTGAGAGCCGTGGCCAGCTCATGGCCATGTGGGGGAAGGCTGAGAAAACAAAATCTTTGAGGAGAGCAATACAGAAAACTGAGAAGGGGGTCACCCCTGATGACACCAGAGGTACTGAATTAATCAACCCTGAACTCAGTTTATTTATATAAGAAATTTGAGTTGTCTTCTGTTAACTACAGCCAACTTCATCCTAAATACAATATACCTGTATGTCTAGAGAAATCCGATATTTTTAGGCCATATCAGAATTAAAATTAAGCTCTCTCACTTACTATCTGCAGTTTTCTCTTCAAATGACTTTTTAAAAATTCGTATGCCTTGTTTTCTATTCTTCATGTTAATAACTCCTCCATTTGATAGTTAAAATGAAGCTGTTTTGATATACCTTCCTCCATAACCATACAGGCTATTTTAGGACACTGATTATAGTGAATATAAACTTGATATTTTGGAAGAATGTTACACAAAATTTTAGAATATCTGTAACTTTAAAAAATATTTTGAAATGAATGGGTGGCATCTGGTAACAGTATTTTTTTTCTGGAAAAACCATCAAAATCTCAGCTTGTAAAACATAAAAGTCATAACTAGAACAGTCTTACTGTTTACTGGACAAAAGAAAAAGCATACTTCAAAGGACTTTCGATTGTACTGACTTTTATCCTGTAAGCCTTATTATTTATCAATTTATAGACAATAATTTTGTTACTTAACTGAAAAATTGACATTGTGTTGACACGTATACACTTAGTAATCTGTACAGTAAATAAAACCATTAGCCATGTAAAAGGGAAACCTTTAGTTTGACTAGAGTGTTAAGTGATTTCTCCACCATAAGAGAACAACAACAAAAAAAGAACAATGATATAAACGTGAAGTCTGTAGTTCATCTTTAATGTCAACTTAAAAGCCCTCCAAACATAGGAGACTTAACAGCAAGTACATCATATAAGACCTAGTTCACATACTGATATTAAAACTGAAATGGATTATGGAATGTTCCAGGTCTTGTTAAGATCCCAAGGCCACAGGAACTGTATTTAAAGTTAAAATCAGAATGATTCCAATCCAAGAGTCTATCCTACTACAACATCAACAGAGTTACAGGAAGCAGGGGAGGCTTCTCTGATATCCTCCAGATAGTGCCATGTACCTCAAACCATGCTTAGGTTCCTTAATAATCACACTCTGAAATGATGGCGTTATGACATTACTATCTAACATTATTTTAAGTTGTGTCTCTTCCAAGTCACCTTTGAAAGTGACTTTCATAGTGTTACACTCAAGTGCACAGTTAGGCTCTGCTTGTCCTATCTTTTTAGCTTCAAAAGATAAACTTTAATTTCTTGGAATCTGGTAAACTGGTCTACAGATTTAAAAGCCACAGGTATATATAAACCCTCATCTTTCACCTTCCTCAGCTGAGGATTACTAAACTTTGTGGCCTGCATGGCCATTTAACACACTTTGATCATTGGCGATGTTCTGCTGTACTGCAGTAACCACACATGGAGCTAAAACAGATACACTGTGATCCATCCTGGCTTAAAGGATTTATTACTTCCTGTGTAATGGTATGTTCCCATATTTCATGAAAAGAGTTGGTCAGATTGATTCCAAATTTAGATGGATCTGTGATACGGTCTGACGTAAATTATAAAATGTGTATGTAAGATATATAAAATTCTCATCTCTAGTTCCTGGGGACCATCAGAGAGATAGATGGAAATCTTCCTCCTATACAGGTGGAACAGATACAAACACGGGACTTTATGTCCCCTGCTCTACAGAACGCGCTGTACACATTACAGTATGTTGTGGACAGGGGTGCCTGGGTAGCGCAGTCGGTCAAGTGTCTGACTCTTGATTTCAGCTCAGGTCATGATCTCACGGTTCGTGAGCTTAACCCCACGTCGGGCTCTGTGCTGGCAATGCAGAGCCTGCTTGGGATTCTCTCTCCCTCACTTCTCTCTGCCCCTTTGTTGCTTGTACGTGCATGCGTGTATACCCTCTCTCAAGATAAATAAATGAATGAATAAACATTAAAAAATGTCATGGACAGAGGGGGAAACCCCAATAATTTCAAATATAACTCTACATCAAAAGTAATAAAAGCAGATACTGATATTCAGGTGTTGGCTCTCAAATACATGAGCAAACCTATGTACTCTTTTCTAGACTGAACTGCAAAAAATATATATTTATTAACAATTCTAGGAAATATGTTGTTGTGCTGCTAGTCTTCTATAGAATCAAAATAATATTCTCTCCTTAGTTTTTAAAACTCTGTTTTGATGTTCAATACTTAGACCAAGCAAGGCATTCTTGTAGGTCATGGCACAAGGATTTATGTCCCTATGGAAATATATAAAGTTACATCAGATTTTGCTGCATTTCCTTTTGGCTTTACTTTGTCTATGAAATTTTGTTAACTATATTAGCAATGAAATAAAATAGGATGTCTCCATCTGATTCAGGAACTATGTGGATCTAGAAGAATCTATCAAGCAAGAAATGTTATCCTTATAAAAGATATTATTTTTTTTTAATGTTTACTTCTGAGAGAGAGAGCAAGAGAGTGCACATTAGTGGGGGAGGGGCAGAGAGAAAGGCAGACACAGAATTCGAAGCTGTCAGCACAGAGCCTGATGCAGGGCCTGAACTCACAAACTGTGAGATCATGACCTGAGCTGAAGTCAGATGCTTAACCGACTGAGTCACCCAGGTGACCTATTCTTCCCTACTATCTAGTTTCTATCTCACACTATATTATATACTCCTTATGAGTTGGAACTGTCTTGTTCTTTATAATATCATATTACATAATTATATTATATCCTTTATTATATCTTTGTTTTTTATTATGTCAGTACCAAGTTGGCCTTCCATAAATACCCACTGTATGAATTAATGAATACGACAATGGTAAAGTTTATTTCCTCCTAGTACTGATGAATTACAGTATGTTTCCAACTTGTAAATATGGGAAAACAGACTTTCATTCTTATAAATATTCAAAATTATTGACTCTAAAATACCACAACTGACCTGAGATACACATAAATCCAGAAGAGAAAAAAGCTTCATTGTATGAAGACAAGTTGTCAGTCTGGGCGTAGACCGCGTGCACAGACATGTATGAACAGGCACATTCCACATAGTCTGAAGTGTCCTCAACCACTTTGCAAAACTGACTGTCAGACAACCAGCTAGGACAAAAACACAATGGTCACTATTGCTCTTTTATCAACATGTAGGGTATTGAGATGGCTTTAAGTAAAAACAACTTATTGAATTTAAGTGTTCTTTACTCAAACAGTAAGCAGTCCAATTTTCAAGAAAAAAACACTGGAGGGAATATCTTGTCTAAGACATGACACAAAAGATCCCACAAGAAGCAGCCTAAATAGTAACCAAACCTGTAAAAGCATTTCTGATACCAAAGCAGTGGACCCTCTCAATAGACCAGCAATAGCACCTAATCTAAAGCATACACACCCCGGTACAAGTACATTCTTCCCTAGCATTCAAAAATACCAAAAAGATGGACAGAGCCACTAGAGGTGTACTCTTCACCCTTCTTCAAACAATTCATTGTTTTGTTTTGTTTTTTGGCTTATTTATTTTTGAGAGAGAGAAAGAGAGAGCGTGCGCACAAGCACGTGTACACATTCAAGCAGGGGAGGGGTAGAGAGAGAGGTGGAGAGAATCCCAAGAAGACTCCTCACTTTTAGCTCGTAGCCCAACACAGGGCTCGAAATCAAAAACTGTGAGATCATGACATGAGCCAAAACGAAGAGTCAAACGCTTAACCTACTGAGCCACTCTGGTGTTCCAATTCTTTTGAACCACATAAGTTACTTAAAAGATTTTCTAAGTTTTTTTCTTCATTTTTATATAATTTTGAAGTCAGTTATAGTTCACAAATGTTTTCCAGGGTTCATTCAAATGTTTCCTGCTATAATATCTGGCTATTAACATAAAAGCTTTGTAATGATTACAGCCAATACAGCATCAAGTGTAAACCTTGTAAGCATTCCTCAGTGACTTGTGGTTGAGTCTGCTCCCTTTTTAGTGCCTCTTGAATCCTTTACTTTTCTAAGGACATAAAAATTCTCAGCCCCTCAGCAGAATCAAGTTTGAAGCATTCATTATTAGTTATATATCAAGGATGGCATACTATCTGTCACCAGGCATTTGAAATTTCAACTGAAAATATTTTTACACAAAAAAAGACTAACCAGAATTTTGCTGTTTGGAGGATGGTTAGCTACCCAACAAAGCTGTTAAATGTATTTAGAATTTTAGTTGTGCAGCTGAAAGTCAGAAATAAATAGAACCGGGGCGCCTGGGTGGCTTAGTCGGTTAAGCGTCTGACTTTCGCTTAGGTCATGATCTCGCGGTTCGTGGGTTCGAGCCCCGCGTCGGGCTCTGTGCTGACTGCCAGCTCAGAGCCTGGAGCCTATTTCAGAGTCTGTATCTCCCTCTCTCTCTGACCCTCCCCTGCTCACGCTGTCTCTCTCTCTCCTAGAAATAAATTAAAAATATTAAAAAAAAAAAAAGAAAGAAAGAAATAGAACCTAGTGACTAAATCCTCTGGGCCAGTCATTCCTCACCCTAAGCACTGATTGAGCTTCAAGCATTAGAACTGCTCAGAAACTTGAGGCCTTAGGCCAAGGAGATTCAATAGAAGAACTATTCTCTTCTTCTCATTCCAGTGCATGGATTAATTCTAAGATGTACTCCTAGCTACAAGTGCACTAGAATTATAAATTCCTCTAAACACAGAGCATCAGATTCAGAACTATAAGCCAGGTGGAAGGAGCAAAGAGAATTTCCTTTCCTGTCCAGTAAGTTAACCAATAAACAAAGGAAGGTTATGGAATTGGGTAGAACTCACACTAGGTCCAGTGAAAGCGATTACAATAAAGAAGTAATATGTTAAACACATATTTAAATTGTTGGGCTACACTTGCTACCTGTACAATGCTAGACCATTTCCAACACTGCTTTGTCATTTTTACTGCAGGGATTTTCTTGACTCTAAAGTCTCACTTGAGGCTACCCTATATGTTCAACACAAAAATTGGAATCAATGGTGGTAGAATGGGGAAGGACTGAATTTTTATTTTAAAGAATTATTAAGTACCTTGCAGTGGCCTGATTCCAAAGGAGACATAGAGATGTCTGGGGAATAATCCTAGGCTCAGCAGCATAAATCCTGTAGAGAACCTCATTGTTGTCAGTCAGGGGTTGTGAACTCTGACCTTTCACACTCAAAGATAGTACCTGTCGTGCCAAAAAAAGACAGAAAAATGAATGGTGCTTTAAAATTAATGGCAAGACTGAATTGTGAACTTTGATTCATTTTCCTAGTCACTAGGTCACTTGCTTATTGCAACTACTTAAATAATTAGCTTACTTATGGATGCAGAGAATCTGACTGGTTTTTCATTGCAAACATTCTACCTTCCCTTTAGTTACTGAGCAGTCTTCTGCTGACAAAACTTGCTTTAACTGTCTGGCTTCATCATGAGCAGGGAATAGCATATGATATATTATTAGTGAAGGCTACATTTTTCACTTTTCCCCTCTATATATATTTTACTCAAGAAAACATGAAGGAACTATTTCCAACTATATTTGAGACTACACATTCTACAAATAGTTCATGAAGATGGGACATGTTTCATAATTAGCTCACCATGTGCAGTCCTTGCCACAAATCTGATCAAGCAAATGCATTCTGAGGAGTATGTCTGCTAAGGAAAAATCAGATTCCAACCACAGAATTCTTTAAGTCATAGCTTACCTTATTTTTCAGGGCAGGAAGATTGTTTCCAGTTATAAACCACTGCTGGCTGCTATACTCTGTAAACTGGACTAATTCACATGTACTTTTTCCAGCCATTATTTCTACATCTGGAACCTCCAATAACCTCTCTGGAACTCGAATATAATCACCTTCTTTTCCTTCAAACTTGTGCCCATTGATTTGTTGAGGATACCAGTGAAGAGCCAGTATGGACAAATATGGGCAACTGTCAAGGATGGTCTTGCTTCTGTAACAGAGAAGCAAAGGCTGTGCGAAAATAGCATGCATTTACATATGCACATGCACTTAGATCTGTTAAAATGCATTACACAGGGGCTCTATTCCTTATGCACCACCATAACATTGTCAACTCAGAAGCAGTAAAGACAATGTGCTTTCAGTTCTTTTATAGTTAACTGTCAGGATTTTTTTTGCACAGAACTTTCTGCATCCTTTTGCCTGATTCCCTTGTAAACTAAAACATGGGTTTTAGAAAGCTGGAAGCTGTTTCACGGATATCAGATACAATCTGTGGTGATAAAATGTACTTTTTTGTGTTAGTCACATCAGCACTGGTGGAACAAGCTGAGGAAAGGGTGTACCATTAAACTGAAACCTCTGCTTTATTTAAGAATACCGTAAACCTTATACACCCAGACCCATGGTTTCACCAAGAGTTTACCTCATCTCCTTCTACTCCATCAGAGCATTTCAAATCCAACCATGTGACTGGTATGAGAAACCGCTTAGAGCTGGGATCTTTACCCATTCAACAACTCTGTTTTAAACACCCTAGGCATAAGATGGGCTTAGTGAAAGTGCTTCCAAACCTCAGTGTGTGTTGAAATCACTTAGAAGCATGTTTAAAGATACAGATTTCTAAATCACATCCCAGACTTACTAAATGAGAATCCTTGCCTGGAAAGGAGGCTAGGAGTTCTACAAATCTTTTTTTTTTTTTTTTAAGTTTATTTATTTATTGTGAGAGAGCATGAGGAGGGGAAGGGCAGAGATAAAGAGAGAGAGAGAATCCCAAGCTCTCTCTTCATGCCGACAGCATAGAGCCAGATGCAGGTCTCAATATCATGAACCATGAGATTATGACTTGAGATGAAATCCAAGTGTCAGATTTTTTACTGATTGAGCCACTCAGGGCCCCTCCAATCTTTTTTAGCCAGTCTCCCAAAGAATCTGTTAAATTTTGTCTTGGACCTGCCATGTTTATAAACAATGAAGAGATACAGAGGTGAATCAGATCTGAAACTTGCCTAAAAAAGTTTGGAGAATATTAGGATTTTAGGGTAAAAATTATGCATTAGATATTAAAGGTTATATGGACCACAACAGAGAATATGTATAATTAAATCATGGGTCTAAACGATGCCTTGTCAAAATCCCTAACCTGAGATATGGAGCTGAGTATTTTAAATGGAAGATCTAAGGAAGAAAAGGAAAGAGGGAATGACTTTTGCTCTCGTTATATCCTCTCTCTAAAAAAATATTTGATACTTTTAACTACCACATTTAAATCAGTGTCTTCAAATATCTATCTTTAATCCAGTCATTCACCCTGGCTTTAGACCCCTGTTGTATAAGACTCTTAAAACATCTCAATCTGTGTAAACCACCCACACCTTCACAACAGCTCACCAATACCTCATCTCTTAATTTCCTCATCCAGCCTCCCACACCTTCACTGGTGACTCTAAGCTAAAAGCTGCAGCCTTTGACCCGGTACCATGTGGCTGAGACCAGTGAACCTCAGCCACATGACTGCATACCTTCTGCCCACTCTCCCTGCAATCTACTGAGATTTAGCCCATCAGCACCATCCTGGATGCCATCACCTTGGCATACTGAGACATAACTAGCATGCACAGTGGCTCTACCCAGCTTTGACACCAGAGTGCCAAATTCCTAGCCCATCTTTCTTGCAAATAGCTACACTCCCCCTGACACTTTAACCTCCTATATCCACACTCTTCTACACACACACTTCAATCAATCCCACAATCTGCTTGACACCCTGGTTGATGTGAAAGGGAGAGAACCCCACATTAATATGTAGAATGGTAACACTACAAGTCCGGTGACCAACTGCAGCTGGACCCCCAATGTCAACTGACATTGTTTTTACTTGGCTTCTAAGTATTTGTTCTAGATGCCATCATTCTTATCAACATCCCTGCTCAACTCCCAAACCCTTCACTCTCAGTAGCTACCCTTGAACACTGTTTAAGACAATGTATAAATAACACAAGTCAGAATGGTCAACAACTTAAGAGTTTTCCAAGCAAAAAATCTAGTGTTGACTACTCTCTTATTTTGGAAGTTTAATTTGTCCACCTATATGGTAATTTTACCACTATACTGTTTTCAAGCTACCATCTTCTCCATGTCGCTGCTTCAATTTCAGCCCTCATCTAACCTGAACAATTATCCCCTATGTAGTCTTCCTGCTTTGTTTTGTTTTTTTTTTAATTTATCCTATTCTTTAGCCTTTGACACTGTCCTCGACATGATGGTTTTAAAATCCTGAGTTTGATTCTTCCAAACACACATGAATCCTCCCTATCTTATTCTATATTTGATCTTTAAAAGTTGGTGATCTCCCCAAACACACCACAATATTCTTGGCTGACTGCTATTGCACATGCTGTTTCCTTCTAGACAACTCAGAAGGCAAGGTAAGTCTATGGAGAGGAAACACATGGCAAAAAAACATACTGATTCATTTGTTTATTCAGTCACTCATTAGACCGTAACCACTGAGAATCTGCCACATAACAGATATCATTCCAGGCCTGGGAATACATTAGGCAATAAGGTAGAAAGGTAACTCCTTTTGTGTATCTTATACTTTTTGAGTTCCCACTAGGCCTTTGTGGTCACAAATATGGGGGCCAACATTCACAGCAGGGTAGATGGTTCACATCTAAGACAACCTCAATATCATAGTGATCTTGCACATATATGGAAAAACAAAAGGAAAGGATTGGCACTATGGGGAATAATAAAGCTATAAACTATTTGATTTCATTGAACATAGCTGAACACAGTACAAAAGAGAAAAACAATAAAGGATATTTGTTAGACACACACAGGCTTTACTGCAAACTTACATGAAGTAAAGAAATGATCCATTTCAAAGGTTTCTGAAGACATTAGAGACATGTATAATAGGCAGGGAGTAGCTGAACTGATCATTGGTCTCAGAAAGACATTTAGGACCAGTGGTGAAGACTGGAGAAGGAGCCTCCTAAATAGGCATGTAGAGCTTTGCTGATGAACCCCATTAAGAAAACCTCAATCCTAGGACTCACTCATCAGAGTTAAGAGTACAGCATAAAAGGATGCTGGTTTTGTGCCTTAACACTGACCTCCAGTCATACCTCAGCACTAACCTGGGATGAAAGTCTGGGCCACTTTATAGCCACGGGATGGTAGTGGAGATTTTGTTACAAAGTAAGTGGTTACAGTCTCTTTCGACCACAAGGCATGGTGGTCAGCAGGGGATGTAGAGTGAAGGAGGCCTGGACTGACATCTCACCACAGCTAAATGTGTGACCCTTGATAAGCTGAGTTAAGGTCTCTCCATTTCTATACCTGTAAATGGGAATAATGAAAGCTCTAGCCCTAACTTTAACCAGCTGTTTACAATGATTTTTTGTAAGAACAAAATATAATTTTTAGTAAGGATTAGGTTGAACCATATGAAATTTACAATATATTATACTTTTCTTTACCTACAGAAAAGGCAACTTCATATTGTTCAATCTGATACAATGTTTAGGACTAGTTAATATCAGTTCTTCTTATTTTATTCCTTGATCTCTCTTGTAATCTTTTATATCTGGATTGACTATCTCTTTGAACTTCATGTCTAGGGATCTAAGAGCTAAAGTTAAAAGTTTTACACATTCAACCTATATTTTAATTAATATGTCAAAGTTTATAAAGGGCTTTAAGTAGTTGACTTAAATTATACCAGATTTTTAAAGTACAGTCTTCAAAATATTCCTGAATTTCAATGTGACTTAAATGCTGATGAATGCATTACAAAGATTTAGTAAACACTTTTAATCAGGGATGTCTCATTAATAGTCACTGCTTCTTTTATTTTTATTTATTTTTTATTTCCACCTTAATTTTCCATTTGCACTACTCCCACAACTGCTCTCTTCTATCAAAGGTAAGGGCAATAACACTTCTTCTTTTATTTTATTTTTTAATTTTTATTTATTTATTTATTTTTAAATTTACATCCAAGTTAGTTACCAAATAGTGTAATAATGATTTAAGGAATAGACTCCAGTGATTCATCCCCTGTGTATAATAACAACCAGTCACTACTTTTTAAATAGACCATATTACTCCGTGAGAACTGGAAGGAAATCTCAGTTTTCAAACAACTTTTATTATCAGCCACTTTTATATTAAATCAAGTAGAAATAAAACATTTATAAGTCTTTGTACTAGTGATCCAATTTACCTTCTGAATGTAGTTTAAAACACCATGACTTCTGAAGAACATTAACATATAGTTACAAAATTAATTATATAGTTGATAGTGAACATGAGCCACATTTTATTTTTTCCCTTTCCTCTTGCTTGCTTTTGAAATGAAACTCAACCCATGAAACAACTACTCCAAAGTTCAACAACAGAAAAGCTGCTTCCAAATGGATAAAACTGGACCATAACTTCACCTCAACAGTGTATCAAAACATGTCTAAAAGTTGGAATCACCTTTCTTTTTCTGTTCGGAATATATCTTCTATTAGACCACAAGCAATAAGCCATTTTTTAAAATTCTTAAAAGACCCTTCAAAACAAAAGGAATGTATTGTTGACAGTACACATTCATTTTTCTTGATGTAGTTACTATGTTTTTTTTCAAATAATTACTTCATTTGCCCATTAGATACAATGTACTGACTATATAATCCTTAGTTACAACATCTAGATGTCAATTTAGATGCATATTACTTTATAAACTGTGAAGGAATACATATAAAGTATAATTTAAGAATACTTACTTTTCACCAGGAGAGCCACAGGTAACATCAGTGACCAGAGAAAAAGCAAAATTCTCAGTCACTTCAATGAAGTGACTGAATCCCCTAGTGTCTTTGCGCTTTGGGTTACTAAGAGCACAGAGTATTTCATAAAAAAGGTTTCGATTTTCAATACTGAATGCTTGGCTTTTTCCTTCAACAGTTATCTAGAAAAAAAATTCCAGTATGAAAAAATATCTTCAAAAATACACTGCTTACATGATATGTATGGTACAGTACATGTTCTTTAACAGTTACTAAAACTAGCAGGAGTGCCTGGGTGGCTCAGTCGGTTAAGTGTCCCACTACAGCTCAGGTCATGATCTTGTGTTCATGAGTTTGAGCCCCATAGCTCAGAGCCTGGAGCCTGCTTCGGATTCTGAGTCTTCCTCTATCTCTGCCCCTCCCCTACTCGCTCTCTGTCTCTTTCACTCTCTCAAAAATAACTAAACACTAAAAAAAATTTTTAAGTAGCAAAATAAGGAAAAACCTACAAAGAATTTAAGAAAAACTGGTATAAAAATGTATTTCAAATTCACTTGCACTTTTAAAAGCATAATCATTTCTAAAGAAAAGTCATGATCAGCACATGTTTTTTATTTAATAGATGGTTGCATGGATCACTTATTCTTAACTATAATAATTAACATGAATATTAAAATTAATCTCACTTTTAGATCTACCCAAAGAATTATTTTTCTTTTGTTCAACAACTGAGGAAATAAGTACAAGAATATTTGCCAATAAGAAAGTGAGATTATTCTTGATTACCTGGCTTTCAATGAACAGAAGCCACTGCCTCTCACTGAATTTCTTACACACCAAATAAAAATATCCTTTTCTAATCAAGAGTGGTCAGCACTTCCTGGAACTCTTGCCTGTATCTGGAACTATAAGGCTTGCTAGCTTAAAGAAGTAGGTTATTCGTTGTTTGAGGGACAAGGAGAGTAGGAAGAAAATATCTTTCATGATTTATTTTGTTCTTCGTTGCCAGAATGACAGGGACCACATTGTAAAGCTATTGATTTGTTATTTCACTATTCGTATATACCTGAAAAATCTCTGTAAATTCTTCAAAATCCAGATTAGTCATCACTTTTTCTGTGATTTATACACTGTGCCTCACCTGTCAATATACATGATCAGTCTCTTTGTAACTTGCATATACCTTTATTAATGAATTTTTGACAACACTGAGATGATCTGTCTGTTGCTCCTACCAGCTGAGCTCAATGATGAAGTAGCCTATGTTCCCCATATTAGCTTTAAAGCTTTGAAATTTACTCAATGCCAAGCTAATAGCTGAACTCAAGATCCAAGTTTATAAGAATATCCATCTCAAAGATAGTAAGGAAGAATAGAGAATAATGCGCAAAGTAAAGATGATAAAAGATACAAAGTAAATTTATTTATCTGGTAACAAAACGGAGTAAATATTTAACAAACAAAAATTACAATGAAGAAAAGCAAACAGCCCACTGACTACTGAAACAATCAAACTGAATACAATGGAAAATAAGCTCAGGATATGCTTCCAGAACTCAGAGAAACTGTAACAGAGAAATAAAACAAATTCTTAAGATTACAACAAGCATATAAAATAACTGGTAGAAGCAAAAAATAAAAATAAAAAACATAAAAACCCCACAGTTCCTTGATAAGCTAAAGAAATAGTCATGTCTAAAAATGCAAAGCTTGCTTTATACTCAAAAAAAGAAACACCAACAGATGCATCTGGGTGATTGTTAAATATTATTTCAAGTGTTAAAAAAAATCCTACCAGAAACTAGATAGAAAAGAAAAATTACCAAGAGAAACAAAAATGAAGTTTGACATCAGATTTTTTTTTTATAAATGAAATGCCACAAGTCAATAGAGCAACATGTGCAGTTTTAAGAATTAAAGGTTGGCATCCATGAATGCTACAGCCACCCAACCTCCCATTCATATTCAAGGGAAACAGAAAATCTCTTCTGGTAAGCACACAATAAGAAAAACAAAATGGCTATTTATATAATCCCGGCTTTGTATGGGTGCTGTTCTCAGCAAGTTTATCTTAACTTCTCTAGTTTTCACAACAATCTTGTCAGACAAGTGCTAGTGGTACTTTATTTTGTTTCCAGATAGGGAAACTGAGGTAGAAAGAGCATCCCTAACTTGTCTGAGGGAATGGAGATGGTGAATGATCAAGCCCAGAAGGTACTTGTGAAAGCCTCCCTGCTCTGCCTCAAAACATTCCCCCACTTGCTTGTCTGAAAGTAAAAACACAGATTGATACAGTAAGCAGTCAAGTTGATCAAAATTATTGCAAGCATGAAATGCAAAGCCAGGCAAGAAAATAAAGAACTAAGTCTCAATTACTGTTAGTATGATTATAAAATAAATCCAATGTAAAAAATAATTGTTGAAAAAGGAGATGTATAATATTAAAAAGTATATGATGAAATATGCTGGCTGTATAAGGTCATTTTATAGAAACAACGATAAGAATCCCCAAATTACCAAAAATGTAGAAAACCTGAATCAACCATGGGAAAAAGTTTTAAAACTGTCAAGAGGGAAAACAAAAAAGGAAAACTCTGTTGGGGGAGGGAGACTACCAAACTCTTATAGAACAAATTATTCCTGAGCTCTTTCAATTGTTCCAGAATATAAAACTAGAGGCAACGCCTCCTGAGTGACTCATGCTTTACAAGCTTCAAAAGCCTGGAAACCAAAATCCAAAGAAATTAAAAATTTGCATATCAAATCCAGAGATCTTAAAAGACTGATAGTATTATTAAAGCAACCAACAGCATTTTAAATGATTTTCACTGCACCATGCCTAGGAAAATCAAGGGATAGAATTATTAGGTACTAGCAAAAATTGCCCAAAGCCACAGCTGGATTTTATCCAGAAAATCTTAATAGTGAATCATTTAAAGCTGTTGCTCTTTTTGACACAGTATTTGTTTCTTCTGAACATAAATAAGTAATCACTTCTAATGAGTATAATAATAATATCTAAGATTTACTGAGTTCTTCATATAAAGAAGTATATAGTGTAAGAGCAGATTCTATTTCAAATAAATTAAAATCTGAGGGGGAAATAAAACTTACAAATATGAAACAATTTCACTCAAAATAAAAGACCTTATAGGATGACGTTCAAACCAGTACTTGGAAGTTCTATTTTATACTCTTGAATTTCAGGATATCTTAGAGGTAGATAAGTATTAAGTACCTATGAGACATATGAATGCTTGCCAGATAAAGTATAGGTGACTCTATTTGAATATAAGATAAACAGCGAATAATTGTTTGGCACAAGTATATTCCAAATGCTGTTGCAAATATTTATTCTGTCATGTGTAATATACTAAATAATACATTCATTGTTTACCTGAAATTCAAAGGTAACAGGGCATCGTGTGTTTTAATGCTAAAACTTCAACCTCACTGTTGTGATTAATACATTTTCAGTGCCTGTTTCATTACTGTCTTATTTGCATTATTATAAATGTCTAAAATATCCTTTTTTTTTGCATGTTAAGAATACACCAGGCTCCTCTTAATGGCTATTATTTTTTCCCAATTTTTATTATTATAAGTAATGCTGAAATAAATATTCTATCACACATGTATTTGCCCAAATGTTTCCCACATCCATTAGCTGTCTTTTTTCTTACTCCACCGACTCCATTCAAGTTTTATTAAACTATAACTGGCATATAACATTAGTTGTCTTCTCACTTTCCTTGTGGTACATGCAGAGAGAAATTTTGTTTAACTCCAAACTTACCTATTATAAATGATTCATCCATGTTTCTATGAATATTTTCATGGTGTCAGTTTTATAATCTCTGATCTGAGATTGGAATAGTGTTTAGGATAGAGATACAGCTCTATTTTTCTTACAAATGGTTAGATCAATAATATTTAAGGGATAATAATCTTAACTCGTTAATCTGAAATGTCACTTTTACCGTGTGTGAAATTTTCATATGTGCTTGCATTTATTTCTGAACTTTCTATTCTGTTTCATTCCTGCACCAGTGTCACCATGTTTTAATCACTATAAATGCACAATACAGTTTTCATATCTGGTGTGGTGAGGTCCCTATCATTTTTCTTCTTTTACATAAAATTTCTGCCCATTCCCACATGTATATTCCCACAGGTTAACAATAACATCATTCTGTCCAGGTTAAAAAAATACAAAATAACTGATATTTTGATAGGGATTATATTGCATTTATAGGTTAATTTATAGAAAACTGTTGTCTTCATTATATCGAGTCTTCCTGTTGTTGAACAAGGTATAGATTTCTATTTACAATTACGAAAAAAGTTAATGATATTTCTTCATGAGTTTCTTTCATAATTCAGTTTTATTTGTCACAGAATACAATGAAAAGCAAACAATGTACCTCTAATCAATGCTAGTTAAAGAAATGTTGATTCTACACCAATAATATACACTTCTCTTCTGTAACTTATTGTGGAAAAAAAGAATGGAATGTCCTTATCTTCTCTAAAGCATATGAAACAAGGTTCTCTTTTCTAAAATGTAGCTACTGTGCATTCTTTCCCTCTTCTTGGCCAAAATCAACTTTTTATTGGCCTATGCCATTTCATTATTAGAAAGTTTAAGTAACAATATTTCCCACAGTGAATTTTTTTAAGTTTATTTATTTATTTTGAGAGAGAGGGAGTGCCTACGAGTGGAGAAGGGGCAGAGAGAGGGACAGAGAATCCCAAGCAGATTCTATGCTGTCAGCACAGAGCCTGATGCAGGGTTTGATCCTATGAACCATGAGATGACAACGTGTGCAGAAATCAAGAGTCAGATGCTCACCTGACAGAGATACCCAGGAACCCCATCCCATAGTGAATTCTTATCTCTAGAACTTTCTCTGCATGAAATTGCAGTCAATTCTCTTTGCTTTACGAGCTAGTTGGCAAGACTCCCTCTTCTTGCCTGTGTGCTTTATAATTTTCTTTTCTACTCCTCAGACATCATATTTTAAGAGACAACATGAAAAGTAAAACAGGAATGATAATCTAAAACCCCACTGTTAGCATTTTAAATATTATTTTAATTTTTAAAAAATTTTTTAAATGTTTTATTTATTTTTGAGAGAGAGAGACAGCGTGAGCAGGGGAGGATCAGAGAGAGAGGGAGACACAGACTCCAAAGACAGGCTCTAGGCTCTGAGCTAGTCATCAGCAAAGAGCCCAACGTGGGGCTCGAACCCATGAACCATGAGATCATGACCTGAGCCAAAGTTGGACATTTAACCGACTGAGCCACCCAGGCACCCCAATGTTTTAAATATTTTTTTTTCTTAAATAGTTTAATTGTCAAGTTGGTTTCCATATAACACCCAGTGCTCATCCCAACACATGCCCTCCTCCATGCCCATCACCCCCCTTCCCCTCTCTCCCACCCCCATCCACCCTCAGTTTGTTCTCCACATTCAAGAGTCTCTCATGGTTTGCCTCTCTCCCTCTCCCCAACTATTTTTCCCCTTCTTCTCCCCCATGGTCCTCCATTAAGTTCCTCCTAATCCTCCTGTACGTGCAAACATATGGTATCTGTCCTTCTCTGCCTGACTTATCTCGCTCAGCATAACACCCTCAAGTTCCATCCAACCAACATTTTAAATATTTAAAGCGTCACCTCACCATGTAAAAATACAGCATTTATAAATTCATAGGTATGCATTCAAAAATTTTCATACTTGTATGTAAACATACTGATAAGAAATATCTTGATTAAGAAAGTTCCAAATAAGTCTCCATAGAGTCTTTTCCTTTAATCATAATTCCTTTCAGATTTCATCTATCATTTACATTTTTAGGATCTTGCATTTCCACTTAATTTCATTATTTGCATTATGGTAAATAAATAAATGGGTTAAAAATAAGGCCCAGTTGATCTAAGTCTGCATCAGTTTGAATGCCTGAAATCATCTGGTCATTCCTTATTTCTCCTTCTCTGAGAGAAGGTGCCCTGTTTACTGCCCAGGAGGAACAGAAAATATGCAGAGAACAACAGCTCCTGTTCCATGTCTAGTCCAACTCCTTTCTATGGACTCAGAAAACTGAGATGAAATCTCACAAGACATTTGTCCAGTCTGGAGATTAGCTTCTGACATCTGGTGCCCCCTTTCAGACAATCGGCTGTCCTTGCCACTACAGTAGATTACTGATTATACTCCAGGCTTAAGACTGAACTTTCCAGACAGACATCAGTAAAAGTACAGTGTCTGATATGATGAATTCCATTCTTATGTTCAGAAATTTAACCCTAGCAAATTTTATAACTGACATTATTAACTGTTTTTCTTTATTTTTTTTAAATGAAACTTTACTAATCCAGCTAATGTTTGCTAATGTTTGCAAGGACATCTTACCTTGTCTGTTAAGTGCATCACGGCACTGAGCTGTTCATCTGTGTTCTCCATGGCCACTTTCATGCTGATGCTGTGGAGTACTCTGTTAAGAATGTCACCATCCAGGGGCTGCTGTAACTGATCGGCAAGTCCCCAAAAGGACTGCGAATCCGCATCAGAGACAAGAGTGATGTTAGCAGTCCCATATACTTTATCAATTCTGGCCCTACCTTTTGGGTCAAAAAGCACAATCTGGAAGCGTTTAGGAAAAGGATTTAAAGACCCTGTGTCTGGTGTTAGGATGACATCCAATATGGTGTTCCTCTGGCCAGGTTCAAAGACCAAAGTGCCTTCAGTTCTCACAAAATCCTTCCCTGAAAGAGCTGGAGAAATGAGAGTACGGCCAATTTTTTCAGCACTCCTCAACTCCTGGAAATTAAACAACACCGCAGAAGTGAAATTGTAGCACCTCTTGTCCTCAACAAACTCTTACTTCTTAAACAAACCTTATTTCTCTTAAACTGATGGGCCATAACAACGTTAATACTAAAGCATGGGTTTTTACATTTGTTCTAATCTCCTAAGATAAATTAGAGAGATAAATACACATAACAGTGATGAGATTAGGAAAGACAGATGCCGTAGAACAGCTCAAGGAAGAGAAGTAGAAAAGAGAAGCCACTATCGCCTCGTGGAACTTCTGCAATTGTAAACACACTGAAAACTGGTTTATTTTTTATTTTTATTTTTTTAACATTTGTTTATTTTTTAAAAGACAGAGAATCAGTACAAGAGAGGCAGAGAGAGAGGGCATCACAGAATCCAAAGCAGGCTCCAGGCTCTGAGCTGTCAGCACAGAGACACATAAGGGGGTTGAACTCATGAACAGCAAGATCATTACCTGAGCCAAAGTCATACACTTCACTGACTGAGCAACCCAGGCACCCCTGAAACCTGTGCTTTAAGTAACACATGCTGCATAATAAAAGTATGGAGGAAATGAGGGAATATTTACATTTTCTACCTCACTTAAAAAAATCTGGAAGATGAAGTTTGGAGGAGTACAAAGAAGGAAGAGGGAAAGAAGGAGGCAGAAAATACTGGTCTACTGTTGGTTACACCAGAGATATGAAAATGTCCTAAAGAATAAGGTCCTGGCCACATGTACCTCTGAATTTCTTCAAATTATGGTTATTAAAAGTTTTGTTTTTTTTTTTAAGTGCAGCCTGGGGACTTAGTCAAGAAAGAACAAAAGTATTGTATAATTATTCACAACTGAGCCAACAAATATTAAACCCTAGTTAGTACATGCTGGAATACTATGGATGCAGATGTGAACACAGAATACCTGTATTCATGAACCTATTCTAGCAGAAGATATAGGGAGTACAAAAGTTAGAGAACTAACAATATAATTTTACATGAAGATAATTTTTTTTTGAAGAAAAATAAGACTAGCCAAGTAGATACAGGGTGATGTAAGGATACCATTTTAAATAAGGCTGGTCATTGAAGCTCCTGATGTGAAATGTGAGCAGAGACCTTAGTGGCATAAGGAAACGAGCCATATAGGATCTGGGGGGAAATTTTCTAGGCAGAAGGAATAGCAACTGCCCAAGTCCCGAGATGGGAACCTTCTTAAAATGTTAGCGGAAGAACCAGGAGGCCAGTGTGATCAGAAGGATGGAAGTAGAAGAAGCTGACATCAGACAGGTGGGCAGGGTCAGACCATGTACATCCATTACACAGAGAATGGCAGGAAGACACTGGAGGATTCTAGCAGAACAATGACACATTTTATTTCCTATTTTCATGAGTATGCTGGCTCTTGTGCATAGGCTAGAGCAGAGGATGGGCATGAACACTGGGAGAAGAGATAGAGGACATTTCTGCATTACTTCATGCAAAACACAGCTGTAGGCCAATTTAAAAATAACTGTAATCGGTGATATTTTCATGGTCTCACATCCTTATATTCCTTAAATTTATGTCACAAATACATACATATAAAGGAGCTTATGTTAAGACTATAGTATTTATATACTGAGAATGCTGACCCACCAAAGGTATGCATGTTACAGCTACTATTTAACTATATTATTATAATCTATTTAAAGCAAAACGAAAATTGTTATCTTTGTAACAGTATAGTAACTTAGTCCATAATTATTTTCTCATCCTTGCCAGCTCCTAGAAAATAGAATTTTATATCTTTGCCTTCCAGTAACATGCCCAGCATTCAGAGAGAAAAAATGCAGTGGCAATGAAAGAACAGGAAAATAAAATACCAGAAAGGTGAGACTTTACTTTCCATTTTTTAATTACATTTTTTTTTTAATTTTCAGATAACTGTAGTTTCACATGCAGTTATAAGAGTGATCTCCTGCACCCTTTATTCCATATCACTCATTGGTAACATCTTATATAACTGCAATATATCATGTCCAGCATATTGACATGGATATAGCCAACATACAGAACATTTTCATCATCACAGGGATCCTTCATGTTGATTTTCAGAGTGGTCATGAAAATGCTATGAGTTACATACTTGTGACAGCATGTGTTTTTCAAGGAATCATTTATGGCAAATCTAGAAAGAATACAGGTGAATGTGATGGAGATACTGGCATTCAGATTCTTGCTTGAGCAACTTCAACCTCACTGTCATTTGAGCACATGAACTGTTTTAAATGTGGCTCAAATCTCTTTAGGATCTGTGCTTCATCTCCAGTCCCTCTTCTACTCTACAAAGTAGTCAGCATATGATGGTATCTGCCTCAATGGAGAAGAGAATAAAACATACACTTTTTCCCATTCCTCTTCATATCTTACTTAAATGCTCAAAAGAAAAAAATACTAAAATCTCCTCACCATGAATCAAAATATCTCACTTTGTGTCCATATCACTTCAAGGCTATTTAGAATGAAGTTTCTCCCTTTCTTTTTTAAAAAAATATTTATTTTATTACTTATTTTTTTGAGAGAGAGACACAGAGAGAAAATTCCAAGCACGCTCCACGTTGTCAATGTGGAGCCCAATGCAGGGCTCGAACTTACAAACCATGAAATCATGACCCGAGCTGAAACCAAGAGTCAGATGCTTAACTGACTGAGCCACAAAGATGCCCCACGGAATGGAGTTTATTTCCAGAGTTTCCCATGATAGTTTTGTCTTCTTGTGCGCCAAGCTATGGAGTCTGTCATAAAGGTAAACTTTTCTACCTAGCAGGCTTCCAGACAGGTCACTACCCACAGTTCTGGTTCTAATCTCTCATCGCTGACCCATGTGATGGCTACAGAGACTGGCTGCACATCAATTGTACTTTATGCACAGAATGTTCTACATGTTTGAGCCACCCAACAATGATCCACCCAAGTACATACTATGTAGCACTTTGTAAAAACAATGACAGCAACCACTTTTGAAACCTTGAAGCCTAAAGTGTCGCCAGGTTCGAAATCTTGAAACAAGGGAAATGGCAGCATTAAGCAAAATGATAGTTTTCAAACTGTGGATTTCTTCAAGTTCGATGAGTCAAGGGGGGAAAAAAAGGAGGGTCGAGGTGGGCAAACTCTAATCCCCACAACTGTGCTTCAGAAGCAGAGTGATACACACTTTTGTTTTAATGTATTAGTGTTTTGCTACTAAAACAAAGTTTAAAGAATAATGCCAGAAAGGTGTGTGGTTCTGTCTGGACCAATCCCAGGGTCTGGTCACTTAGAGTCACAGCATTGCTTCTGGGTCCCTGGTACCCACCTACTCTCTCCCTTCTCCCCAGTAAGAGGGCTGTGGAAAATGGCCGTGAGATACCTCATGAACTCATGGCTTTAAAGAAACCTAAAGATCAATTAGAGTGTGAAGTTTCGGAGAAGTAAATTTTCAACCAGTTCAGATATAGAACATAACAAAGAACTCTTACTTGTTGTGTCTGGTCTTTCTCAGTTACATTCTGAAAAAGTTTTAACTCTCTAGAGACTTTATAGAATAGATTTATGTAAGACATTTTGCATTGTATTGTCACCTTTAAAAAAACAAACAAACCATTAAAGACTATCACTTTAAAATGTGGCCTAAGTGAAGCCGAACTATTTCATGGACAAAGCTTAATGTAATAAATATAGTGTGAATTAGGATGGTACCATGAGAAAATAACGAACCAATTATTCTTTTTCATGACACATGTTACAAGTAAAAATGAAACTCTTCATGCGGGTTAATATACATTCCATGCTCACCTGGGTACTGAAGTTAACAGACATCCTGAGTCCTGTCCCAGAATCTCTGGCCACTTGCAAGCTGATGAAAGTGGCCTTCTTATGAGCCACTGGCAGTCGAGAACCCACAGAAAAATACACAAGGCTCTGAGGTTCGTCACTCCGTAAGAATTTAATTTGTGCAAATCTGGCGCTATTGTTTATTGCTGCCCCGGCACTTACTTCATACAATTCCACAAAAAAAGGCATTTCAACTTGAGGCATCTGACAATTAAAAAAAGAAAAAAGGATGATTACTAATATGTTTCTATTTTCAGATAATCATAATGTTCAGAAATTGTATTTATATGCATACTTATAAAAATAAACATATCTGGAGATACGGTCAGTAGAATCACGGGATCAAATTCTTATGTTAGATTATAATGGGGTTTATGTTTTCAGTTTTTCTTTAAGGAACACCTTTGCTCTCCTGGGTGAGCTTCTTCCTAGGACATCAGTCTCAGGAGACAACCTATGTGTACTTCAGTAAGCAAGAGGATAAATAAAACAAATACAATGACATGCTATTTAGGAGTTAAAAGGAATGAACCATTTCAATACTTTTCAACATGAATGGATCTGAAAACATGCTAATGTGTAAAAAAAATAAAGTTACATAATGATATATACAGCATGATACAATAAATCTAAAATTTAAATTAGATAAAACTTACTGCAAAATGTTAAAGGATATGCATTTACGTAAGGATTTGAAAAGAAAAAAAAAGAAAAGAAAGAAAAGAAAAGAGGCTCCTAGTTATGGAATGAATGGGAATAAAAGGCACTGCATAGGGAATACAGTCAATGGTACTGTGGTGATATTGTGTGGTGACAGATGGTAGCTACACTTGTGAGCACAGCATCATGTATAAAGATGCTGAATCAGTATGTTGTATATCTGAAATAAATGTGACATTGTGTGTCAATAATACTCAAAAAAAACTAAAAAAATAATAAATGACAAAGTCTTGCATATCAAATAAAAAAATCCCCAAAGTATCACAGTAGTTGGCTCAGGTAGAGGGGTTGGGTTGGGCAGGGCATGGAGGTGGAGAATCATGCTGGGCATAAAGGAAATAGAAAGCTTCAACTTTGTAAGGTTTCATTTTTAAAAGGTTATACAGAAATATGACCAAATATTGACAATAGTCAATTCTGTAATTTTATGTATTTTTCAAAATGTTCCCAAATTCAGTATCAAGTAAATCTAAATTTAGTCTAAATTTAGTCTGCTGGGTATAGTATGTCATGTTTCATCTCAGTTCTTAACAATCTCAAAAAACTTCTTCTCTAAAGCCTGAATTCATTTTGTAACGTACTGTCACTCACCTGTTTTTTTACATATTCACTCTTCCACAGTAATCTAAAAATCTTAGCAGTACCCGGCATAACTCAATAAAGCTATGCCAATACCTTTCACAACTAAATGTGCGATTGTCTAATTTGACACAATTCATTATTTTTACCTATCAGGGGCTTTTTTCATCATTTGTTTTGTGATCATTTTAATGAGAATCATTATGTCATGAAGCAATAAAATGAACTTTAATAGCAACCAAGAGTAAGTCAAATCTTAGTCACACAGTAAACGAACTTAATCTCATTTTATTATCTGAAGAAATAGATTTAGCCTCCCATGGCATATATCATTCTTTTACTTTTCCTGATCAACTGTCAGTGGTATTGAAATATGGAAAGAACAGTACTCTTCCTACCTTTGAGAAACTAAATTTGCAAATACAATAAACTAAAACACTAGAAAAGTATGGGTAACTATATTCAGGAATTATTATTCCCTAATGGCCAAGTGAGCTTGAATTCACAATAATTTCATTTAACTCAGGATGTCAGCATATTACATTCCAACACAGACTCTTGTCTTTATTTTCCAGTGAAATATTTCTTTGCTTTGTGATGATGATTAGAACATATAACCACTCAGAGTCAAAAGAATATGTTATAATCTAAGTAAAGAACGATCTAAAATGAACAGTATGCCAACACATAGTTAGACCAGAGACAAAATGAATCTTCGAGTTTTATAACAAAATACTCAAACAATCTGCCTGAATTATATGTGGAAACCAAAATTCTCAGATCGTATCTGGACCTCTCTAGACTTGTACATGACATGGAGACCTCACAAGAACCTCACAAGCCAAAGGTTGCTTTCCTCATCAGGTCAGAAGCATTCCAGGGTAAGCTTTTGCTCAATTACTATATAATTATTTCTCATGGGCCCAGATCTGCTCAGAGGCAGAGTAATAATAAAATGATATCTTACTTAACTATTTTTTAAAATATCTGCAACAAATGTTTATACAATCTGTCTACCTTAAACAGATTTTGTAGGTTAAAAGCATGCCTCCTAAGTTAATTATCACCTTTACACATTTTGCTAATATAGAACCATTAAGTAAAGGAGCAGGGGAAGGGGAAATGGTCTGGAATTTAAATGACATGATCTTGGGCAAATAACTTACTAGGGAAAGTTACTTAAATTCTTCGTAACTTCATAATGAAAGTAGTACTGAATAACTGTAGAAATGATAAATACGGATATGACAGAGTAGAAAAACATTATGCTGAGGGTCGGGGGACTGGTATGAATTTAGGAGAAACCACCATCAATCAGTGATGTCATTCCACGGTGTTATGTTTGTGAAGTTATAATAACTGGTGTTGATGTAGCTACTTTTCAAGTCACTGAGTTGCCTCAGGCTCCATCCCCATCCACTCTGAACAATGGTAATAAAACCCTTTCTTATGAAGGACCAACTCCTTCCAAGAACTGTGCAAGGAACCTCTCTCATTCACTATCACATTGAATCTAATAATGCTATGACTAACCCCATCAAACACGGGAGGCTCAGGAAGGCTAAGCAACTTGTCTAATGTCACTGAGCTAACTAGGGGAAGAGCTAAGATGTGAACCCAGGTCTTCTATCATTAGAGTCCAAACTCTTACCACTATTTTCCTGAATAAGTTCAGTATCCTTGAAACCTGTTCTTTATTTAAAAATGAAGAGATGATTCTCAGGTCTTCTGGGACCTCCAAATAATCTCACAAAGCTTACTACAGAAAAACATGGTTGCTGAACCAGACTCATTTACATCTCTAGGTATCAGTTTATGATACATAAAAAGAAGAATTTGAACTGGATGAGGAAGAAGTTTCCTTCTAGTCACATAATGTCAGATGCTAAAATGCATATTGGAAGCTAACCGTACATTCCGGAAAATACTTTTTTATTCTTCTAAGCATATAACCTTCTTCCTTCTTCGCCCTTTTAAATTTCCTCTTGCTGAAACTGGAATGTGTATTACTCTTACTTGTACCTCACTTTTTGACAGTTGGGAAGACAATGAGAAGAAAATGCCTTGAAAATTAGCTGCTTCTCAGGATGCAGAGGAAAACTTAGCTCTATGTTTTGAGTATTATATTAGAAAGAGAAGATGTGAGACCAAATTCTTTCTTTTACCTAACTGAAACTACTTAGATATGGTTTTAGTAGCATTTCCCTCATTAGGAAAAAGGATACAGATGGCTAGCATCCTAGGCACTGTCCGCCACATTTCCTTAATCCATAATTATAATATCTTTAGTATTTAGGACTTCCCTTGGTAACTCCTGCCAATAGGGCAAACCCAGAGGAAGCACTCTCTTCTCCAACCTACAACTCTACCCAACCATCTCCCTTCCTTGCAGCTTCTCCAAGACCACCTCTGCTTGGCTCTTTTCTTTCCCCTCTCTCTCCTGCAGGAAGAGACCCCCTTCAAATAGGATTCTCTGTCTTTCAGGATCTCTATCTATAATACCTGCCTGCTGTCACCAATAAAGTGTTTCTACTCAGTGAAAGTCATTTTTTATTAAATACTAACCAGTCTCACTTTATAAGAACCAAGACAGTAAAAGGTGGATAAAGATATTTGTCCAAATAGCAATATAGGATTGAATTGACTTTGATCTCAAAAGATTTTTCTTACAATTATAAGGTTGACACCAGCATATGAGATACAATTTTAAGTCTAGTGAGATCTAGTCAAGATTGCAATTTACCAAAAATCCTACCTGAAATAAAATGCACAATAGAATTGTCACTAACTCCTGTATACAACACATACTTACGGAGGATGATGGGAGGGCTGCAGAAACAAATAAAATCATGTTCTAATTTTCAAGCAGATAAGAGTCCAACAGTTAAGATAAAATATGCATATGCTTCAACCCTACAGATAACCAGTAACCTCCATTAATAAGGTACAAAGTCTTTGTAAATTTAGAGACTTAAGAATTCTAACTGGAGATATCAGGGGAGGTATCATGGAAGAAATGGTATTTTGATTAGTCTCTAAGGGAGAATTAGGAAATATGGGTGGTGAGGGTTGAAAGCACAAAACTATTTGAACAAGGCCTAGAAGAGGACTTACATGTTTTCAAGTAGAATGGCATCAAATGTTTTGAATATTGACACTTTGGTGCAATAAAATCTATTTAACAGCTAATGAAACTCCTCAAGACAAGTAAAATATGATAAAATGATCTATTAAATTAGAAAAAATCAGTGGGGAGGTTGGGACCGGCAAAATGGCAGAGAAGTAGGGAGCTCCATGCATTTCACTTGCACTCATCTCTCAAACTGAGAAGGCCTAAAGTCATAAGACACTGAGCCAGAGGAGTTTGGGAAGAGAAAGAGAGAGTACACTGGGAAGAACCTCATAAGTACGAGTCGAGGGGAAAGGAAAGAGAAGCTGAGATTGCTCACAGAACCGTCCTGGAGAAGAGAAAAACCTCAGCTTGGAAATAGAGTGTTTTTTAGTTCTGGCTGGGGTGCTAACTTTGAATTAGGTGCCCCCAGTCCCAGAAGGCACCAGGAAAAACTGCTCTGCTGCGCTCCCAGCACCATCTCCAGCAGAGGAGCGGATGCACTGGCCTGAGGCTGCTATGTTCCCCACATGCACGCATGCCACGCGGGGCGTGGAGTCCTCAGGTCCCAGGTTGTATCGCTGCTTGACCCCCAGCAGATCTGAGGCTGCGACACTTCCCTCACCCCCCAGGCGACCCCTAGCAGCAGGGAAGCAGTGACCTGCAGGACTGTTTCGGGCAGTATAAACAAAGCCCTCGGACTGGGACCTGGAAACGGGGCGGGACGCAGGGCATAGAACTCAGCCCACCTTGGCTGCGTCCTCAGCAAGGCAGATAGGACCCAAACAAGTGATTTGCAATGCTGAGTTGAGAAGAGACTGGAGCGATGATGCCGTTTTTTCTCGCCACAAACACCAAGGCGGGGCCTCAGGGAGTGGCCAGCAGGACACACTGGAGGGGGACACAGTGGAGGCGAGACCTGCCTACGCCAAACCACACCCATCCCCGCCCATCTCTGACAGAGAGCTGTTTTTGATGTCGTTATTGTTGGTTTTACCTGAGCCCGGGGCAAGACCAACACAGATACACAGCCATGATTAAACCTAGATAGATAATCCTTTCTACTCAGATATAAACTCCCTTTTCTCATTCCTAACCCTCCACTCTGCTGGTCGGGGCACTCTGGTCACTGGTTGGCTTAAACAGTCACATTTAATCCATTCTCTAGACGTACACTTTACACCTTCACCACTACCTTTTTCTCTCTCTCTGGAGTAATCAGACTATATAGTTTCTCTGAGTGCCTCTTAGTCTCTCTGCCTGGGCATTTCACTTCCAATTTCACTTCCTCCCTGCCCTGTCATTTCTCCCTTTACATATGCTCTTCCATCAACACTGCATATACCTGGCTCTTTATTTGTAGCTGAGAATTCTGGTTTTATGCCTTCAGACTGTCCTTTGTCTTTTGGGTTTTTCTTTTTTCTTTTCTTCTTTTTTCAATTTGTTATTAATTTTAATTTTTATTATTTGTCTTCCCTCCTTCCTCTTTTTTTTTCTTTTTTGTATTGCTTTGGTTTTTGTTCTCTTCTTTTTTTGCTTTTTCTTTTTCCCTTTCAGTTTGCGTGTTTGTTGGATTTGTCTGTGTGTTTGTGTACCTTTGTTCCCTGTATGGTTGACGGTTTTCTTTTTCCAGGGCTACCTCAAGAAACAAGCTAAAGTACACATGATGGACGGTCCCAAATACCGCTACAAGTAGGGAAACAATTTAACCAAAGCCCAACAAGAGAAAGCAAGAAACATCATTCAAAGAACACTTCCTGAACGGACAGGCCCTGGACAATCAAAGAGCTCTCTTTAATACAGGAGAACCCACAGTGGCAGAGTGTACAAGCTTTTAAAATTAACACGAGATAGCAAACCAAAATGATGAAACGGAAGAACTCTCCTCCAAAGAATCTCCAGGAAGAAATGACAGCTAAAGAACTGCTCAAAACAGATATAAGCAACATAACTGAACAAGAATTTAGAACAACAGTAATAAAATTAATCGCTGGGCTTGAAAAAAACATGGAAGACATCAGAGAAACTATTGCTACAAAGACTATGGAGCTCAAAAATAGTTATGATGAATTTAAAAATGCCATAAATGAGATACATAATAATAAGGAGGCATCTAATACACAGACTGAAGAGGCAGAAAGGAGAATAAGTGATTCAGAAGACACATATATAGAAAAAGAGGAGCTGAGAAAGAGAGAAACTGATTCAAGAACATGAAAGAAGAGATCGAGAGCTCAGCGATACAATCAAACAGAACAATATCCATATCAAAGGAATCCCAGAAGAGGAAGAGAGAGGAAAAGGTGCTGAAGGAGTCCTTGAGCAAATTATAGCAGAGAACTTCCCCAATTTGGGGAAGGAAACAGACATTGAAATCCAAGAGGCACAGAGAACTCCCCTAAGACGTAATCTGAATCAATCTTCTGCATGACATATCATAGTGAAACTGGCAAAATATAGGGACAAAGAGAGAATTTTGAAAACAGCTAGGGAGAAAAGGGCCCTAACATACAAAGGGAACCCTATCAGAGTGGTGACAGACCTATCTAATGAAATTTGGCAGGCCAGATAGAAATGGCAGGAGATCTTCAATGTGATGAACAGAAAAAATACACAGCCAAGAATCCTCTATCCAGCAAGCTTGTCATTCAGAATAGAAGGAGAAATAAAAGTCTTTCCAAATAAACAAAAATTGAAACAATTTGTCACCACTAAACAAGCCCTATAAGAAATCCTGAGGGGGGCTCTCTGAGGGAAATGCTGCAAGGAAGGAAAGATACAAGAGACACCACCACAAGCATGAATCCCACAAAGGACACAATGACTCTACACCCATATATTTCAATAATAACACTGGATGTAAATGGGCTGAATGCTCCAATCAAAAGACATAGGGTAGCAGAATGGATAAAAAAACAAAATCCAGAGGTGCCCGAGTGGCTTAGTTGGTAAAGCATCCGACTTTCGCTCAGGTCATGATCTCGTGGTTCGTGGGTTCGAGCCCCGCGTCAGGCTCTGTGCTGACTGCCAGCTCAGAGCCTGGAGCCTGTTTCAGTCTGTGACTCTTTCTCTCTCTGACCCTCCCCTGCTCACGCTCTCTCTCTCTCTCCTAGAAATAAATAAAACATTAAAAAAAAAATTTTAAAAACAAAAAAACAAAATCCATCTATTTGCTGTCTATAAGAAACTCATTTTAGACCTGAGGACATCTACAGACTGAAAGTAAGGGGATGGAGAAATATATATCATGCTACTGGAAGGCAAAAGAAAGCTGGAGGAGCTATACTTATATCAGACAAACTGGACTTAAAATTAAAGGCAATAACAAGAGATGAAGAAGGCATTATACAGTAATTACAGGGTCTATCCATCAGGAAGAACTAACAATTATAAATGTCTATGCACCGAATACGGGAGCACCTAAATATCTAAAACAATTAATCACAAACAGAAACAATCTTATGGATAAGAATGTGCTAATAGCAGGGGACTTTAATACTCCACTTACAGCAATGGATAGATCAACTAGGCAGAAAATCACTAAGGAAACAATGGACTTGAATGACACATTGGACCAGATGGATCTGACAGATATATTTAGAACTCTACAACCTGAGGCCGTGAAATTCACTTTCTTCTCAAATGCGGATGGCACATTCTCCAAGATAGATCACATACTGGGACATAAAGCAGCCCTCAATAAATATAAAAGAATTGAGATCATACCATGCACACTTTCAGATCACAATGCTATAAAAACTTTAAATCAATCACAGGAAGAAGTCTGGAAAACCTCCAAAAACATGGAGGTTAAAGAACAACCTACTAAAGAATGAATGAGCCCATCAGGAAATTAGAGAAGAAATTAAAAAATATATGGAAACAATTGAAAAATAAAATACAACAATCCAAACTCTATGGGATGTGGCAAAGCAGTCCTAAGAGGAAAGTACACAGCACTCCAGGCCAATTTCAAAAAATTAGAAAAAGCACAGGTGTAAAATCTTACAATATACTTAGAGGAACTAAAGGGAGAGCAACAAGAGCACCCCAAACCCAGTAAGAAAAGAGAAATAATAAAACACAGGACAGAAATAAACAATATAGAAACCAAAGAAACAGTTGAACAGATAAATGAAACCAAGAGTTAGTTTTTTGAAAAAATAAACAAAACTGACAAACCTCTAGCCAGGCTTCTCAAAAAGAAAAGAGAGAGCACTCAAATAGACAAAATCATGAATGAATTGGACTTATTACAACCAACTCCTCAGAAATGCAAGCAATTATCAGGGAATACTATGAAAAATTATATGCCAACAAACTGGACAACTTAGAAGAAATGGACAAATTCCTAAACACACACTCACTACCAAAATTCACACAGGAAGAGATAGAGAATCTGAACAGACCCATAACTAGTGAGGCAATCGAATCAGTGATCAAAAATCTCCCAACAAATAAGAGCCCTGGGCCAGATAGCTTCCCTGGAGAATTCTACCAGACATTTAGAACAGAATTAATACCCATTCTTCTCAAGCTATTGCAAAAAATAGAAATGGAAGGAAAACTTCTGGACTCATTTTATGAAGCCAACATCACTTTGATTCCCAACCCAGACAGAAACCCAGCAAAAAAAGAGAACTATAGGCCAATATCCTTGATGAATACGGATGCAAAAATCCTCAACAAGATACTTGCAAATCGAATCCAACAGCACATAAAAAGAATTATCCACCAAGATCAAGTGGGATTCATTCCTGGGTTACAGGGCTGGTTCAATATTTGCAAATCAACATCAACAAAAGAGAAGCTGAAAACCATATGATCCTGTCAACAGATGCAGTAAAAGCATTTGACAAAATACAACATCCCTTCTTAATAAAGACCCTCGAGAAAGTCGTGATAGAAGGAACTTACTTAAACATCATAAAAGCCATCTATGAGAAGCCCTCAGCTAACATCATTCTCAATGCGGAAAAACTGAGAGCTTTCCCCCTGAGATTAGGAACACGTCAGGGATGTCCACTCTCACCACTGTTGTTGAACATAGTGCTGGAAGTCCTAGCATCACCCATCAGACAACAACTGGAAATAAAAAGCATCAGAATTGGCAAAGAAGAAGTCAAACTTTCACTTTTCAGAGACGACATGATACTCTACATAGAAAACCTGACAGACTTCACCATAAGCCTACTAGAACTTATCCATGAATTCAGCAAAGTGGCAGGATACAAAATCAACGTACAGAAATCGGTTGCATTTTTATACACCAACAATGAAGCAACAGAAAGAAAAATCAAGAAACTGATCCCATTCACAATTGCACAAAAAACCATAAAATACCTAGGAATAAACCTAACCAAAGATATAGGAGATCTGTATGATGAAAACTATAGAAAACTTATGAAGGAAACTGAAGAAGACACAAAGATGGAAAAACATTCCATGTTCATGGATTGGAAGAATAAATATGGTTAAATGTCATTACTACCCAAAGCAATCTACACATTCAATGCAATCCCAATCAAAATTGCACCAGCATTCTTCTCAAAACTACAACAAACTATCCTAAAATTTGTACAGAACCGCAAAAGACCCCGAATAGCCAAAGTAATACTGAAAAATAAAACCAAAACGGGAGGCATCACCATCCCAGACTTTAGCCAGACTTTAGCCTCTACTACAAAGCTGTCATCATCAAGACAGTATGATATTGGCACAGAAACAGACACATAGACCAATGAAAGAGAACAGAGAATCAGAACTGGACCCATAAATGTAAGGCCAACGAATCTTTGACAAAGCGGGAAAGATTATCCAATGGAAAAAAGACAGCCTCTTTAACAGATGGTGCTGGGAGAACTGGACAGTGACATGCAGAAGAATGAAACTAGATCCTTTTCTCACACCATACACAAAAATAAACTCAAAATGGATAAAGGACCTGAATGTAAGACAGGAAACCATCAAAACCCTAGAGGACAAAGCAGGAAACAACCTCCTTGACCTCCACCGCAGCAATTATCTTACTTGACACATCCCCAAAGGCAAGGGACTCAAGAGCAAAAATGAACCATTGGGACCTCATCAAGATTAAAAGCTTCTGCAGAGCAAAGCAAACAATCCATAAAACTAACAGGCAACAGACGAAATGGGAAAAGTTGTTGCAAATGACATATCAGATACAGGGCTAGTATCCAAAATCTATAAGGAACTCACTAAACTCCACACCTGAAAAACAAACAATCCAGTGAAGAAATGGGCAGAAGATATGAACAGACACTTCTCCAAAGAGGACATCCAGATGGCCAACAGACACATGAAATGATGCTCAGCGTCCCTCCTCATCAGGGAAATACAAAACAAAACCACACTGAGATACCACCTCACGCCAGTCAGAGTGGCTAAATGAGCAAATCAGAGGACTCTAGATCCTGGCAAGGATGTGGAATAATGGGCACCCTCCTACACTGTTGATGGGAATGCAAACTCGTGCAGCCCCTCTGGAAAACAGTGTGGAGGTTCCTCAAAAAATGAACACTAGAACTCCCCTATGACCCAGCAATAGCACTGCTAGGAATTTACCCAAGGGATACAGGAGTGCTGATGCATAGGGGCACATGGACCCCAATGTTCATAGCAGCACTCTCAACAATAGCCAAAACATGGAAAGAGCTTAAGTGTCCATCAACGGACGAATGGGTCAAGAAGATGGGGTTTATCTTTACAATGGAATACTACGTGGCCATGAGAAAGAATGAAATCTGGCCATTTGTAGCAACGTGGATGGAACTTGAGGGTGTTATGCTGAGTGAAATAAGTCAGGCAGAGAAGGAGAGATACCAAATATTTGCACGTACAGGAGGATTATGAGGAACTTAACGAGGACCATGGGGGAGAAGAAGGGGAAAAACAGCTGGGGAGAGGGAGGGAAGCAAACCATGAGAGACTCTTGAATGCTGAGAACAAGGTGAGGGCTGATGGGGGTTGGGGAGAGGAGAACAGGGGTGATGGGCATGGAGGAGAGCACTTGCAGGGATGAGCACTGGGTGTTACATAGAAACCAACCTGACAATAACTATTAAAAAAATGATAATAAGATGATATGACAAACAGCTTTATGCTAATAAATTATACAATTTAATTAAATGTACAAAAAAAAGGGAACTCCATAATAAAATTTAAAAAAAAAGAAAAACTCAGTGGGAATTTAATATTTAAATTTTTTTTTTCTACTTCTATCACTACCTAGGTGGTCAATAGCAGGAGCACCTTTGCCGACCATCAAGTCCTATGCGTATGTAGAACATATATTTAGATGTCTAAAAGTCGTCTTGGTGAAAGAAATCAACTCCTTGGACAGTAGTTGATTGGATGTCTTAAATCAGCAAAAATCAGGATGGCAATGAGATATATGTTATTGCCATGAAGCAAAAATATTTCCAGAGTTTTATTTTTGCTTTTTTATGTTTATTTATTTTGAGAGAGAGAGCATGAGTAGGGGAGGGAGAGAGAAAGAATTCCAAGCAGGTTTACACTGTCAGTGCAAAGCCTGATGTGGGGCTCAAACTCACAAAATCTCAAGATCATGGTCTGAACCAAAATCAAGAGTCGAAGTTTGACTGAGCACCCAGGTGCCCCTAGAATTTTAAAATAATATGAAAAGACAAAAGACGATCTTAATAGGACATTCAGTGACCATGCCAAGGCTATTTGAGTACTGAAAAGAAAGCCATCCAGTAAGTAATTAAAATGAATTGATAAACCTAGAGGATATTTATGCTAAGAGAAATAAATCAGATCAAGAAAGACAAATACCATATATTATTTCATCCCTTGTATGTGGGGTCTCAAAACTGAAATAAATGAACAAACAAAAAAGCATAAACACACCCATAAATACAAAGAACAAACTAGTGATTTCCAGAGAGAAGGAGCGTGGGTGACTGGGCACAATGGATGAAGGGTAGTGGGTGATATAGGCTTCTAGTTATGGAGGGAATAAGTAACAGGGATGAAGGGTACAGTATAAGGAATATAGTCAATAATGTAACAGCATTATATGGTAACGAATGGTAGCTACACTTGCACTGAGCACAGTATAACATAGAAACTTGTCAAATCTCTACACTGTACACCTGAAACTATACTTTGTGTCCACTATACTTCAATAAAATTTAACTGAAAAAAAGTAGTTGAATTTGAGTCTATAACATACTTAAAGGAGAAAAGTTACTTTAGTGTATAAAAAAGTGGTTATAATGAAAAATAAGTGTGAATATAAAGTATGTACTTAATATTTTATTAATTTTAATGTGAAAAAGACTGTTTACATATCTGGATATTTATGTCTTTTATTAAATATGTGCTCATTTATTAAAGAATGAGAAAAATTCTTTGCATGTGTAAGTAGGAAGGAGTTAAAAAAACTGTGAATAAGACAACATTCCTAGAAAGAGTAAGAATTGTACCAAGAGTGGGAATAAATTTTAGGACCTATGAAACACATACAAATAAAGATGAAAACCAGTCAGAACTTTAAGAATGCTGGTAGTCACACACAAGGTGAAAGATTACACAACTGTATGTTCAAATGTCACAGAAGACACAAGCTAAAGAGATGTACTAAGAACACAGACTAGTTACCTCATCTCTTATAGAGATAAAGCTTCTAGATTGCCTTCCTAAACATAACAAGACACGTACAAGGCAGGCATATATTTCCAATACCTCTCATAGACCAGCTCCTATCATTCAAGGCAATGGTTAATGTAAAGCTGGCACTGAAAGTTCAAAGAATAAAGGATTCTGGAAAAAAAATATGGTGTTAAAAAATCAACCTCAGAGGTGTGAACTTAAAAAAAAACAACCCTAATGATCTAACAAGTGAAGTCATAAAATAAAACCCAACCTAGATGACTGCAATTCTCATTTGAAACAACTTTAGACAAGAACCAGGGCCCATAATTCCAACAAACAAAGTAATGATAACCAAGAATATGTAACCTTCTGAAATAAGTATAATTTCTTATTTTGGAGCCAGTAAAATTTTTACAATTCCAGGAAGATATAAAAATAAACATCAGAGAAATAAGTAACCTTAGAGAAGATCACTATAACTGATATAGTGATCCTCAGAAAGTGAAAAAATAAGAGAAAAAAAATGAACAAAATCTACAATATTGCTATTTAAAATGGACTTAAGCATAGTTACATGTTTTGGAATAATTGTATTTGTGTACGCTCTTTCTATTGTTTCAAGTGTCTGGCATGGGGCATGGACAAAGAAACCATGATATATTTTTAAATTTCTTTAATTTTTTTATTTATTTCTGAGGGATAGACAGCATGAGCAGGGGAGGGTCAGAGAGAGAGACACACACAGAATCTGAAGCAGGCTCCAGGCTCTGAGCTAGCTGTCAGCACAGAGCCCGACGCGGGGCTCGAACCCACAAACCATGAGATCATGACCTGAGCCGAAGTCAGACGCTTAACCGACTGAGCCACCCAGGCACCCCGAAACCATGATACTTTGAACATTCATAATATTATGGCTAGTTTTTATATTAAAAATTTGACTTCAGTGAATTCAGTAGTAGACAAAAAGTACTGAGTGCTCCTTAGGCATTAAATTATCACTAAACAGTCATTATAAAAAAAGAAAAAGAAAAATGGTCACACACATCACTAAATGACTTAAACTGTGTTAAGTCCTCAGTGACTAATACCATATGAATAATGCAGCTTCCTATGGAAAGATAAGGGCCTGCCTGTCTCCTGAGTGCCATGTGCAATAGGAATACACAGAAATTTATTCAAACATTCACCAAGAATGACCTTAGTGCTTCTTTGGTAGATCAAAACTGAACTCTATAACCATATATGAATAAAGAATGAGAAAACTTTCATTCGATGGATGAAATCTATGCATATAATAATGATTTGGGCAAAACTATGGCTATGGTAAGAACAAAACATTAAACATTTACAGTAATCAGATTTTTTTTCCAGAGATATTAATCTGACTGAAAATGATTCAAGGGATCATTCACACAATCAGCATGTGGCCCCAGAAGAACCTCGAAAATGACAAGACAAGAAACAAAAATGGAGAAAACTGATGAGATTTTTTTGGTACTACTGAAATAAAACTGACATGTAATGTATTAGTCTTAGGTGCACAACTGATGCGCTTATTAAAAAGTTCGTAACATAGGGGTGCCCGGGTGGCTTGGTTGGTTGAGCATCTGCTTCTTGATTTCACCATGGGTTGTGATCTCATGGTTTGTGACGTTGAGCCCCACATCAGGCTTTGCACTGGCAGCATGGAGCCTGCTTGGGATTCTCTCTCCCTCCCTCTCTCTCTCTCTCTCCCTCTGTCTCTCTCACTGCCTCTCCCCTTGCTTGTGCTGTCTCTTTCCCAAAATTAAAAAAAAAAAATTTTATGCATAATGCAATAATTTATTGCATTTAGTATAATTTAGTAAATTTATTTATTTTTTTTATTTTATTTTTTTTTTATTTCTAGGAGAGAGAGAGAGAGAGAGAGAGAGAGACAGCGTGAGCAGGGGAGGGTCAGAGAGAGAGGGAGACACAGACTGAAACAGGCTCCAGGCTCTAAGCTGGCAGTCAGCACAGAGCCCGACGCGGGGCTCGAACCCACGAACCGCGAGATCATGACCCAAGCGAAAGTCGGACGCTTAACTGACTAAGCCACCCAGGCGCCCCTAATTTAGTAAATTTAATATAATTTAATAAATAATAAATTTAATATAAGTAAATATACTAAATTTGCATTTAGTATAATTTAGTAAGTCCTAAGTCTGTTACCTAGAAAAGGGATTTCGATATTATGGCTAGGTAAGACACAAGGAATCTCCACATAACCAACGTGAAACGGCAATAAAGTGACACCAAAATTATTAATTATGAAAAAATATAATTAGAAGTTGAAAATATAGTTCCTCATTATTTCTTACCTTCCCCGATTTGAGTTCAATGGTGACAATGCACTTTGTTTGGCCCACTGTACAGGTCGTGGTCCCTGACACAGATAGAAGTTCATCCATCAGGTTCACGCCATCTCTCTGGAGCATGGCAACTGTTTTGTTAAATGTGACTCGCCAAAAGACCCTCACATCTTCAAAGGCCCTATGAACAAAGCAAAACCTATGCAAATGCAATAGCAGAGAGCATTATCCCTGTGTCTAATGCAGAATGTCTCATCATTGTGCTTAAGTGTACGTCTTCACCCAAAGTGTAGCACTTCCTTGACCACTGATAATGCTGAAGATACTCAATTCACCTCAGTACCATTAAGAAATCAAGGCCAGAGTTTACGTGGCATTCTTTGACCACACTCTATTCAATCCTGAGTAATTCTTTAACTACTACATATCAAGAATGTGAAAATAACTATCTTTCTGCCTACTATGCCCACTACCCTTGCCTTCAAGCAAGTGTTCTTGGTCTTTTCACAAGAATTCTTCTAATGGAAACACACCACTGCTAAAAGTGATTGTGATTATAAAAATAAAGGGCAAGAAATAGCTGACATTTCCAGAAAATTCAGGCCCAAAATAGAAAAGATAATTTATACCCATGCACATGGGTGCATACCACATGTATGTCTATAATGGGCATTCAGAAGATGTGTACTGTTGAGTATTGAGTTGCAAGCAAAATTTTTATATTCCACATTTCCCTCATATTAAACAGCTGTGTATGTGGAGTGATCAGAGAATAGTAAATTTGCTGAAGTGATGGCTTTACAGAATCTTATATCTGTATGGCCCATAATGAAGTACAAAATATTCAAGGTGGCCCTCAGTTACACTCATTAATCAAGTGTGCTAAATCACAGATGAGGAACTAGAGCATCTGAACACTGACATATCAAATTCCACACTACCTTCTGTCAGCATTTCATCCTGTTTTTACCCTTTTATGAATTCAAATCAGATGCTGTATAGACACATAGGATGTTATACCTTCTACATATGTATCAACATACCTGTTTGGTTGCCTTGTGACAGTAAGATGCAGCATGCTCTTATGAGCTCCTTCACCCAGCTCCAGTCCACTCTGGGACTCCTCACTGAATCCTACGATGCCGTTGTGGAGATCACTTCCTGATAAGTAAAAAGGAGGGTTATTATATACATAAGATTTTAAAAGATCTCCAATGCTTCATTAATCATTCCAGCTCAGGTGGTATAAAAGTGAGAAATATTAAGTGAGGGGGGGGTGGCAATTTTTAAAGACTTTACTAAAAGACTAGAATCAAAATGATAATATCAAGGTAGGTAACACTTTGAGAACATAAGACCACAAGAAAGAAAACATCATTTTCTATATTCCACACTAACACGTGCTCATTTCTCTCAGATGAGACTGTTTTATATTTGATAGTCTTTTACATTTTACATATGTTTACTGTTTCAAGCTAGTATATCCTACCAGAGTGGCAATGTTTCTGCTTACTGCTGTATCTTCAGGATCAAGAATAGTGTCCAGCATATGGTAACTATTTAATGATGAACTCCATTTAACTGCTTTGCCTTCCTATAAGATCATTTATGTTATGCATTTGGTTATTTGCCCCCAGAGAAAAATGTTAACTATTAAGTAACTCCAAAGTATCTCTGAGTAAAAGAAACTCCTCTGAGCAACATTTGAGGTTACACACACCATCATACTTACAAACTGTGTTTAAACTCGAACAAACCTAGGACTCACATTGCACTAAAATAGTCACTCCAAATCTTTGCCAGCATATAAGCTAGCTTCTCATGCTGGAGATATGCCAGTAAACAGTTCCTTCCTGCTGCTTTCTATTTCTCAATGACCCAGTTTTGCAAAGTGATCCTAAATGCAATGACCCCAAAGCAATTAGCTTCAAAAACCACTTGTACCCATCACTGAGAAACCTCACTGCTGGGGTTCCAAGGAGACAGAACCTCTGAAGTTAGGGGTCAGGGTAAAGAGACAGCAAGCCACCTAATGGTCCCAATGGGGGAGATCCAGGAGTCACCAGTCCCTACTTTGCAGGTCTGAAGTGCGAGTACATGTAGAGCCTATTAATTAGGGACATGCATGTGATGAACCATCTTCTCCTGGTGTCTCATGTGTGCCTCATTTCAGCCAGACTCCAGTCCTCATCCTCGCTCATTAATCACTACGACCACTTCTCAGCCCTATATCAGAACCTGCCAGCAACCTTTTTCTTCAGCAGCCATTGTTTCATTGTCATTTTGGTAGGAATCTGCTCTCTCCAAACAGAATACAAGCTTCTCACAAGCAGAACCTTCATTTTCTTTTCCAGTGAGACAGCACTGAGCATGGTTCTGATGAACACAATGCTTCCCTTGCCACATCTACAATCATAAAATTGATGTCAAGTTTCTAGTAAGATGAATCAAGACTTGTAATGCACTAATCATCAAACCTGAAACTAAATAATAAACTATTTTCTCCTGATATTATTTTGAAAGTTTGTTCTAAAGTCTAAATGTGAAAAGACTATGAAGATTAGCAAAGATAAAAATAGGAAAAATTAATATTGTTGTTAAAAGGGAAATATTATTTTAAAATGAAAAGCCTGGAGAAGAGAAGATAAATAAGAGAGCCTGGGGTATATGACCATGCAATGTACTGCAGATGTTGTCAGAAAGATTATATCACGTGACAGTAAGAGGTAGGCATGGTGAGGAGTCAATCATTTGCCATATGTGTATCATCAGTGTACCCTCTGTAGGGAAGGTAAACATTAGAGAACCTCATCAAGGTTCTACTGAGTGACTGTGTACCTGGTGAGTTGGGCTCAGGGCTGGTATATGGGTGGGCACTGGTGTACCACATCAGTATGGTGTTGGCATGCCATGCTGCAAGGCACTGGTATTGGTGTGCTATACCAAGTAAGGAACACCTCCTACATAGCTGCTTTCCTGAGTACCTGAAGCACTCTCAGCTAACATGGTAACCAGGACCACAAGATCTCTCCACAATCCAGTAACTAATGGGGCAGTGCTTAGGATAGCAAGGAGCCTCTGGCAACCATTTGACTGGTCGGCGCCTCTACCACACTCGTTGCTAAATATTTTGACTGTCATTCTTAGTCATATTCAAACAACTATAATTAAATATCTATATCATGAAATGGGGGAGGAGGTTATTGAGTGTGAAAATAATTTTGGTAGAAAAAAATAAATTAGCCTAATGTGAATCAAATCAGTAAGTAACTTGGTGAACAGAATTACAGTTTACAATACTCAATAAACTAGAGGAATAGGAACAAATGACAATTGATTGGTGTAAATTTGTTGGGTAATATAAATGGGATGATGCTGGGTATAAAAGGAAATTATACAATTGCAAAATTATGATTTAATTATTACTGAATGGCTAAAATAAAAATTCTAGGAGGCATCAAATCCTAAAAGTGGACATAAAGATATTTATTCTAAAATTTTCTTTTTATAAAAGAGAAACATAAAGAGTAGATACTAAATGATTTCATCAAGTCTCCCCAATTAATGGCTGACTTGGGTCATAAATATAGGATTCATGACATTTAGTTTCCTTTCCACTAAACTATCATAGTGTCATCTGAAACTCTGAGACACTGTGTAAAATTCATAAATGTTTATATAAAAGAGCTGAGTATGTAAGAATTGTAACATGGCCTTGCCAATACTCTAGTTAGTGTAAGATACTGACAAGCTGAGCTAAACAACTTTAAGAAATACAGTAAGATTTTAGAGGAAAACTACCAGTTATTACTGAAACATTTTATAAGATGCACAACAAAGTCTTAAAAGAAATCAATGGGGGCGCCTGGGTGGCTCAGTCGGTTAAGCATCCGACTTCCGCTTTGGTCATGATCTCGCGGTTCGTGGGTTCGAGCCCCGCGTTGGGCTCTGTGCTGACAGCCAGCTCAGAGCCTGGAGCCTGTTTCAGTCTGTGACTCCCTCTCACTCTGACCCTCCCCTGCTCACACTGTCTCTCTCTCTCTCCTAGAAATAAAAACATTAAAAATTAAAAAAAAAAAGAAATCAATGAATTTTTTAATCTATTGTAATTTATACACCCAACAGTAAAAAAGTTAGAAAAATTGCATCGGTTCAAAAGGAGAACAAAATAGAAGAGTTTTAATCTATCACCCAACATAAATAAAGAATTTCCAAGCACTGAGATGTAGATTTGGGGAAAGATTTTTGAAAGTGGTTCAGAAATTCAGAATAAGGTTTCACAAAAGGATACACAATCATGGGTTTGGATAATTAAATTAAATGTTTTCCAGCAGAAGAACATGGACTTGAGCATTTTTAAGGTTTTTTCCTAATGCTGTGAAATTTATAGATTGTTTAACTAGCTCTGAGCTAAGTGACATTTACAAAACAATTAAATTCCAGCATGGCGCCCCAGAATGATATCATGAGTTCATGTTATGGGTCCCTGTCACAAAAAAACAATGTTTTAATGAATAACTATAAGAAATTCAAGTAAGTCATGCTCTCAAATTAAAGATAGAGTAATATTATTACAAATTTTTTACCACAAAAGTACATTTTTATCTCCATTATACCAGAAACCTACCTGTAATAATGACCATGGCAAAGGCTGCAAATCCACCATTATCCTTCCCCTTCACGATCTGTGCTCCTCCGTGAGGGTCTGTGAGAAACACGTAGAAGAATTCCTGCCCTTCGGGCTCATCATCATCCAAAATTGGAACCAATATTTTATGTTCTCTTTCTCCATCTGCAAATGTAAGGATACGAGTTTGTTCCTCAAAATCTTCTTCTTCAGTTGCCCACGTTAGATTGGAAATTCCATAGATATCATGAAAGGGCAATGCATTTGGTTCCTTCTGAGTAGATCTTTCACCAAAAGTTTTAACTATTATGCTGACGTTGCCAGAAGACCCACCAGTTCTTCGGATCAGAACTTCTGCAGCATTAAATGTACCATTTTTCACCTCTTCTTCAACATAAATAACAGGTGGCCCAAGACTAAATATTCCATGGATGGAAACATCTGCAGTCACAGCGGCCACCTCAGGCTTCCCAGATAAGGCAGATGTATCAGGGACAGTGACAAGTTTCTCAGGGATGGTGGACACACCAGTTGTCTCAGGAACAATGGCAACCATTTCGGAGGGCTGTGGACCAGCATTTATCATGGCTGTGTCAGTGTATGTTGTTGAGAAGCCAGTTTCTACAGGAATGAGAGCTGTGTCAACTGTTACAGCCACAGTTGTCTTAGGGAATGAAACATCCATTCCTGCGAGGTCATCATTATCCAATATTGAGATCAATGCCACACTGAAATCTAGATTCAGGCGTGGTCTCCAATCAGTATCAAACTTTTGTAACCCTTTCATTTCTACTGCAGTTAGATTAATGTAAAAAATTTCTTTTCCCTCAGGAAGCTGATCATTAATAATGATTATTTCAATATCCACGTCAGGTTGGAATTTCTCAAAAAGTAGTTCCCCATTCTGAACAGGTTCAAAGTCTTCCATGGGCTTTGCACTTCCTGCAGTTGTCTGATAAGAGACTTTAATAAGATCACCATGAAACCCAAAGAGTCTTTGGACAGACAGTCTGATAATCTGTGTATCCTCTGAAACAGTGACATTTCTGGAACTAGGGGAAAATTGAAAGACTCCCATTGGTTCAATTTCGGCAAAGGTGAACCCTGACCTGGAAAAAAAAAAAAAAAACATGAAAGAACAGATGAATAAAAGGAATACTATTGTAGTGATTTATTTTTTAAATATTTAAGGTGTTTCTCATGAAGGCATCTTAAGTTTATTTATTTTGAGAGAGAGAGTGCACATGTGCACACATGTGTGCACTGGGGAGGGACAGAGAGAGAGGAAGAGAGAATCCCAATCAGGCTCCAAGCTGTCAGGGCAGAGTCTCATGCAGGGTTCAATCTCACAAACCAGGAGATCATTACCTGAGTGGAAATCAAGTCTGACATCAACCTACTGATCCACTCAGTAGGGTATCTTAAAAATGGCATGTCCTTTCAAATTCCATAAAACCCTATTTACTTATTGATGAATACACCAGAATACAAGAATAAGAAGAGAAGCTGTGATCATGGGTGACAAGCCCTGACAAGTTTTAGCCCAGTGAAGAGCTTACAAATCTCTAGTCTATATATCCAGTTTATCCCAGAGCCACTCTCTGAAGAATCTGAAACATCAGGCTCTCTCTTATGATAAGTGAACAGAGAGCCAAAAATTCAGGATGCATTGGATGTCAGCCAGATTTCTTATCTACCAAATAGAAATAGTTGTCTTAATCTATTAGATGCAAAATCCTTGCTTCTTCCAGCTGGCCAGTAATGGGACTATTCTCTCACACAGTTGCTAAAAATGTACACATGAATTTGAAGAAACACCCAAAAATGAGTGATTTATCCTTAGGTTTTCCCTATGGAGTTTTGTCGGGAACTAACAGTTATGCCAGAGCTAACACAGGTGGCCCATCAAGAGAATTTAGATCACAGAAATAACTGCTTTGGCTAATAGGTTTTTGTTTGTTTTTTACCTATTGTTTAATCAATTTTTTTTAATCCTTTAGGGAGGACACCCCAGAGCCCAAAACTCTCTATTGTCAAGCACCCATCTCTCAACACATGGCACAGTGTTTAAGAGCTCAGAGAGTAGACAGGAAGCCTGGGTTCAAACTATGGTCCCAAACTTATAAGCTGTGTGATGGGGGGCATATGACACATCTATCTATGAGTCCTTTCTTCATCTAATGGGACTAATAATAGTATCCATGTCATGTGATTGTTGTAAAGTCATAGTAAACACATGTATACATGTAAAATATAATCAAGACATATATAACACTGTATGTACATATAAATTATAAAATTTATCTTTTAATGTTTATTTTTGAGAGGGAGAGAGACAGAGTGCGAGTGGGAGAGGGGCAGAGAAAGAGGGAGACCCAGAACCAGAAGCAGGCTCCAGGCTCTGAGCTATCAGCACAGAGCCCAACATGGGACTCAAACCCACAAACCGTAAGATCATGACCTGAACAGAAGTTGGATGCTTAACCGACTAAGCCACCCAGGCGCCCCAAAATATATATCTTAAAGCAACACCTGACCTGTTGTAAGCACTATAAAACTGTTAACTATTGTTACTGTTAAAAGCATTTAAATTTCTTACCCAGCATTACATTCTGTAGCCAAACGTTTTTTAAATATTTGATGGTGCCAACCAATATCTCTTTTATCTAAACATGTTTACAAACAAGCTTGAACACATACTGGTTTTGCCCACACCTTTTGACCATATTCCTCGTAAGTAAAATGAAGAGCAGAAAGGTCAAGTAATTTTCCCAAAGTCACATAGAAAATAAGTAACAGAGCCAGGACCAAATTTATGAGTCTAACTCGAAGGTCTGCCCTCTGCTGTTTTGATCAACCCCATCGCAGGTATGAGAAAAGTAAAGTGCTTTTAGATGGGACATATTTATCTCCAAATGTACTGATTTAAATTAAACTCAAACAGGCCACCAGTACAAGTCACTTTATAACCCTGCTATGCCTATTCTTATTCTTAATCCCTTGGGAGAATTATGTATTTTTAGCAGATTCTCAGAAGACAGCTTCCTTTAGTAACAGGTGACTTTGCCATCATGGTTTTTGTTGGAGATATTATTCCAGGCCAACACTATCAGTAGAAGGTCAGGAAGAACTCTCTTCAAAGCAAGCAAGGGCGGTGACTCTAGGAAAGTCAGCCTCCCTCGGTGGCATCTATGGCATACGGGCATGTGTGACTCTACACTAAAACCGTTCTCACATCTGCTTCAAGGAAAGTGATCCTTATGTCTTCTTCTGTTTCAATGGCTACAGTCTGTATTGTTCCTCTGAGACTGTGTCGGTGGAGAATCACGTGGATCTTACCGAAGTTGAGCACCACCAGGGGCGCTGCTCTGCACTCCTGAGAGGTGAATAACAAAGGCCTCTGGACGCCCGGGGCTGGGAAATGTCTGCAGCAAGACTCCTTTACTTTGTTCTCCATGGGAAAATGAAAGACTCCCTGGAAGGGAATACGACAAGAGAAGCAGGATATTATTTCTGAGTTCTTACACTGGGACACAACTCTTAAAAATGTAGTAAAATACAGTCTTTTCCAAAACTCTGTGACAGTGTACAAAAGGTAAAACTTTTAAAAAGTTAGGCAGAGGGGAAGTAAACTTAGAGAAAGGTCACTATACCATAAACTCTGCCTTCAATCACTGATGTTCTGCATGGGAGAGGTCACATCATCTAACATTTACATTTCAGGGACCCTCATAGAGCCAACGGTATAATTAACAAATGAACAAGTAAAGGAGATGAAGCAACAGCCACTCTATTGTGAGAAATATTCAGTTGAACACATAAGTGAATACAAATACAAAGTTGTGCCTTTATTTAGTATTATACGGGCAACATTAGATTTTTAGAACTACTTTTAATAACCTCCTAATATATCAACAGAATAATCTGCTTAGTGGCCACTATTTCCAGTGAGGTATGAAGTTTTTAATTTGACTGAATAAAGTTTCTCATTTTAACCAAGCAGACTGTGCAACTCTGATCACTCAAATATGAGAGCAGTATATTAGAAAACAAGTGGTGTGGCACCCAGGAGGCCCAGTCGGTTGGGCATCTGACTTCAGCTCAGGTCATTATCTCACGGTTTATGAGTTTGAGTCCCACATTAGGCTCTGCACTAACAGTGCAGTGCCTGCTTGGGAGTCCGTGTTTCTCTCTCTCTCTCTCTCTCATCCTCTTTCCCTCTCTCTCTGCCTTTTCCCTACCCATACTTTCTCTCTCTCTCAAAATAAATGAATAAACTTAAAAAAAAAAAAAAAAGAAAGAAAGAAAGAAAACAAATGGTTCAGGGCACTAGGGTGGCTCAGTCAGGTGAGCGTCTAACTCTTGGTTTCAGCTCAGGTCCTGATTTTATGGTTTGTGTGGTCGAGCTCCGTCTCAGGCTTTGCACTGATAGCACGGAGCCTAAGTGGGATTCTTTCACTCCCTCTCTTCCCCTCCTCTGCTTGCTCTCTTTCTCAAAATTAATAAATAAATATTAAAAAAAAGAAGAAGGGGTGCCTGGGTGGCTCAGGTCATGATCTCACAGTTGATGAGTTCAAGCTCCACATTAGACTCTCTGCTGTCAACACAAAGCCTGCTTTGGATCCTCTGCCCACCCCCGACCCCCAGCTTGCTCTCTCTCTCTAAAAAATAAACATTAAAAAGCAAAAAACAAAAACAAAATACCATTCATTATCCAGAGTAAGGACAATCCAAGAAAATTAGTAGCCAATTACACATCCCCATGTCCTATAGGGCAGATCTTAGAAAACCTACAACTCACCTAGTTTTGGGGTCATATTGCCAACAACAATGAATTCGGGGAGTTCTAATCCAGGACCATATCCAGCTGCCCAGGCAACCACAAGAGAGCCGTATGTGCCTTTCCTAGAAATCACAACGTGGCTTGTTCCCGCAGTGAAGTCCGTGAGTGGAAAAGCAGTAGATCCAAATCCAACCTGAGAAAGAAACATGCTTCAAATATTTTATTTCTCCCTAAAGATTCCTGTTTTCTGAAGACTGGGTTAAAAGTCAACTTTCTCTTTGTGTATACAATATATTTTCTTGTTTTAAAAAATATTCAATTAAAGAGTAATGTTTAAGAAATGACATCTGAGGTTTGGAAATTTATTCTATTTTGTAATTCTGCTGATAGTTTATACCTTTTTTTTAATCAAAATGTAATCCTTTGAATTTATAAGATCCAAAACAGACAAATGTAATTATAGTTAAATGAAAGCAAAAGACTAAAAATGGCATTTTAATATGACTTGTTCATGGGATTTTTTATAAAACCTGCTTTATCTAGAACTGAAATTAAGATATAATAATAAATTATTCATTTATAAAATGAGCACCATGCACTAGATTTTCTGTTAAGGTTCTTTTAGCTCTCTGATTCAATTTAGTATTTTTTGAGGGCCAGAAACCTCCAAAAAATTTTTTTTAAATAATCATCTTTTTCATCCATATCAAGTAAGATCTTATTTTAAGAGTAACCTTTTCAAGGAACTCTGGGATTTAAAAATGATTTACAGATGAAATCCGTTCTGGCCAATAAGTAAAAATAAAACCCGATTTCTGGCTTCACACTGTGATTTGGATAACTCAGTTTACCTCTTTTGGTCCCAATACCCATAAATTGGGATACCATATGATTGACAGTTCTATACTAAGACTCGTTTTCCCCATTTTAAATTGGAATGGAAAGTAGCAGAAAAGTGTAAGAAGGTACCACAGGATAGCTTCTGGAGCTACAGAAAAGAAAAAGAAAAAAGCAAAAATGAAACCAATTTTACACCAGCCTAGGTTCCATAATTATAGTGAGGCTTCTGCTTAGCATTTGTCAAAAGCTTTGATATATCTAAAACCATACTTGCTACATGGCTAGTGGCTGTATGTACCTGAGTGGCTCAGTTAGTTAAGTGTCTGACTTCGGCTCAGGTCATGATCTCATGGTTTGTGAGTTCAACCCTCGCCTAGGGCTCTGTGCTGACAGGTCAGAGCTTAGAGCCTACTTTGGATTCCATGTCTTCCTCTCTGTTCCTCCCCCCTCAACACATTCTGTATCCCTCTCTCAAAAATAAACAATAAAAAAACCTGTTCTAGCCACTACACACACACCCTACACACACATACAAACACTGGTAAGGAGTATAGAGGCTACATCAAGGACACAGGTACACCATGACTGGCCCCAATCCTGTCCTTTGAGGTGATACATGTCGTGACCATGTGCATGGACAAGGAATAGGAAATATTTTGCTATGCCACATAAATGGTTCACGTTGAAAGGAATCTTTTTTTTATAACAACTTGTGAGTAAAAAGAAGACAACAAAACTTCAAAGTATTATTAAGTTATATTCCTCCATTCCCTCTTGAACAGATGAGGTGCAGAAGAAAGAGAACTATTCTTCTCATTTTCAATGCTGACAGATTCCATTTAGGGAACTAAGCAAATTAATTCTCTGTTAGAAACAGCCCAGGAGGGAGTTTCTGATGAGGATCTGCTTAATGGTCAGAGACCCTGTTACACAAGCTTCTGGCCAGATGTTATCATCTGCAGAGACTACATGTCCACACACTGGGCTAGACCTGCCTTAATCAAAGCCAAAGGAGCTCCCATCTGAAGGAAAAGGATGCAATGTTATCTCATCATGGTCTCAAAAATACACACATTACCATGAGCCAGAGACAACAGCACCTGCCTTGCTCCTATATTGACAGAACTGGCCTACACAGGAATTAAAGCCCTCAAGTTATTCATTACTCTCATGTGTATTTATGAAGTGATTAGGAAACGATCTTTCCCACACTGAACTCCTATAGAAGATTCAAATATGTAGGGGCATCCAAGTTACAGGATCTTATCACGGGCATTTATCTCCATCAGCACAAATGTGCCACAATAAAAAGGCTCTCAAAATGAAAAGAAAAATATTCACAATCTGAGTAAATGAAAAAGTCTGATATAGTAACTGATGTTTTGTTCTAATTTTAATTATTTAGCATAAAATATCTTAATATTAAATATTCACTAACAACAAAAAAACAACCGGAAATTTTTATTCTGGGTGACAGTCATTTTAAAAATTCTTATATTCGAGTTCTATGAGACATAAAGTTTCTAAATCTCCAAAAATGTCAAAAATTGGCAAATTAGTTTCATAAAATCCACCTATAATCAATGCATCTACTTTGATATTGATTTAAGCAAATAACAAATCTTAAGAAATTTTATGCCTAAGAATCTTTTTAGTCCTTCCTGTGAAAGCTGCCCTCCAGTGGTTCTAGAACTATTCCACACCCAGGACCCATTACCTGAGAATTGGCTGCTTTCTCAGGGACAGGAAGGACAGCGGATTTTGCTTCCTGCAGAATTTTTGGCATGCTGTAGAAACGCCCACTGACAAGCATCACAGTCACCAGTTGCAAGGTGAAATTAGAGCCCAGGGATAAGAAGACCTATAAACAATCAATATCAATGACTTTTTTAGTAGTAGTAAAAAACAAGTTTCAGAAAAAAATACTACATTTGATAGGAGTCATTAGCACAATGCCTCACAGTCCTTTCATATAGTTTCATCAATATACGCCTTTTCCCTCAGGTCATAAAACAAATCACAAGTATGAAGAGTGTGGGGTGAATACCAACAGAGTGTAAAAAACATAAATTTGCAAATTCTCCATGTGTGTCCAAATGGCCTCAAGAATGATGAGAATCACAGAAGTCACATTAGTAATGAAATCATGTACCACAAGAATGAAAGAGCTCACTGGTGAAGAGTAAGCATCTAAAACCAGCAAAATTCACTTTCTGCTTCTTCACTGAGTAATAGCTAATACTCTAATGAGATTTACTCAAAATGGATAATGATTTAGGTATATTAATTATCTGAATATTGGGATAAATAAAAATTACTAACAAAATGTATCAGATTACCAAGTTTTAAAGTTTTCACATCTAATTAAATATGGGAAAGTCTGAATTTAAAAATTAATGTTACTCTAAAAGGGGATTTTTTTCTAATGTACAAAGCATTTTCCCACATGGTTGTTTACAATGGATAAGGCTCATAACCTGGATAAGTTATCTTATAACTTGGACTATTACCAAAAACTCTGTACATTTTTACTGAATGAAAATATAACCATTTTTGTGGAGTTTGTTCTTCTTTTAAATACAATGTACCCAAACATACATCACAGCCCTCCAAATACCCAAAATGTGTACCCAGCTACTAGTTTCAAATGTTATTGTAACATGAGGATAACAGATGCTTCAATCACGTCATCAATCTTCATTTTGTCAAAGTGACATTCACCAAATATGACTCATAGATCAAGTGCTAAGGAAAACAGAAATAAATCAGTGTCCTCACTTCAAGCATGTGCCTCCCACCTCTCCTCTAAGGGTACACCCTTCCTCCACACAGTCCACTCGCTGGGCCATTAAGGTAGGACATGTGCATAAATTGAGGGTAGGATTTTTTTCAGTGGTCTCCTTTTTCCCTTATGCTCTGGATATAATGCATTGCTCTTTGAAAACTGGTATATTAGTTAAAAGAAGAAAATATGCATATAACTTTTGATTCCCCCAAAACTTAACTACTGATAGCCTACTGCTGACCAGAAGCCATACTGATAACATGAACAGTCAATTAACACATATTTGATAAGTTTTTATATATTATTACTGTATTCTTAAAATAAAGAAAGCTAGTGAAAAGAAAATGTATTAAGAGAATCATAAGGGAAAATATGTTTACAGTGCTGTACTGTATTTGCTGAAACACATCCACATTTAAGTGAACCTGCACAGTTCAACTCATGTTGCTCAAGGGTCAACTATACACCATTCATCTTTTCAAATGAAAGGAAAAGAATACTAGTATCCTTCAAAATGTTCCAGGTACCATGCACTACAAGAGACAATCTAGGAGAGAGGTAGACCAAGGCTTTTAGTCCATGTAATATATATCACATATTTTGGATTTCCTATACATAGTCTGAGAATAGTTTTGTACTATCCACATGGCTTAGTAAAATAACATAATAATCAAATCTTCACTGTGGCAGGTCTTACTGTCAAATGAAATCTCACTATAAAATAAAACAAAGTTGGGGCGCCTGGGTGGCTTAGTCGGTTAAGCGTCCGACTTTCGCTTAGGTCATGATCTCGCGGTTCATGGGTTCGAGCCCCGCGTCGGGCTCTGTGCTGACTGCCAGCTCAGAGCCTGGAGCCTGTTTCAGTCTGTGACTCCCTCTCTCTCTGGCCCTCCCCTGCTCACGCTGTCTCTCTCTCTCTCTCTCCTAGAAATAAATAAAAAAACATTTAAAAAGATAAAATAAAATAAAATAAAACAAAGCTATTCCTAGAGAAGCTAAAGGAATGTCCCCTAGTGTTCTTTAACAGAAATTAAAACTTGAATGCATTGAGAAGGTGATGTTATATAGACAGGTATAAGAAAATGTTTTGTTACAGAATTTAGGCACACTGTATTTTTTTAAAACTCTTCTAATTTGTCAGTGTGACTTAAAGACTCATATTCTGGTTAAGTTAATCTACCTCTCACTTCCCCAGCTTTGCAGTCTTTATTCTAGTCTTGAAAATTTTCAGACAGAGGAAATGGAGGTTAGATACAACAGAGTCAGGGCAATGAGTCAATTTCTCAAAGAACTAGAGGAATGTTAGGACTAAGTACTACATAACTGCCTGCTACATTTAAACCAAAATATGTTATTACCAAATGGGAATGTACTAAATTCATTTATAACCTGCAAATGTATCATCCAATAATTATTAAGAATTTATATGGCATTTTTATGGTTACATTTAAATATCTCAGTAAGATTTTCAGCTGATCATGAGATAAGCAGGGTTCTCCTGAAAGAGTTCTACTGGAATGATCAGGAAACTCAAGAAATGCTACAAACCTGACTCCTCACTGGCACCATGTCTACTTTATATCTGGCACCATCTTTGACCACCAGCTGCCTCTCTGTATTCTCAGAAACAACTGGCTGCTCCTTTTGGTCAGATGAAATCTGAAATCCAACAGCCACATCTCCAAATGTTCCAGCAAGTCGGGTTACGTTGATTTGGATGAATCTACTAAGGTTCTGCCCTACCAGGACTGACTGGTAATCTGAATACAGAGCAAATACTCCATGTGGGTCATCATTTGCAGAAACAGAGAACTGTGTGATGCATTTCTCTGGATCCAGTTCTGCTCCTCCCTCTACAGAAACAAGCTGGATCACATAATCTTCTTCTATCTCAGGTATATCATCTGGTAGCAGATGCACATCAAATCTCACTTCACTCTCTCCATCAGCAATAGTGAAAAATCCTTGTGTAGAAAGAAAGTCTCCAGTAATATCAAACACACTGCTTATCTCCCAGTAAACCTAAAGTAAAAGGAAATAATCCAACAAAGTTACATAATTCGGTATATTGAATCAAAAACCTTTATATTTTCCTCTATAATATACAAAAAATAACTTGGAATTGTGCATCACTATATTCAAAGCCAGGCTCTCCAAACAGTCAGTCAGTGTAGAAAGTATGGAGGAATGACATTAACACCATGAAAGTATATAAACTTTCAGGCTATTGTATGCAATTTGCAGGACAAGATTACAAAATCTCATTCCACTTACTTCTAAAATAATAATATGATTTGAAGAGATTTAAAAAAGCAAAGTTAACTTTAGAATGGCAGTTCCATAAATACATTCTAGAGCTCTAAATATGTATTTGATAGGCATTTGGACCATAGACAATACTTGAAGGTAAAAAGCAAGTACATAATCTGATGCTTCATACTGGACTTTGTTTTTGTTCACTTTTAACAAAAAGGGAATATCTACAAGATTGCAAGAATTAAACACTATTTTCCAAGAATTTCTGGATCCTTAACCATAAAGTTTCCACTGAAGAAGTACCAGTTAATCTCCAATATGTGAAGAGTTAAGTTCATAAAGAAACTTTGCAAAATATGTTCTGCTAGCAAACAAATAACCTTAATCTGTTAGACAAATATCCTGATGATTTACAAGAGCATCCCCATTTTATGTCAATATACATGCAAATGTAACCTCTTAAAAATCAGTTGGTAAATGAAAAAATTATACTGAGAAGTAAAGCTCTGAAGAATATATTAAGCAATTTACAAAAATCATTGAGGGACTTAAGTGGGAAAAATTAAACATTAGAGCAAACAAGAAAATACAAAATAATTCAGTCACACCCTTCATGACTAAACGTGAGGAAGATCTTTTCAATCTAAGCATAGCTGGATTTAGAAAGACAGCTAGAGGGTGAAGTTGGCTGGGGAACCCAAAGGTGCTGTAATGAACCGTCTCAGCTTCTCTGAAACTCATGTCGCTTCTAAAACTTTCACCAGAACACACAGTTTCTCTGCTCTTCACAACCGCATTTGTTAGGCAAATTGTCACACTATTTAAAAATCAAATGAAAAAATGGTACCATAATTTCTCCAAAAATGCCCTTGACTCTTTTGACAAAGAAAGTAATGATCAGGGGCCCTTCCAGAGCTGATGGCTCTGAATAGGTCTTCTCAGATAAAGACTCAGGAGCAAACTGAACAACCCCATTTGGATCACCAAACTTCTGTATCTAAAAATAGAAAAAGCAGAGTGAATAATATACAAAACAGCTACAGATGAAATTACAGTATCTAACATATCAATATGCAGATAAGCAGACGAAATGAAAGAAACACAGAAATAACTCTTAAATATAATCTGCCTGGCTACCTGATTTTTCAAAAGCTTCTTCAGCACACTGATTGTTATCTAAAACGAGTAGGTTCTTATTCCCCAGGGGTAATGGGGATGTCTGGAGAACTGTAATTTGTAGAGTCACCAAAGGATAGTACCTCAATGCCTGAATCTGACTTGATTTGCCTCATGTTCGCTTCACTGAACCAGGCCTAATTGTTTAGTCAAACACTAGTCTAGATGTGGTTGAGAAGGTATTTTGTAGATATGATTAATATTTACAATTGGTTGACTCTGAGTGAAAGAGATTACCCTTGATATTGTGAGTGGGCCTCACCCAGTCAGCTGAAGGCCTTAAGAACAAACACTGGAGCTTCCCAGAGGAAAAGGAATTCTGCCTCAACACTACAATTTAGGAATCCTGTTTGAGTTTCCATTCTGCCAACCTATCCCACAAAATCCAAACATAAGATCATGACTGCAAGTCTTTCCTAATCTTGCTACCAGGGACTTGTCAACCTTCACAAACCTGTGATCAGTTTTTAAAATCAATCTTTCTCTCTTTTTGTTTTTCTGGAGAAGTCTGACTGATACAGAACCCAGACTATTTTCCAAACTTAAAAAAAAAAAAAAGAACACTTCTCTAGGTTTCAAAGTACCCTTGGGCCCCAGCACTTTCTACCCCTGATGGAGTAAATGGTTCATTCATATAAAATATGCTAAATTCAGATTTGATGCAACACATCATTGTGCTAATTGAACAAATACCATTCTTCCTTCCAACAATCTGACTTGTGACTGAGTTAATAACTTTTATGTACCTTCACGGCAAGGACATTCAATGTTTAGGATGATGTAACAAACAGCTCCTGTCTGAAAGTGCAAAAATATTTCCAAAACACCAAATTTTCTCAGAGTGCAAAATAAGTATTTATCACTATATGAAAGCCCCTTAAAAAGTAATTACCAATAATGAGGCTATAAAGTAAACTAATAGAATAACCAGAAAGTCTGGTCCACAAGAATTATTCTGACTTTATTTGGTTTTATGACGTTTGATACATCATAAGCCCATGGAGTTTCAGCAAATATAAAATGCATTTTCTGATAAATTCATTAAATCCAAAATTCTGTGGGAAAAATAAAGTTGGACTTACTGTTATTGTAATATCTTTAGATCTGGAGTCTAATTTAGCTTCTCCTTTTACAAGTTCAAGTTTAATAATGAAAATCTCTTCAACTTCAAAGTCTTCATGAGGACAGACTGTCAGAGTGATGATTCTCACACCACCTTCTCCCTCTCCAAAATAGAAGGATCCACTCACTGGGTCCTCAATGTCTCTGTTCTGTGGTGGTAAGGCTTCCTGAGAATTGGGTCCTAATATCTTCCAGTTCACCTACAGGGTATTGTGTTTTTAATAGAGATAATCAATTTCATTTATTTTTTTTTATTTTAAGATTTTTAAAAAAGTAATCTCTACACTCAATACGGAGCTCAAACTCACAACCCCGAGATCAAGAATGACATACTCTACTGACTGGGCTAACCAGATAGCCCAGAGAAAATTAATTTTAAACAAAGAATTACTTTGCAGGATATGTAGTATTAGAAACAAATGTATCTATATATGAAAATTATTCTACAATATATCCAGTGAATCCCTCATGTTTTTTTAAAAAATACTAGTATTTGACGTGTGCCTGGGTGGCTCAGTCAGTTAAGCTTCCGACTTCAGCTCAGGTCATGATCTCATGACTCATGAGTTCAAGCCCCACACAGGACTCTGTGCTGACAGCTCAGAGCCTGGAGACTGCTTTGGATTCTGTGTTTCCCTCTCTTTGCCCCTCCCCTGCTCACACTCTGTCTCTGTCTCAAAAATAAACATTGAAAAAAATTGTTTTAATTAAAAATTTAAAAAAAATAAAAACACTAATATTTACAAATATAAATTACCTACTTACAGGATATCAGTTTTCAATGATAATAATGTCTAATAAGCAGAGAAAAATAAGAGTACTTGGTAATTTGTTATCACCACAGGATAACAAATATAAAAGCACGTATTTTATATACATATATTTTAGAGAAATATAAACTTTACAACTATGAATGCAACACTGTCCTGCTGTAAGCACAGATTCTTTCAATCAAAACTTATTTGAATAAGACAATAAAACCATGTAAAAAATCTTATGTGTGTGCAACTTCTTCCAAATATACTTAAATAAATTGCTAGTGTAAAACACAACTTTTCTTAAATTACTATAAGAAACAAAATTATGTTCTCAAAGCATTTTTAAATATTTCTATAATATAAAGTTATATACTTTTCATACGCACAAGGAAAGAAAACTGGGAATTTCTCTTTGCTTCTTTTCTCCTTCATCAGCACTGGGCATGTAGTTGACCACTGCCTGTTTCTTGCAATGCTGCATCCTGTCTTTCATGGTCTTTAAGATATGTACCTTCCTAATTTCCCTCTGTCTTTACATCTCAAGTTTATTAGCTGGCTCTCCTTCCTCAGATAGGTCAATGCTGGCAGCCGAGGACTTCAGACTGTCTCCTTCACATCTTTATCTATGCTCCTTAGACCACACAGTTTCAAATGCCTCCATGCATGTCAGCAGCTTCTCACCTTCCTGCAACCACAACCCATACTTACACGTCCCCCTGCCTGCCCGACCCTCCACTGGGGACGTCCAGTCCCAGTCTCAAATTAACAAGGCAAAAGCAGAACTCTTGGTTTTCCCCCAAGCTTCTACTTCTCGGTAAACAGCACTACAGTTTAACGAGGTGATCAACTGAAAATGCAGCAGTTATTCTTCTTTCCTCTTTCCCTCAACCTTCACTAATCCAGTGTTTCCTCCAAAACACACTCAGTATCTATTCCCTCCTCACCATCCGGTCTGAGCCACTGTCATCTTGGCCCTGGACGACAGAGGGCAAGAACCTTCTAAATGCCCTCCCTGCTTCTATTCTGGCTTCTTGGCATTTCATTCTCCTCAGAAGAGTCATAAGTGAGCTACTTAAAATGACAGTCCAGGCACATCGACACCATTCCTCCACTTCAAACTCTTTAATAACATCCCGTTTGCACTTAGAATGCCCTTTAGTCTAGCTAAGAAGTGTCTCTGTGATCAAACACCTATTGACCTCTCTGATCTATCTTGTGCCACTGCCCCCACCAGCCAAGCCTTCTACCATGTGGAACTGTCCATAACTAAAACATGCCAGGCTTGTAGATACATACTTATCCTCTCTGCCGAAACGTTCATCCCTCTAACAATTACATGACCATCTCTTTCTTGGCATCCAGCTTTCAGCTTAAATATCACATGTCACCATCTAATCTAGAGTAGTCAACAGGTCACTCACGATTGTGTTTCTCAATTTTACATGCCTGCAAAGCACTTAAGTGCTATCACATAATTTTCTTTTTATTTGTTGGTTGCTCTAAAAACTAAGAGAACAGAGACGAGGTCTGTCTAGTTCACCAATAAGTATTCTCTGTGCCCAGAAGAGGATTCAGCACATGGAAAGCACTCAACAAATACTTGAACTAACACGTTTTATCAGAATTCTTCATTTTATTTCTAACTTGCTCTCAAGAGTTCCTGATGACAGCTATGCCTCATATATTTTTATGGACTTCATAGGACCTGGATGACATTTTAAACCTGTTAGGTAATTAATAAATATTATTGTGAATAAACAAATGGATATATTTGAATAATAAAATCCAAGTCCATACTCAAGCTATGAAAATTATTTTTAAAACCATGGGAAGAAGAACTCTACCTGAATTTCTCCCAAGAGTCCTCCAGTCCGCTCCAGCAGCAAGGATAAAATCATTGTGGAATTGGGGTTAGGAACAGAAATTTTGCTTTCATTAAGAAATCTTACAATGCCAAAGGGAGGGTCACTCTTGGCAATTGTGATTCTGCTCACTAGGTGGCGCCCAAGGACCGCTCCTCCAGTAGCTCCAACAAGCAAAATTTCAATGGGCTCTGCAAATTCACTGCATACCAAGAAGGAGCAATTCTGTGAGTTTAAACATATTAAAATGCTTCTAAAATCCAAATAACTAGTCATTTTCCAAATTGGTCATACATATTCAAGGCACAGCATTCATACACCAAGTGGTACAAAGAGGGTGCTTAGCTAAAAGCATCAATGATCAACTTCAATATTATATAACCTACAATAGTTATTAGACTTTCTTCCTCTCTTTTGAACTGCTTAATGCATTAAGGAAGTGATTTGCAGGATGCTTCTACATTCTGGTTAGATACTTCGAATCTAAAAGAACAAAAAATTATTGTTTCCCTCTAAATGCAAAAAGTGACACAGACAATCCCAATGGTCTCCCAATCCCTTCCCTACCCCAGCACCCATAAAAGTTTCTCATGAGTTTCTCAATGGGCACATGTATAATCTAAAATTGTGTTATTAGCGCAAAACACAGGGAAGGAATGGAACACAGTAATCGTGCTTTACATAAGCCCATAGTATTTCCAACATTACTAAATAGTATTACCTTTCATTATCATCAATGATGGAGATATTTATAAAACTTAAGTTCTGTCCATGCTGAAAGGTGACTGAACTGCCATGCAGTATATAATCCACACCAGCAGGAACTGCAGAGGAACTCTGAGAGATGAAATCAGTAGTCACACAGCCGTAAGTCCCCTGCAGCCTCACCACCGGAATCATGATCATTCCAATATCCTCCTCCACTGTAACAGGAATATGCAATTAACTGGTGGGCCAGACAAAGCCACTACCTTTTACAAGATTCAGTCAAATTAAACACAGCACTTAAATGTAACAGGAAATGCAAGCTCTCAATGTTCCCATAGTTCATTTATCACTTTAAAAGCTATTAGTGAAAATTTCAAGACTTACTGTTTATGAGAAATGTAGTTTGTCCTAAGTTCAAAGTTATAGTGAGCAGTATAAGTTAGAACTGAAATGACCTATTTAATCATTAGCACAGGAATTGTTCCTTTGTGTGCTATATACAAATAAATGATGCTTGCTTTCCAAGACAATGCTAGATGAACATGAAAAACCCTTAAATATATGTACTCAAAGCAAAGTATTCTGGATTGCTGCTGCATTTAGTTGAAATATATATAATATAAATAGCTGTGGTTCATGTTAATTATATCATATGGATGTTTCAGAAGTCCAGATGTAAATACAATTCTATTACATCTTGAGTTCCAATGAAATATAGTTGAAAATCTGAAAATGTATCCTCAAAGTTTAATTTCAACTTAAAAATTCTTTTAAAAAATTTATTTCCTCTTCAGCTATGCTAACCACTGTAAATTAAAATATCACTTAATAGTTTATACTAGCTATGTTTACATTAACCAACAGTTCATACTAGCTACAGCTAAATAACACTGAATTTACATTAAAAGTATAAATATGCATTGCTCCAAATCCCCTCCAAAGACAACAAATCAAACAGAAATCAGTGAACCAAAAAAAAAAAAAAAAAAATTCTAAGTGCTTTATTTATTTCTTGGTACAAAAATGCAGCATGACTTTTACTAGCTGTAGACTGAAGTTCACAAAATAGTGATGTCTTCCATATCCATAAAGTCAATATTAATCAATTCCAAAATGATTTCTGATGAGCTTTAAAAATGGCTAGACAGCCAATGAATTTGATGGAGGCAATGAAGCCAATAAATTAATTGCAGCAAGAAGAGAACATAATTATTTGGAAAGGCATATTCATATTCTACCTTTAAATAAAATCAGAAAAGCAGCAACTTCTTTTACCCCGGGGAGGGAATATAGCCATAGATCCTGCATTCTGCTTCTAAATTGGGGGTGAGGGTGGGGAGACAGGCAACATTAGGCAGCTCCTCTTAGGAGCTGTCAGGAAACGGTACGAGTAGGTGCCCAAACACCACCTGCATCTATGGTCCAGTAAACAGTCATCTCAAAGTTGATTGTTACAAAGTGAATACTCACTAATTTCTGATCACAAAGGAAATTATCTCGTAAATTAGAAAGATACTCATGAAGATGACTGAAATCTAAATATTTCAATAATCCTAAGGTTAAATTGTTTTTCTAAAGCCTTGTTCCTTATCACTCAGCTTTGCCACACACGAGTTAGGTTCATACTTGCCAGAGAGAACTCAAAATATATTTTAAAAATAAAATACATAAACATATACAAATACATATAAATGTATATATGTAGGGGCACCTGGGTGGCTCAGTCAGTTAAGCATCCAACTCTTGATTTTGGCTCAAGTCATGATCTCACAGTTCATGAAGCTGAGCTCCTTAGGCTCTACACTGGCAGGGTGGAGCCTGCTTGGGATTCTCTCTCTTTACCTTTTCCTTACGCCCACTGTCTCTCTCTTGAAATAAATTTTAAAAAACTTTTTTTAAAAAAGAAAGTAGTGGTAAATTTATAAGATTACTGAAAACTTACCTTCAAAGGCAGTGTATCTTGAGTCAAATTCAATGACACCCTCTGCATTATCATTTTTCATTATTATGATTCGAATAATCGAGATGTTTCCTATTTCAGGAGGTTGATCTATCTGAAGTCCATTTTCTTGGATGGTAAAATCATATCCTCTTGCAAAGTCATAAAAAAATAATAATAAAAGAAAAGAAAATGAGTAAATGACTGTTCATTGAAATGTCCTCTGAGCTCCTGTAACTTACTCCTCGTAAGCTTTTTTATACTTTTAAAGATCCCAACACTAAAATACTTTTTTTCCTGAAATGATGTCTCAAGTAAACTTCTGTGCTGTTTTCCAATGATCAGGCCTGCATGAAACCAAAATCAATATAAAGTTGTTAAACTTCAGCAATGAGAAAAACACCAATGGAAAATTGGGGAAAAGTTGTAACATGAACCTCTGGGTGAGGAACGTACTGATAAACTCATCCAACAGTGATGGGCCAAGGAAGAGGATGTACATGAAACTGTAGTGCACTCAGAGACGGGAAACCAGCTGGGCCACGGTCACAGTGTTGGGATGAAAGGGTTACTTTAATTTTTTAATGTTTGTTTATTTTGAGAGAGAGAGCGAGTGAGTACAACTGCATGTGGGGAGGAGCAGAGAGAGGTGAAGAGAGAGAATCCCAAGCATGGTCTGCACTATTGCAGAGCCCAATGAGACTGCAGAGCTCGACATGTGGCTCATTCCTATAAACCCTGAGACCTCAACTTGAGGCAAAATCAAGAGTCGGACGCTTAAATGACTGAACCACCTACGTGCCGCTGAAAGAGTTACTTTAATTTTTTTTTTTTTTTTTAATTTATTTTTAGGAGAGAGAGACAGCGTGAGCAGGGGAGGGCCAGAGAGAGAGGGAGTCACAGGCTGAAACAGGCTCCAGGCTCTGAGCTGGCAGTCAGCACAGAGCCCGACGCGGGGCTTGAACCCACGAACCGCGAGATTATGACCCAAGCGAAAGTCGGACGCTTAACCGACTAAGCCACCCAGGCGCCCCTGAAAGGGTTACTTTAAAGAAAAAGTGGGTGTTATGTCACTAAAGAAATTTCAAGCTATGAGAAAATATTTCTGTGGACACCAATTACAATCAATGCCTCTATTCTGTAATACACACAGTAGTTCACTTGGTTAATAATGTATTTCTGCTAAAGAAGTCACTTTTTTTATTGATGTTTCTCCCCATGAAGAAAAATTTTGACCTCCAGAGTTTCATATCACTTTAATTCCTGAAGCTAAAAAAAAAAAAAATGGCACAAAACCATTTCAGTCTTTTCTTCAATTCTCAAATTTTATTTACCTGGTGTTTTCATGCTATATAATTTCAAAAGGCTAAAAGCTGATTAAAAAGATTATTTGTAAGGCAACATTAGAACACTGGGGGTTAAAATATTAAATAAGAGTAAATGTTAACAGATGTCTGAGATGGACTGTAGATGACTGATTCCCTTAATCCTAAAGTGGGGAGTTTTCTAGCAACTAGGCAACATGAGATCATACTACTTTCCTTTGTTTTCTCAGAATTAAACTTAAGTAGGAATTGCTTTTTTAAAAGTATAGCACAGAAGGCAGAATCTACAAGTCATAGTTAGCCAATAACACAGATGTTATCTCCACACTTAATGATCTAATATGACAAATTTCACTTACTTCATGAAAACAGTCAGCAAGCAGCTCAAATTTTAACACATTTAATGTAAGCTAAAATTCATTTCCATTGCCAGTTTTCCTTTTTTCAAATGGCCAGTAAGACGGCAGACATTCAGAATGACCAAAACTACCAAGGCCAGGGGCGCCCGGGTGGCTTAGTCGGTTAAGCGTCCGACTTTCACTTAGGTCATGATCTCACGGTTCGTGGGTTCGAGGCCCGCATCGGGCTATGTGCTGACTGCCAGCTCAGGGCCTGGAGCCTGTTTCAGAGTCTGTGTCTCCCTCTCTCTGACCCTTCCCTGCTCACGCTGTCTCTCTCTCTCACCTAGAAATAAATAAAACATTAAAAAAAAAAAAAAAAACTACCAAAGCCAAGCAACCACTTTCAAAATAAGAAGAGGGTCCTGCTTAGATGAACTGGCATCAAGACACTCCCATGACACTGCAAAAACATTGGTCTGGGATCAAGATGACCCAGGAGGCCACTGAAGGTACCTATTTGACCAACAACAACAACAAAAAATGCCCCTTTACCAGTAATATCTGCATCTAAGGACAGATTCCATCCGGTGCGATGACCAAGATGAAGATGCAGAGGACCACTGTCATCCAGGGACACTACCTCCACTACATGCCTTTGAGAAATGCTACAAGAACTTGTCTGTGCACCTGTCCTCATGCTTCAGGAATGCCCAGATCAGTGACACTGTCACAGTGGGTGTATGCCAGCCACTGATCAAGACTTGCACTTCAACAGGCTCAAAATCATTAAGGCTGCTAACACCAAGAAGCAATTCCTTGAGTTCTGAGATTAGACATCTTCTCACATCCCTGAAACAAAATGAAGTTGTTTTTCCAGTAAAAAAATTCATTTCCACTGCCAGACACAGAATCATTTCTGGGAAATTTAAGACTTAATGTGCACACAAGTCCACAATATTTTTTCCCAGTAGAACGACATATACTCTACCTAAGTCATACAGTGAAATATTTTAGTTGGAAAAAAGCTTTTAAAGCATGGCATTCATATAAAAGGTGCAAAAACATTTTCATGCACAAGACAAATTCCTTTGAGGTTCATATAAATGTAGGGGCACCTGGGAGGCTCAGTCTATTGAGCATCTGACTCTTGATTTCAGCTCAGGTAATGATCTCAGGGTTTATGAGTTCCGGCCCCATGTCAGGCTCTGTGCTGACAGTGGAGAGCCTGCTTGGGATTCTTTCTCCCTTTATCTCTCTCAAGATAAATAAATAAACATTTAAAAAAATGTATATAAATATGAACATTATTCTAATTGCAGGTTTTGTGTGATCTGTCAGAGCACAGGTGCTCCTTGGGCTACTGAAACTGTGGGTATTTCAGCATGCAAAGGGAGTTTCGGCCCTTGTCCATCAAGTCTGCTCCCACTAAATCAGGGAGTGAGACAGACTCAATATGGTTAATTCTTGATCTTCAATAAAATCATGGTGCACAGTTAACAACTATCTTTGACCAAAATTTGTCCCCGCCTGGAAACTGCCAGTGGGCGAGCAACCACCTCACTCCTCCACAGAAGATACTACGGCCTTCAGAAATACCAAGGAAAGAAATCACTCACTCAGCCCCTTCACGGGTATAGAGATAGAGGGAAGGGAAAGTAAATTCCACCACACCAGCTGACCTGTGACCTCCATTCCCTTGCCAAATTATTGCAAGCCCATGCAATGTTCTCTGACAACCCAGAGTGAATTCTCACAACAAAAACAACATACTTTCAACTTTCAGGGGGAAAATATATTTTATAATACTGCCTAATTAACATTCTTTATCATAACTTCCCTTCTATGTCCTGTCCCACTGTCACATAAATCTGAAAAAGAGCAAGTTCAGTATTAATACCTACACAACATATTCTCTCTCTCTCTCTCTCGTTTCCTTTTTCCTAATTTTCTTTACCTTCCCAGGAGTTCCACCTTTGTAATTACTAGAGAAAATTCCTCTGGGCCTTCCGGAAGACCATCATCAAGTATTTCAACCTGCACACTTTTTGCCATCTCCCGTGCTTCAAAGAGGAGGTCCCCCACCGCAGGGATAAAGTCGAAGCCAGCCTCTGCTGTCCCACTCACAGTCTCATACCAGAGTCTCACGGGGCCAAATGATCCACCTGAACGGATGACTGGGATGTTCACCTATACAAGAAGCAGTTTTTATTGGATCTGGATGTTTAATCTACCAGACAATACTCAATTTTTATCATTTCTAACCAAAGATCCTATGTTTACCAGGGTTATGTTAAGATTATATAGAAATATATAAAACTTATAGATTATATGTTAAAATAATGATTTTAGGAAATTAACCGTTTGTGAAAATGACAGAATATGAACAAGGAAACATTTTGTAAAGATCACTCACACTATAACTTGCCACATTAAGTCTTAATATTTAACTTTGCAAAAAAAAAAGTCACTCATTAAACTAAAAATGATATTTAAGATTTTAAGCATTTTACACTCTACCCTTTTGGCTTCTTCTGACACTCGGAGTTGCTCATGTGAAAAGGAGAATCGGCCATAGGGAAAGTCACTGGCCACCACTATGATACTGGCAGTGCTGCGGGATTCACTCAGTATTCCCCCCTCACTGACCCCTGTGAGCCGAAACTCATAGAAGCTCTTCTCCTCAGGAACGTCATCATTCAAAGCCTAGAGAAGGACATAAAGAGCCATTAACAGTAGGATCTATAACATTTAAGAAAAATACCTATCATGTAACCAAGAAACTCAGGGATATCAACCACCTCCGACCACCCCACCGCCTACACACTTACACGCACACACACACCAAAGGGTGTAATAGAAACCAGTAATATTGATACCTGTATTATTACAACTGCTGCAGACTGTCCATCTCGCATGGTCAGCTCTCCTGATATTTCAGCAAATTCTCCCACAGAAGGAGGGAATATCATCCAGTACACAGTGACTTCCCCCCAAATCACTGAGCCACGAACGAGGCTGTAATATACAGAGGTATAATCAAGACATATTTGTTGAAGTAATTTTTCCTAAATATAACTCCTAAATATTTTCTGTGTCTTTCAACAATAGTACAGGCAAAACCCATATTCTTTTAAGGGTATTTCAAAGAAAGTATTTATAGGCTTTTCATGTAATATACAAGGTACAAAATATTAATAGTCAAACACAGTTCTCTTAAAAAACAGCACTTGATACACGAAACACTAAAGGAAAACTATCAAAAAGATTAAGTATTAAACTCAAATTCAGTTGTTTCATTGACAGCTATCCCATACTTCATGACAAAATTTGTAATAATCAATATTGCCTATGATAATACTACTTTAGTTACATATTAGGCCCTAATTTTAGAACACTTAGAATCATAAAATGTTTGATCCAGAGGATTTTCAAAGGAATGATTTTGTAGCAAAGACACAGCTTACAGAAGAAGTAACTCTCTTATTTGACCTGGTTGGTTACAGAACAGGGTGAAAGCATCAGTTCTCCTGATGTTAACTCAAGGTGCTTTCCTTGTCATGGGTTGTGCAAATCACCCAAGTAGCAGTCATGATCATTAGATGTCAAGATTGGTGAATATGCAATCATATGATCAGTACATTTTTGTTCAAGAAATTTTCCTAAATATTCTTCATGATCTAACTTCAAAATAGGCCAGGATAAGTCCTTAATTTTTACCAAAAATTTTCTCTACTTTCCATGGGATGTTACTAAAATAGAAAATGTTGATGCTTGAAGAATATGTATGTAATGAAAACAGTGCACTTATGCATAAAAAGGCATAAGTTCAAAATCTCCACCTAAGCAAAGAAAAATCATGAAGCCCTTACCTGATGATAGCAGTACCATTATACTTTCCAGAGGGTTCCCCAATGAGGACATGCCTAGATGATGGAGCAATCCCAACTTCTCCTGATGTTCCCTTATCTCCCCGAATGATTATCGATGCGCTACCTGAGTTGAAGATGATACATGACATGTATGAAGCAAACACATGTATTCACTTACTATATGCCTGGCAAAATTCTCAGCACTTTACATACACTAATCTTGTGAGTCAATGGTCATGACAATCATCTAAATTAGGTACTAATATTATCCTCATGTATCTTCATTTTACCAATGAAATTATTTAAGTACAATGAGGCACTCAAGACTCTGAGGCAAATAAATTGCTCTAGATCATATTTTAATGAAAGGGAGCAGGAGAAAGTGGGCAATAATTCCACTATCACTCTCACGATAAGCCAGTACTCTTCTACCATTTGCATTAATTCACTTCTGCAATAACCATTTTGCAGTTCATTCCAACTTGCTATATGGCAAAAGTAAGAACTCTAGGGGTAGTTTTTAATTTTAATCTTCTGACTCCACAATTTGCTTACAAGAATTTAAAAAAATGAGTCAAATATTAATGGAAAGAAAAATTACAGCAAGTAATGTGAGTATTCATATTATTATTTAGTAGTAAGTTGAAGGAAATTGTTTCCAGAAGCTAATATTAGGGTTTTATTAAACAAAGGACTGAGTTACTATACTCTCACTTTCTTTGGCAATGGATTAATAACACCAAGAGTGGTCTGTCATGTCCAAGTATGCCACAGTTCAAAATATATTATGATTTTTTTATATCAATAAATAAATCATCCTCAACCATAGGTATATTCTTATTCTTATGTCTAGTCGATATGACATCAATCCAACATTACTGTGATATAGACAACTAAGCTAACTTAAGATGTATGGAAGAATACGGTGTAATCATGATTCCCTCAGAGGTTTTTTGGAAAGTACTCTAGAGAAAAATGAGAAAAGAATAAACTACCTTAGGTACATACAGTGATATTCTACAATTTTTTGAATCTCTTTGGCCTGGAATTCTGTTTCTTTGGCCACAGACCAACTCCATAGGATGGAGCTGCTGATGGCAAAAAAAGGGCATGTACGTCACTAAGCTTTCATATCAAAGTTGCTGGGCCATTTTTTTTTTTATGACTATTACTATCTGTACCACAATGCAAGCACTTTAGAACCATTGATCCTTCCCCTCCAGATAAGAAACAAATTTTCATATGGACCATAGACAAGTAATAATTATGATGCGTGTCTCTGAAATGTCAAAATATCAAAGTAATCACTTTCAGATGAAAATAAACATAGCTAGGCTGAAACAGACATAATATGCTAATTTTTAAAGCAATATTTTATTACAAATAAAGCCATATGTGGCCATTATAAATACATATAGAAGGATATGGGTTATCAAATCCTACTATCAACATTTCAAGTACATAATTCCAAACACATAACATGCACATGATAAAATGGGATAACTCTGAACATGTTCTGAAGCCTGCTACAACACAGCAATTATCCATGTAACTAAGTGTTTTTAGTTTTTAATCTAATTAAAGCTTTTTCTGCTATATCCTTTTGAACACTTACATGGTACTCTGTTATATTTAACCAGTCTCCTATTCATGGACCATTTAGGAAGCTTCCATATTTTATTTTATAAACAAAACTACAACAAACATCTTTTAAAAAATCACACAGCGAAGTATTAAAAAGTCTTTGATATATGACTTTACTAATATCAGGTATGAGAATCAGTTTCAAAAATTCTTTGGCTGTCAAGTGGGAAACCTTATGTTTCAGCAAACATTTTAGGAATTATGAAACCTAACTTCATAACTACTCATGATTTGGTTCTGTTTTCCTTAGTATCTACTTTTTAATTTCCAAAACTGTGAATGTCTCTTACCTTTCATTGGAGATATTTCTATCTCATCAGTTGGCATCAGCTGAATGGTAAAGCGCCTGTCCTCCTCCAACACAGTATCATGAAGCGTGTGCAACACAATGGTCTTTTGAGACTCTGTCTACAGCAAATGAGAAGAAAAATAAATTTTCTGGATTGATCAAAGCCAAATTTTGAGTGTTTTTATAAGTAGAATAATGTTTATGCCCATAAGCATTTTTTCAAGTGTGTCTTTTTGTACCTTAGAATTATGAGTTGCTTCTAGAACAAATTACTATATAAAAATTAGCTCTGGCCATAAATCCTATTTAAGTTTTTAACTGGAAAGTGGGAAGTTAACATAACCTATAAATTGCCTAAAAATCGACGAAACTCAGTATCAAATTTACACAAGGGTTAAAGAATGGGTGGAAATGGGGATAACTCTCAAATTTTCAGCTTGATTAATGGGTTTTACCCTCAGATCAGGAGAGGAAAGGTTGAGGGATGGAGGCAGTGTCTGAGATTAAGTTAGATTTCTGACATCAGGGGTGTGTGTGATTTTCCTCAAAGGTGCATATGATTTCAAATAAATTCCTAACACAGTAAATACTATCATATGAATTCAATAAGCAGTACTGTGGAAAAAAACAAATATAAGTTCGAGAAAAACTACAGGAGTCCTGATGCTGACTATACCTCATCAAAAAGAAGTGTCCCATTCAATGGCCTGAGATCATTTTTAGCTGTCTCGTCTATGGTCCACTGAAGTCGAACAGCTCCTTTTCCTCCTAGGGACCGGACAACTGTCAATGTCACATACGAATCAGGGTCATCAGACAAAAGAGTTTCATCAACCATTACCTAAAAGAAAGAAAATCCAGTAAGGTGGAAAAAAAAAAAAAGCAGGAAAAACAAGGAAAAACAATTTAACAATCTTATTTCTATTTGCAAAAACTGCAACTTTTCAACTTAGAACTCTGTTCATGCCATGTTACAATCATGTGGCAGAAAAAAAAAAATGCTTCACCAAACCCCATTTCCTTTTTGTCTTTGACACTCTGCTACTTGGCATTTCCTATCCTCCCTTGCAATCAGGTGGAGCATGTGACTGAATTCTGGCCAACAGAACACATGGGAAGTGAAGTATGTTCCTAACAGTCTATATCAACTTCCCATAAAACATTCCAAGTTCTTTTTCCTCCACGTGCTGGGTGACCAGTGAGGACTCCCAGGACCCAGAACAGAGTCAAAAAGGAAAGAAGTCAGTGCCTGAGATGCCAGTTGGACAAGAGATGTCCATAAGACCCCAGTAGGACCACAGATGCAGGACTTCTGAAAGAAGAAAAAATAATCTTACTATCTTAAGGAGGTAAGATTTAGGGCTTCTTTGTTAATGGAGTCAGGCTCCCCACATAATACAGACTGCCAAGTATCCTCCTAATTATCTGTAATTTGCCAATTTTAGTAAGTCCAAATTTATTTGTTTTATTTTTTAAATTTATTCTCAAGTTAGTTAACATACAGTGTAGTCTTGGCTTCAGGAGTAAGTCCAAATTTAAAAGAGGTTTATAATAACCTGACAGAAAGGGGGAAAGGAAAGTCAATATGTTAATTTACCTCTACTATTTATTTTTTACACAAGTTCCTTATTAAGAAACTTGGTTTGACTGAATTGCATATACTGACCTGGGGAAGCCAAGTCCAAATTGAGCCTATAATATCCACCTGTTATGTAAATACAAAAATATAAAACAATGCTTTCCATTTTCAAGACAGATACCTAAGTGCCCAATACAAATCTGTTTTGCTTTTTTTTATGAGGTTTTGTACTGGTTCCAAGAGCAGAGATTAAGAGCCAACTACTATTTATTGAGCTTCTTTTTTATTATTTATTTATTTAATATAATTTATTGTCAAATAAAGTATTGAGCTTCTAGTATATGTCAACCCTGGCATATACGTTATCTTATTTAAGCCTAACAGAAACTCTAAGAAATCTAGAGGATGGGTATATACACATATATGGAAAAGAAAAGCCTACTCTTCTGGTTCAGATGTTCTGACTCCACAGCCAGTGCTATTCATACCACTCCTCTGAGAACAAAAATACTAAATAAGAAGCAAAGTGAGAAAGAAGAAGTTCACTATAAACTTATCATTCACATAGAAGTCCTTTTTGTTTTCATAGATAATAACATAGTTTAGGTTTCACAAGGAGATTTCTTGAACCCATGCTATTGCCAGGGTTTTGGTATAGTTACCATATAGCCCTCATGAGCAACTTATTTGTTCTGACAGATTTATACTAACAATCTTTCCTCAAAACCATTCAGTTCTAAATGTAATCTGTGTCATCTAATAATGCTAACAATGTGCATTATTGTGCAAACTATATGCACAATACTGTGTATCTTAGATACATGTTAAAACCAAAATTTTGTGTTATCGAGAGCTTTTGGCAGTAAGAAACACAGAATATAAAAAAGTAACCACAAGGGCTGAGCAACAAGCTGCTGCTGATAGCACTAATGATAAAAATAGCAATTGACACCTACTACGTGTATGACCCAGTTGTAAGTGCTTTACATATATCAATTCATTTACTCCTTACAGCAAGGCTTATGAGAAATAACACAATAGGAATTGGGTGACCTCACTCTCACTTTTAGACTGCAAGACAAATTGGAAACTTGAGGTTATTACAGTAAGGTATGAGTTCTCAGGCCAAGGGTGCACTAAAGTTTACACGAGTAGTTAAGATAAAATAAACGAAACTTATTTATGAATAGTAATATAACTCTTCTTTTTCCCTAAAGAGAAGCTTATACATATACCATCTAATGCCTAAAAGTCCAAAAGCATGACAAAGTTAAAGGCAAACATTTATGTTAAGGTTTTACCACCAAATGAAACCCTGAACCTTTTACCCAACCTCAGAAGCTAACAAACATGTTATAAAAATTAAATTACATTTATATAGATTAAAATTTTTCTTTTTATATATGCAAAGAAAAAAGCATAGATGGAAATAAAAAATATTAATGATGGCCATATCTTAGGTTAATAATATTATGGATGCTTTTTATTTCCTTCTTTATACTAATAGTTTTATGTTTCCCAGACTTTTCATTTTGCTTAAGAAACATTCATAGCCACTCATGCGAATGTACCACTCCATAACAAACACTTCTGCTTATTCCTTTCCCAAGAAAGAGAGTCTCATAAGGCTACAGCAGAAGTGTGTCCTGTCCCTCTCATGGTTCCCATTCTATTACGAAATTGAAACTTCAATAATCTAATCATTAGCTGATTATTAGGGTTTACTTAAAATCTGGAGCATCTGCTCTAGGAAGGAAGCCCAGCTCTAACGGGCAAGTTGTAAGTCTAGCCTTTCATCCACAAAACAGTAAAGATAATAAGCACTGAGAGCAATCTGTTTATTATTTAAGATGATCTATTATGAATTACTGATGACCTATAAGTGATCCATTAAAGGAAAAGGTGACCTATAGATCCAGAAACCTTGTGTACATCAGAACCATCTAAATATAATTATGATTATTTCACCATGGAATTTCCTTTAAAGGAAATGGTCTTAAAAACAGTAATATAAAATCATGTAATAATTATGATAGAGTTTTAACAATTTTTTAATATTTAAGATGTAGAGCTAATTTATCATTAGTAACAAAATCTAGCTGCATAAATGGTTAGGTTTTTTCTCCCTTAGCAATAACAGTAATTGGCCTCTCTCTTGCAGGTCCTAGGAGACAACCAATGGGAAGTAAGAGGGAGGAAAGAAAAAATACAAAGAAACACTTCAGCTGGGGTGTTTTGTTCAATATAAGACAAAGTACCAGAAGGGTGGGCAAAATAAATCCCTCCCCAACTAAATGTATCCTAGGGTGCAACACTTAGATCCATGACAGAATCTTGCCTTGTGACCAGGATGGTGGTTTAGAGCAAGACTGGCTGAGAACACAATGTATGGAAGAAAACTAGATCGTGGTTATCTGATACCCAATAAATAAATGCTCCCCTCAGTAACTGCCTGATTTGAGATGACTCATTACTGTCAAACACAGATTAGAGGAATGGCCCTTAATTCAACAGCCAACAGATTCATAAGCGAGAGCTATAGTTTTTTAAAAAATGAAAGATACCTTTCTTCTAAACTTACAAAACAAATTAGCTTAGGGAAAGCCACCTTCACCCCTGATATATTTAACTTACAGTCTTTTCTTCAAATCCAAATACTCCAAATGGGGAATCATTTTGTGGGATAACAACAGTTACCACAACATCATCACCAAGTCTGCCACCTCCAGCCACCCTGATTAAGGAAATATTGAATGTCTCCATGAGTTCAAGTTCAGCATCATCAATTATGGTAATTTCTATCACTGCAGTAACCTACAAAAGAAGGAAGAAAGAAGGAAGAGGGAGAGAAAGAAGAGAGGGAACAAGGGAAAGGGGGAGGGTAAGAGATAAGGAGGATATAATGTAATAGCGATTTTTGATAACATATATTTAAACTTTTAGTTGACAAAAACATAGTACAAAAAAGTATTTTTTGGCCTGTTATGTTCACAATACTACTTTAAAATCATATATATTATTTACTATTTCGAATCAGGAATTTACAGTCTATTATTTTCAAAATAAGGGAATTACATATGTAATAAAATATAGTGTTATTCATGTACACAAAAACCAATGAAGCCTGATTCTTGAAGAAAAATACTTAAAGAGACATACAGGCTCTAATTACCATTGTGCAAATATAAACCTTAGTATATTAGCATTAATATTACATGACATACAATGGTACCACAGAAATTACCATTGTCTTTGCCAGTTAGAACAAACCCCTCTGGTTTCAAATATCATTCTTACAATGTTAAAGAAAGGCAGGCAGGAAGAAGACTCAATTCTGCTGCTCTTAAATGTTTGTGATCAGGATTTCATACATTTATCTGGGTCTATGTTAAACATTTTTATAACTTATAAGTAAGTACAACTTATACAACATATACAACTACAACAGAAGAACTCTCCTCTAAAGAAATTCCAGGAAGAAGTGACAGCAAAAGAATTGGTCAAAACAGATATAAGCAACGTAACAGAACAAGAATTTAGAACAACAGTCATAAAATTAATTGCTGGGCTTGAAAAAAGCAGAGAAGACATCGGAGAAGCTATTGCTACAAAGACTATGGAGCTTAAATAGTTGTGATGGATCAAAAAATGCTATAAATGAGGTGTAAAATAAAATGGAGTCATCCAATGCATGGATCGAAGAGGCAGAAAGGAGAATAGGTGAATTAGAAGACACAATTATAGAAAAAGAGGAAGCGAGAAAGAGAGATACTGATCCAGGAGCACAAAAGGAGAATTCAAGAACTGAGTGATACAATCAGACAAAACAATATACGTATCATAAGAATTCCAGAAGAATAAGAAGAGAAAGGCACTGAAGGGGTGCTTGAACAAATTAGAGCTGAGACCTTCCCCAATTTATGGAAACAGACATTGAAATCCAAGAAGCCCAGAGAATTCCCCTCAGACGTAACTTGAATCAATCTTCTGCACGACATATCATAGTGAAACTGGCCAAATATAAGGACAAAGAGAGAATTCTGAAAGCAGCTAGGGAGAAAAGGGCCATGACATACAAAGGGAGACATATCAGACTACTTGCAGACCTCTCTACTGAAACCTGGCAGGCAAGAAAGGAATGGTAGGAAATCTTCAATGTGATGAACAAAAAAAAAAATGCAGCCAAGAATCCTTTATCCAGCAAGCCTGTCATTCAGAATAGAAGGAGAGATAAAGGTTTTCCCAAACAAACAAAAATTGAAGGAATTCATCACCACTAAACTAGCCCTACAAGAAATCCTAAGGGGGACTCTATAAGAGAAATGTTACAAGGAACACAAGGTACCAGAGACACCATTACAAGCATGAATCCTAGAGAGAACACAATGACTCTAACCCCATATTTTTCAATAATAACACTGAATGTAAATGGACTAAATGCTCTAATCAAAAGACAACGGGTATCAGAATGGATAAAAAAGCAAAATCCATCTATTTGCTGTCTGCAAGAGACTCATTTTAGACCTGAAGACACTTTCAGATTGTAAGTGAGGGGATGGAGAAATATCTACCATGCTACTGGAAATCAAAAGAAAGCTGGAGTAGCCATACTTAAATCAGACAAACTGGATTTTAAATTAAAGGCAGTAACAAGAGATGAAGAAGGGCATTATATAATAATTACAGGATCTATCCCTCAAGAAGAACTAACAATTATAAATGTCTATGCACCAAATTCAGGACACCCAAATACATAAGACAATTAATCACAAACAGAAACAATCTTATGGATAAGAATGTGCTAATAGTAGGGGACTTTAATACTCCACTTACAGCAATGGATAGATCAACTAGGCAGAAAATCACTAGGGAAACAATGGACTTGAATGACACATTGGACCAGTTGGATCTGACAGATATATTTTGAACTCTACATCCTAAGGCCATGAAATTCACTTTCTTCTCAAGTGCGGATGGCACATTTTCTAAGATAGATCACATACTGGGACATAAAGCAGCCCTCAATAAATATAAAAGAACTGAGATCATACCATGCCCACTTTCAGATCACAATGCTATAAACCTTGAAATCAATCACAGGAAGAAGTCTGGAAAACCTCCAAAAACATGGAGGTTAAAGAACACCCTACTAAAGAATGAATGGACCAATCAGGTAATTAGAGAAGAAATTTAAAAATAAATGGAAACAAGTTAAAATGAAAATACAACAATCCAAACTCTTTGGGATGTGGCAAAGGCAGTCCTAAGAGGAAAGTACATTGCAATCCAGGCCTATTTCAAGAAACTAGAAAAAGCGCAAATACAAAATCTAACAGTGCACCTAAAGGAACTTGAAGCAGAGCAGCAAAAGCACACCAAATCCAGCAGAAGAGAAATAATAAAGAGCAGGGCAGAAATAAACAATATAGAATCCAAAAAAAACCAAAACAAAACAAAACAAAAAAACCAGTTGAACAGATCAATGAAACCAAGAATTGATTTTTTGAAAAAATAAACAAAATTGATAACCCCCTAGACAGGCTTCTCAAAAAGAAAAGACAGAACACCCCAAAGACAAAATTATTAATGAAAATGGACTTATTACAACCAATTCCTCAGAAATAAAAGCAATAATAAGGGAATACTATGAAGTTATATGCCAACAAACTGGACAACAGATCAATAACTAGTGAAGAAATAGAATCAGTTATCAAAAATCTCCCAACAGATAAGAGCCCTGGACCTGATGGCTTCCCTGGGGAATTCTACCAGACATTTAAATCAGAGTTAATACCCATTCTTCTCAAGCTATTCCAAAAAATAGAAATGGAAGGAAAACTTCTGAAGTCATTCTACGAAGCCAGCATCACTTGGATTCCCAATCCAGACAGAGACCCAACAAAAAAAGAGATGTACAGGCCAACATCCTTGATGAATATGGATGCAAAAATCCTCAACAAGTTACTAGCAAATCGAATTCAATAGCACATAAAAAGAATTATCCACCAAGATCAAGTGGAATTCATTCCTGCATTACAGGGCTGGTTCAATATTCACAAATCAATCAATGTGATACATCACATTAACAAAAGAAAAGATAAAACCCATATGATCCTGTGAGTAGATGCAGAAAAAGCATTTGACAAAATACAGCTTCCTTTCTTAATAAAGACCCTCAAGAAAGTCAGAATAGAAGAAATGTACTTAAATATCATAAAGCCATTTATGAAAAGCCACAGCTAATATCATCCGCCATGGAGACAAACAGAGAGCTTTCCCCCTGAGATCAGGAACACGACAGGGATATCCACTTTCATCACTGTTGTTGAACATAGTGTTGGAAGTCCTATCATCAGATTTCAAACAACAAAAGGAAATAAAAGGCATCAGAACTGGCAAAGATCAAGTCAAACTTTCACTTTTCACAGACAACATGATACTCTACATGGAACACCCGACAGACTCCACCAGAAGCCTACTAGAACTGATCCATGAATTCAGTAAAGTCGCAGGGTACAAAATCAACGTACAGAAATCAGTTGCATTTCTATACGCCAATAACAAAACAACAGAAAGAGAAATCAAGAAACTGATCCCATTCACAATTGCACAAAAAACCATAAAATACCTAAGAATAAACCTAACAAAAGATATAAAAGATCTGTATGATGAAAATTATAGAAAACTTATGAAGGAAATTGAAGTAGACACAAAGAAATGGAAAAACATTCCATGCTCATGGATTGGAAGAATAAATATTGTTAAAATGTCAATACTATCCAAAGCAATCTATACATTCAATTCAATCCCAATCAAAATTGCAGCAGCATTCTTTTTAAAGCTAGAACACATAATCTTAAAATTTGTATGGAACCACAAAAGACCCCGAAGAGCCAAAGTAATATTGAACAAGAAAATGAAAATGGGAGGCATCACAAGCCCAGACTTTAGCCTCTACTACAAAGCTGTAGTCATCAAAACAGTATGGTATTGGCACAAAAACAGACACCTAGACCAATGGAATAGAATAGAGAACCCAGAATTGGACCCACAAATATATGGCCAACTAATTTTTGATAAAGCAGGAAGGAGTATCCAATGGACAAAAGACAGCGTCTTTAACAGATGGTGCTGGGAGAACTGGACAGCAACATGCAGAAGAATGAAACTAGACCACTTTCTTACACCATACACAAAAATAAACTCAAAATGGATGAAGGACCTGAACGTAAGAGAGGAAACCATCAAAACCCTAGAGGACAAAGCAGGAAACAACCTCCTCAACCTCAAATGCAGCAATTTCTTATTAGGCACATCTTCAAAGGCAAAGAATCAAGAGCAACTATTGGAACCTCATCAAGATAAAAAGCTTCTGCACGGCAAAGCAAACAATCAATAAAACGAATAGGCAACCGATAGAATGGGAAAAGATAGCTGCAAATGACATATCAGATAAAGGGCTACTATCCAAAATCTATAAGGAACTCACCAAACTCCACACCTGAAAAACAAATAATCCAGTAAAAAATAGGCAGAAGACATGAACAGACACTTCTCCAAAGAGGACATCCAGATGGCCAACAGACATATGAAATGATGCTCACCGTCCCTCATCACCAGGGAAATACAAATCAAAACCACAACCTCACACTGGTCAGAGTTGCTAAAATGAACAAATCAGGAAACTATAGATGCTGGCAAGGATGTGGAGAAACGGGCAGCCTCCTACACTGTTGGTGGGAATGCAAACTCATGCAGCCCCTCTGGAAAACAGTGTGGAGGTTTCTCAAAAAATGAACACTAGAACTCCCCTATGACCCAGCAATAGCACTGCTAGGAATTTACCCAAGGGATACGAGAATGCTGATGCATAGGGGCACATGTACCCCAATGTTCACAGCAGCACTCTGAACAATAGCCAAATCATGGGAAGAGCCTAAATGTGCATCAAGTGAAGAATGGATCATGAAGATGTGGTTTATCTATACAATGGAATACTAGATGACAATGAGAAAGAATGAAATCTGGCCATTTGTAGCAATGTGGATGGAACTCGAGGGTGTTATGCTAAGTGAAATAAGTCAGGCAGAGAAGGATAGATACCATATGTTTTCACTCATATGTGAAACAGGAGAAACTTAACAGAGGACCATGGGGAATGGGAAGAGGGAAAAAATAGTTGGGGAGAGGGAGGGAGGCAAACCATGAGAGACTCTGGAATGCTGAGAACAAACTGATGGCTGATGGGGGTGGGGGAGAGGGAAAAAGAGGTGATGGCCATGAAGGAGGGCACTTGTTGGAATGAGCACTGGATGTTATATGGAAACCAACTTGACTATAAACAAACACACAACCAAACAAAAAGAAAGAAATAGAATAAACGAATCTAAAATTCATAGGAATTATGAAGTTCATGAGGTAATTTTTTATATATTCTTAGGCACTTCTATGCCATTCATTATCCTCCTTTACCTTTGCCTTAAAATTAAATGAGGTAGGAAAGTTCAGAAAAGGTTGAGATTTTGCTTATGTTCTCTTCCTATGTCCACTAATGAATTATAATACATTAATCAATAAGAGCTCTGTTTGGTTTGATATACAAATAAAAAGTATAATACATTTAACAGTCACTAATGCATGTCCACTTGGTGGGTATCTATAAGAAGTTTCAAGTACAACCAAAAGTTGCTAAAATGTTCATAATTAGCATACTTGTTTATCTGCAAATTCAAGAATCCCATGAGATGGCTTAAAGTCTTCCAGGCCAGCACTATCCGGTGTTGCTTTCCAATAAACATTTACTGCCCCAAAGCTTCCAGCCATCCGGACTACAGGAACTTGAAGAATATTCAGTGGGGGAGGCATCTCATAGGCAGTAATAACTCCACCAAAATCCTTTAAATAAAGAATATAGTTAAATACAAGACAAAATTAACATCTTACATGTCAGCATCACTTTCCTTATTTTTTTAAGCTTATTTATGTATTTACTTATTTTGAGAGAGAAGGGGAGAGGATTGACAGAGAGAAAGAGAGAGAGAATCCTAAGCAGACTCTGTGCTGTCAGCACAGAGCCCAATGCGGGACTCGAACTCATGAACCATGAGATCATGATTTGAGCTGAAATCAAGAGTCAGGCAGGACACTTGACTGACTAAGCCACCTAGACGCCCCATCACCACTTTCTAAATTTATTATTTCTTCTTATATTTCTTATATTTCACCCTTCAAAGTAGAAATCAATAGTAGGATATAAATATGCATAATCAGTGTTTTTAGAATTCTTAAATTTAAATTTCATGAAAATATACTTGCTTAACCCTTTGGTCTAGCACAAAGAGAATTAAGAATTAATCTATAAGACAAATTTTAAAGCAGGTATTTATAAAGATCTATAAGCAAAACCAATTATTTTGCAGAAAATATATAACATTGACCAAATCAGCAGGTAGAAGCATCTGTATTGCTATAAATATAATAAAGTTTATCTCACTGTGGTAACATGAAACTTAAAAATTCCTCTGGGATCATCATTTTCTTCAATCATTATCTCAACTATCTCCATCCCAGGTCTCCGCACACTTGGTTGTCCTGCAGAGAAGTCAGAATTCACCAGGTACACCTCAGTGATGTTGACAATAAATCCTTCTTCCAACTCAGGAGCCTTATCCTGGGAGGGGGAGGCGGCGTGGGGATAGGTGTGCAAACAGGAGAGAGATGATGTTCCATTTTTAAAAATGTATTGAATTTGCCTTGGAAATGTGATTTTTTTTCAGTAAGGAATAAATGATTGTCCACAGAAATGGGCACCTATTTCACATATAAAAACAGTTCCTTTTTATATTTTAGTACTTTCCTGCTGGCAACTTCAGAATCTTAGGGAATATTCAACCTTATCAGTGAAGTTTTAACTGAAGCTTAATACTCATTAGCAAGTAAAATACTTTTTTTAATCCACACAATTTTGACCATATCCTATCAAACAGGTTTTATGTATATAATATCCCACCAAATAGAGGAGAAATGGTAAATGCTACATACATCTTAAAAGTGAAAGCTCTAGACTTGTCAATCTAGATATTATCCTATATTCTAATTAAGTTTTCAAAAACTGTTACTTTATTCTGGAATAGGTGATAAAAATTTTCAAAAGATAGAAATAACACACCATGAACAGAAACTTCTCTTCTGTCCCATCCCTTAAATCTTTCCCAGAATGTCTTTTCCAGAAGCCACTATTATCACTTATACTAATATGGCTATTAGTAACACTAATACTACTATTCAACACTATCTTTATTTAAGAATATATATTTATTGTTAATATTGTTATATATAATATGGTAACATATACTACAATATAAAATATTATATATTACAGATAACACTAATAACCACTCTCAGTTTCTTGTGAATCATTACAGATATATACACTTATTCTCTTATATTCATGAGAAAGCACTAAAGCCAGATACAACCCATCTGAAAAATAATCTTGATATGAGTAATAATATCATGACATGAAAATACTGCACTATCAAACCAACAATAAAAATAATTGTTTTTAATTATTAAACATTAATTAAAATTAAATGTTTGAATTATTTGTTAATTAAATGTTTTAAAATTAATTAAAATTGATTAATCTGAGCATTTTATTCATTCACTCATTAGTTCAAAACAACTAACCAGCTCAAGAATGGATGCAATGAAACATATAATCTAATGTAAATTCCATGCTTCAAAGGTCATTCAAACAATATTCCACTTCAAAAATAAATATAAATCATTAATAAATATTATTTTTGCCAGTTATAAAAATATTCATTTATTATTAAATGTTAGGATGGGTGAAAAAATTAGAATACTCACAATTTTACATGTAAAAGCAACCTTTACAAGGATTTTTATCTTTAAGAGCATCACAATTTTATCTTTAAGAGTATTTTCTTTTATTTTACATCCTATTCATTGCACCCTAAACTCACCGACAAAATGGCAACTTTGACGTAAGTTTCTTTTATGTTTTCTTTCATCATTATTACTGTTTCTTGTAGCACATAATCTTCATTCTCAGTAGCTTGATTATCGATGTACAGTAAGAAATTGGGTTTAGCTATCAAGTGAATGGCAATGTCCCCAAACAGTCCTTTATCTCGAACAATTGGTAACTGAAGAATGGTGATGTTCTCTGTGAGATACACATTCCACAAGTAAACAAGCTTTTCTATTTGTAGTCAACATCATTCCAAGCACTTTAGGTGGAATTTTCCACACTATCCCAATGTGTATAGTCCCAAGGAAGGTTTTGTTCTTTGTCCCCTATGTCCTCAAAGTTGCGCTGAGAATCATCATACATTATACCCCAGTTCTAAACTCTCACTTCGGGTTCTCAAATGCACCCTCCTATGCTGTACATTACAGTGTACCTTAACAAAAACTGCTGAAAATCTTAGGTAAGCACATACGTGCAGGCTGACAGAAGTGCTAATTACAAATGCAAAGGTTTTCCAAGAATAAAAAAGTAAACACACAAAGCTATCATTTAATAATTTAATCATTAGATGAACATTCAGTAATTATGTTCTTATAGTGAGATGTCTCTCACAAGGATCAAAGTATTTCACAGTGCCTATTTTTTTATTTATTTCTTAAATTTTTAAAGTTAAATTTGCCCTATAAATGGAAAAAAAATGCATGCCAATCTTTCCCACTGGTCTGTGAGTTTCTAAGGACCTACGACTGTGTCTTTGTTTCCAGAACACACAGCACAATTTGTGGCACTTACGAGGTGCTTCAAAAGGTTTACTGAATGAATAAACAAACATATTCTAAGTCTACTACTTCTGTTCCCACATATATAGACATATAAAGGTCCAGATGCAGAACTGTATGTCATTTTTTTCAGTCAACTATTTAAATGAAAGGGCCTTGAAAGATGTCCATGTTCCTGTCTGAAAATTTTAGAGCCTTCACACAGCATATTCTAAATAAATACACATCATATATGTTCAAATATATTTTCAAATAAGTCAAAGGGGATTTATCTACAAAAATCTACTTACCCTACAGATGATATAAGCAGTTATTTAGGCAGAGATTTCAGCACTAAGCTTACAGGAAATAGGGACTGATTACTTACACTTAACAGAAAAACTATTATTCTAATTACTGCTTTGCGGTTTAACAATACCTTGAGTACCATATGCATTTCACTGTGTTGCTTATTGTTCCCTATAACTGTTGAAAATCTATATAGAGGAATCTAAGCATGGAAAGACAACAGATACATAAAGGATGAAAACGAGAAAGTAAAATAAAAACCAGTTACCTTTACTGCAATGACATTAAAATATTAATGTTTCTATTATGATAGTAATATCTCAAAGAGTAAAAGTGTTTCTTAATAGCAGTATTGCTAAGTGCTTACACGATCATAAAATTTAATAAACAAAAACTAAAAAGGATTAAATATGATCTGTCAAACTGAATATATGTATATGTGTGTATATATATTTTTTAAGTTTATTTATTTATTTTGAGAGAGAGAGAGAGAGTGAGGATGAGGAATTTATTTATTTTGAGAGAGAGAGAGAGAGCACGTGAGAAAGAGAGAGAGAGAGAAAGAAAGAGAGATCGTGAGCAGTGCTCTGGAGCCAGAAGTGGGGCTTGAACTCACAAACATGAGATCATTCATTACCTGAGCCAAAATCAGGAGTCAGATGATTTAACTGACCCCTGAATAGACACACACAGACACACACACACACATACGTATATTAAGGGGCTTATATTCCTAGTAAACATTACAGTTAAATTACCCAATAAAACTTACTAGAACCTGAAAAATAGTTAACAAAACTTACCTTTAGGCTCTGCTATTCTAATGAAGAGAAATTCAGCATGCCAACCCACTAAGCCGTAAGGTAAGTCATTGGGCAGAGTTGTTATCACAGATCTGTTTCTTTTCTGATCAATGGTAGCACCTTTAGATGGGTCCTCAATCCCTTCTGTGGTAATATGAATGAGTTTTATAGTCACAATTTCTGATAATTCTGGTACATCATCAGCAAGAACAGTCAGAGTGATTGTAGACAGTGCCTGCCCTTCAGAAAATGAAATCTATAATTTTTAAAGAAAGAAAATTTTATTTTGTGATTATCACTGTACAGTAAGAATATCAAAGGATTAAATTTTCTTTCAATATGGACCACAACTTAAATAACAGAAGTATTTAAGCAACACAATATGATTCTACAAACCAATCAAATGCTTTTCATATTAAAAGTGGAAGATTGTTAGGAAAAAGAAAAAAGTAAACCATTACTAAAACTCAATCTGATAAAATCTGTAGCCAAACTGTCACATCCTGATTCCTACATTCTCTTAAAATATAGAGTACAGAGTCTCTCAGGGAATCTAAGTCCTAGATAACATATTTAAAAATCTATAAAAATAAAAGAAGGTAATATACTAGTTAAAACATTTTTCTCTACAAAAACTTTGCCAGGATTGCTATTTCTTTTGGCTAGAACAGATGTATGATTTAACAATAAATGAACCAAAATAGAGGTAGAGAAAGACAAAAAGAGATACAAATCAGAGCATCTCTCTCTCCTCTTGTATCTTGACTGTCTAGAGTCCAAATTTGCTAAAAGGCATCTGAAATCCTTTCTAATAGGGCTTCTGTCTGTTCCTTGAATGTCATTTCCCAATGTTCCCCACCTTATACCCTATTCTCTAACAACACGACTACAAGCTACAATCATTCAAACTAGCATTCCAAGCCCATTTTGTTGACACTCATCTCTCCACCTTATAAGGCACTTGAAGATATAAACTGAAGCACTTTATTAATAAAATCAGGGGTCTGAATACTACTATCCTTTGCTGAAATCCATTTTTTAAAATTAAGTTTTATTGGAATGTAGCCAAGTTCATTTGATTATATATCCTCTAACACAGTTATTATGCTACAAAGGCAAAGGTGAGAATCTGGGAAAGAGACCATAACAGCCCACAAGTCTAAAATATTTACTATCTGGCTCTTAATAGGAAAAGTTTACTGACTCTTGAGTAAATATAATTAATTCTTCCAAATATAGTCGACACTTAAGATACTATAATGCATTTAAGTTAGAAATCATTTTAATCATGTTGATATAAGAAATATTAATTGGGGAAATATAATTCAGAACGCACAGAACCTGACAGATACAACTTATAGTTTTGGTAACTTGCATAAAAGTACATACTCAATGCAATAAAATTTGCCAGAACATTTTTAAAGCACTGAACTTCTAATCTTCTGAATGATACAGAAGCCTAGAAATGGTAGACCTAACACACACCCATCTTTTTTTGAGATAATTCAACGAGAGGCCTTTTAAAGGAACTCTTCACAAAAGCACTTGGGGAAAATTTTATGGATAAATCTAAGAAACCCAAGACGAGTCAAGAATACTACTCATCTTCCAATTAGGAACTAAAAGTTCTTAAAACCCTCTCTTTTCAAGTCATTTACTTTTCTGACCCAATGTGATTCCATCCTTCAACCTCTGCCCCAATTTTATACTGTCCTCCAATAATAGTAGATAAAGTGATCTTCTGCCCAGATCCCTTTTTAGGGCTGATTGCCCATACCCCAACTGGTGGGAATAAGAGCTTTTGTGTCACTGGGAACTGCCTTCAGCTACAGTACACTTCCACTGAAGGTTATGCTCCACCCAGAAGATGGTGTGAGGTGAAGAATGGCTAAAAGGGGGAAGCAAATGCTCAGTCTCCTTGCTCCCTGTGGAAATAAACTCTAGAGGACTAGCTCAGCTCCAGAACTTCTGAACAGACTCAGCCTTAGGTACAACAACCCAGAGACTAAGGGCCCCTCTGCACATTCCTACCTTCCTTGTTTCCTTAGAGGTGTGCCTCCCCACTAAACTGCCCAGAACTCTTAATCTCAGAGTCTATCCACAGGGAACTCAACCTACATCACTCAGCAATTCTGATCTACTTTTTCATATGTCTGACTATCTTACATAGATTCATTCCCTATTTACTGCTTCCATTTTATGCATATCTTGAAAGTGCATTTCCACCTCCAGTGTAATTTATCTTTCTGACAGTGTAATACGTCTGTGATTTGGCCAACTGATGTACTGAACCTAAAAAGGGATGACTTTTTTTTAACAGATAATTTGGGTATTAAAGAAAAAACAAACAAAAAATCATAATAATAAAACTAACCTTAAATTGTATCCCTCTCTATGGTGATAAGTAGGAATCCAGTGTTGACATGGTCAAACTCAAACACTTCATCCATAAGGCAGGGTTTGGTCCCATACATCAATAGTAACCATAATTTAAAAGTGACTCTCCCATAATTTTGTAAATTACATACCACTCCTGAGGTAGGAAATATATCACTAATACTTCCATCAGCTTCCCATGCTATGGTTATACGACCATATGTTCCTTTTAAGCGCTCAACATTCAAGGTTACTAGGCTATCTTGCTCCATTTCTTCTACTTGCTTATATAACGAATTCTGAAAAACACACGGGAAATCACAACGGATTAATGGACATTACCTAAGTAATACTAAGTCATACTAAACAGTATGATGCAACATGAAAACATGATATAAGTGAAAAACAATCATTAAAAAAACAGCAGTAGAAGATGACCATGATTTTATTTCTAAAATACACACTTGAATAAACAAAAGACTAAGTTAAAGTAAATTAAAATGTTAATTTTATAGGATGATTTTTACTTTGTCGTCTTCTTTTCATAATTTTCAAATTTCTTCAATGAGCATATGTCATTTTCATATTCCATACCCAGAAAGCATATACTTTTTTGAAAGTATTATACACAGTGTACAAAGTTTGTAGAAATGAATGGACACAGAGTCAGGAGTTGAGGGAAGTCTTCTCTCCCTGTGCAACTTCTAGCAATCCCTCTAGGTCTTGTTTCCTTCTTGTAAAATAAGTTTTTGGTCTACATGGACTTTAAGGTCCACCCAAATGTAAAAACACCAGTGAAAATCAGGGCACACTTTCCGTTCACTTACTCTTATCCTTGAAATTGTATACTCTGAAATGTTTCTACTGCCTATGCTGTTTCCATTGACAGGGCTTCATCCTTAGTCCCTAGTCTCTACAACTATTTTTCTGCCAGAATATATAGCCCCTTCTCTTGTGTTAGAATCTCACATTCTCTTCTCACCTATGCTCTTCAGCATTTTTCTTTTGTCCCAGACTGATTACTACTTTAGTGTGACGCGAACTCCTCCTCCAACACTTGTAGCATCTCTTGCCAGCAGCTGAATGAGCTTTTCCTCAAAATTAATACTCGAAGGAATCCCTTCTTACCACACCCCTAGTTTATCCATAAGCAATAAAGGAAGAGTTTGGAGTATAAAGATTTTTTTAAATCCAGTTATCTTTTTCTTGCCTTTTTACTATGGTAATCCGAAAATAAATTCCTCCATGAATTTTTAGAGCTTGTATTTAGAATGCTAATCAGAGTAGATGGCCAATCCTTCCGCAGTGTCTTACACTGCATTTTTTTTTAAATTTCTGAGAGAGAGAGAGACAGCGTGAGGAGGGGAGGGTCAGAGAGAGAGGGAGACACAGAATCTGAAACGGGCTCCAGGCTCTGACCTAGCTGTCAGCACAGAGCCCAATGCGGGGCTCGAACCCACAAACCATGAGATCATGACCTGAGCCAAAGTCAGATGCTTAAGGGACTGACCACCCAGGTGCCCCAAGCTGCATTTTTAACATATTGTTACAAATGTTACATAGTAATATCTCGCTCAAAGCATTCAACCTTCCTATAGAAAATACACTGATTTTAAAATACCCATATGGGGTGCCTAGCTGGCTCAGTCAGTAGGGCATGCAACTCAATCTCAGGGTTGTAAATTCAACCCTTATTTTGGGTGTAGAGATTACTTAAAAGTAAAATCTTTAGGGGCGCCTGGGTGGCACAGTTGGTTAAGTGTCTAACATCAGCTCAGGTCATGATCTCATGGTTCGTGAGTTCAAGAAGTCCCACACTGGGCTCTGTGCTGACGGCTCAGAGCCTGGAGCCTGCTTCGGATTCTGTTTCCCTCTCTCTCTGTCCCTCCCCCACTCATACTCTGGGTCTTTCTCTCTCAAAATACGAATGTTAAAAAATTTTTTTTAATCTTTAAAAAAATAAAATAAAATATGTATATAACAATGCCTTTTCAAAGAGAAGCCTCTCTGACTCCATGCCCTCTACCGATAAGGGTTAGTAAAATAAGGATTTAAAACGGAAAATTATCAAGAAACTCTCTACTAAATCTTATCTTAGAACAAGAGGCCTGTAATGAGGAATTCTAGCAAATGGATTGAAAGAACCCAGGATATTATCTACTGGGAAGGAATAAGCCTCATAAAGAGAAATCTGGGGCACCTGGGTAGCTCAGTCGGTTAAGCATGTGACTTCAGCTCAGGTCATGATCTTGTGGTTCATGGGTTCCGGCCCCTTGTCAGACTGTCCTGATGGCCTGAAGCCCACTTCGGATTCTGTGTCTTCCTCTTTCTGCCCCTCCTCCATTCAGTCTCTGTCTGTCTGTCTCTCTCTCTCTCAAAAGTAAATAAACATTTAAAAAAAATTTTTTTTAAAAGAGAAATCTACCATGCTTAAATGGTTAAGGAAAAGAATGTGTTCTCCATCTGCAGCAAGGCTTAATGATGAGAGAATGACACCATACAGCAGAGCACGTTTGCTCTGGCTCCAGGAACTCCAGCTCTGCCCTAGTGATTTGTATGACCCCGAGAAAGCCACACGAGTGTTCTGTCCCCTCCCTTGCACTATGAAAGGTTGATACAAACACCTCCTGTGTGCATTTTTCTGGCATAAAGCTGTGAACAAAACAGTATCTCAGCTCTCATAGCCTTGAATTCTAGGACAAGAAACTGACAATAGACAAATTAGGCCTTTATAAATTCCATAAAGAAGAACAAGGCAGGGTAAATAGGTACACGATGGTGGGGAATTAACAATTTTCAATCAGGGAAGGCCTTTCGGGTAAGCTGTCATTTCAACAAAAACTGGAAGAAAGTGAGGAAACAAGTCGTGTTTCCACCTGGTGAGGACAGAGGTAGTGTTCTTTCTAACCTTTCCCACCACTAGTCACACCTTAGAGCTATACTGTCCTACACAGTGGCCACTGGCCACATGGGCTCCTGAGCACCTGAAATGTGACTGGTCTAAGTATAAACTGCACTGGAGGTTTGAAGACAAAGTATGAAAAAAAAGAGTATAAAGTATTTCATCAATCATTTTATGTTGATTAATATACCGGGTTAATAAAATAGCAAAAATATTTTCACCTATTTCTGGTTTTTTATGGAGCTAAAAAACTAAAATTATATATATGGCTCACATTATAATTCTCCTGGGCAGAGGTGCTTCAGGAAAAGCTGACGACCAGAATGGGGAACAGGGTGATACTACAACCCTTGCAAGCATGCACTAAGGACATTAACACGTCCGAAACTCCTTATCTCAGCCCTCAAACATGCTCTTAATACAGTTGTACATCTCTCACTAAAAGGCAAACTCCTTCTTCCTGCAGTTCTGTGGTTTACCGCTGAATGACTGCCATGACTGAATTTCCTGTCAATTTCTGTCCTTACCCACTTACAATCTAGGTCAATTCTATGACCACAGTAGTTCTTTTTTTTTATTTAAAAAGGTTTTTTTAAATGTTTATTTTTGAGAGAGACAGAGCATGAGCAGGGTAAGGGCAGAGATAGAGGGAGACACAGAATCTGAAGCAGGCTCCAGGCACTGACCTGTCAGCACAGTGTCAAACTCATGAACCATGAGATCATGACCTGAGGTGAAGTTGGACGCTCAACCGAATGAGCCACCCAGGCACCCCCAAGGTGGTTATGTGAGTTGGGTCATGTTGCTCTTCCACTCCAACCCTTTCCATCAGGGGCTAACTTCATGATGGTACTCAGGGGCTTGTGAAGGAGTGAGTTCACACAGTAGCCTCCCTGCTATCCTTCAAAGGCTGCTTGAAGGTTGGCCCTTGCCTGATGTCTAGGAAGCGGGGTTACAGGAAGATTCCCGCCATTCCCAGAATTCATACTGGCTCCCTGGGCCTGAACTATACACACAATGTAGTTTTTACTGAACACCTGTTTTCACTCTGAGAGTCTGGAATTGTGGTATGTGCCAGGCTGAGAGGGCCTGCGTGATCAGTTCCTAGGGAAGACCCCAGGCACTGAGTCTCTAATGACCATGCCTGGTTGGCAACACATCTCACATGCTGTCACAGTTCACCTCAATGCTGGGGGAATTAAATGTGTCCTGCGTGATTCCCCTGGGAAGAGCTCTTGGAAGCTTTCACCTGGCTTCCTCTGCTCTTCACCCCATAAGCCTCTTCCCTTGATGACTTTACTTTGTATCCCTGTCACTGTAATAAATCACAGTATGGAAATGATGGAACTCTGAGTCCTTTGAGTCCTCCTGGCAAGTCATCAAAACTGTGGGTGCTGTTGAGGATGCTTGAAACAGGGCCCTTGGCCCTTCATTCCTTCAGCCTCCTCTCTCTCGGGCTGACTTCGACCAAAGTGACCTCCTTGATACACTAGATGGGCGAGGCCTCACTTGAGGGCTCCTGCTGTTGTTGATGGTTCCCCCTGCCTTGAATGTTCTTCCCCCACGTCCTCCATGCCTACATCCTCAGTGCCGCCCTCCCTGATATCCTCTGTTTTATTTCTCTGCATACACCCCCACCTTGTCCCTCATAATCTCCATCTGTTCTCCCAACCTAACACTCCTCCATGGCACGTATTACCATCAGATACAGTACAAACGCCTCTTACATCTTTGTCTATCTCCCTTTGCCTCATCTATAATTTAAAGACAATGAGGATAAAGAATTTTACTATTTTATTTTTTACTATATCTCTAACACCTTTAGCATCAGTTTTTTGCTAAAAAAAAACAAAAAAAACGCTACACGAATGAAAAAATTAACGAACAGATGCACGAGTGGCCTTGTTGGTTCTGGCCAATGAGACATAAGAAGAGTTTTCCAAAAACTTTCGGGAAATCTCGTCCTTACTCCAAGAGCCACATGTCTCTCTCTCCAACTGGACATGAACAAGAAAGCAGTAGCCCTAACAGTAACATCAGCTTTCAAACAACCAAATGAAGAACCAGCTTTATGTTGGCCAAGTGGAGAGATGGAAAGAATCTGAGCCATGCTGACATAGTATCCACCCAACTGTGAAGCTTACCTTCTCTGGGGACATGTTCTCGGTATTTAAGTCAATTTTGAGCTGGGTTTTCCTTACTTGCAGAAGATTTCAGAGAACGATACATGATAGCTGCAGCTATCACTGTAGTTAAGAAATCAGGATAGAGTTTGCAAATAGGGCTAAGTGATATAATATAAAGGGTGAATATAAATATTCATTCATGAATAAAGGAATATGAACTCTGAGCATGGAAATCCACCTGAGAACATCTGCAGAGTTCTCTTTCTTCAGAGGAAAGCAGCTCCATGTGTACAAGGCAACTACAGTTATAAATCTCTCTCCTTCCCTCCCTCCTCCCCTCCCTCCCTCCCTCAATACAAACAGGACAGTAATATACTTGTAGGTGATGTGTGTGACGAAACACAGTATATAGTCTGTTTGGGACTTATTTCATCATTACCCTCTAGAGATAAGGCTAATAGTAGAGCCAAACTCCAGGACCAAGGCCAATTGGAAACATTTCAAATTAAATCTTATAAGAGTAATCGGTACCAAAAAAAAAAAGTTTAGGACACGTTGATTCAGAGGGTTTAGTGTGAAGGACTATAAATTATAAGACATTAAGGTCAAGTACACCTTAAAATGCACAGTCAGGGTGAAACAGGGAAAGAGAAGGGAGAGAGGTTGAAGATACTCAAAGTAGGACTGAGTGCTGACAACACCTAATATATAAATACAATGAATAAATCATTTTGACTTCTAAGTGTGGGATCTGTACCTGAGCAAATCCAATGACTCCATGGGCATCATCATTAGACAGAATAGTTACTTTTACATAACCATTAATACCAATCTCTGCTCCTCCTTTTGGATTTTTAAGCTGAACTCTGAAGAATTCTTCTTCTTCTGGAACTGTATCATCAAGGATATTTACCACTATTACAGCATCTCTGTCACCAGGTTCAAATATCAGTTCACCTGAACTAGCATAAGAAGCACATCAAATAAGACAGCTACAACAAATCTCAGTCAGATACAGAGTAGATTACACATAAAACTCTCAGAACACTGATTAATATTAAATATTTGGAAAAATCACATTTCATAAATAAAATTATAATACAAAATGCTCATAATTATGATTTGCTTAAAAGAATACATGTAAGAAATATGGAACATAATCAAATTTCTAGATTATAAATTACCCTTATATTTTATATATTTTCAGTCATTAAATAAACACTTAGAATTAAGTGTCCTAGAAAAACTATGGTGAGCATAAAGAGATTCCATATAAAATGGTGAACCTACCTAGGAATAAAGTCAGACTGGCTGGAGATGTAGGCCAGCTCATATATGTGTGAGTGGATGGTTCCCACTAGAGCAATTAAATTCTTGCTTGAATTAAGGTATTTTACTGTAACAGAAGCTGCATCATGAGCAGATGGTGCTTCCAGAATAAAAGAGAATTGATTCAGCTCTGAATTCCAACAGTAAAGTGCAGACATAGCTTGGCCAATAAGAAGTATGTGGACTGTGGGAAGGAAAGAAAAGGCAACTACAGTGAAATGTGAATGTTACTTCACATGTTCCCCATGGTAGGACCAAAGCAAAATCTTTTCAACTCTCCAAGTTCCATTTTGATGTCTGAATTAACTAAATATGATCTGATTTCTGAAAATCAAAATATTATTTGAAATAACTAAATGTAAATAGTAATTTTTTTAAATGCTGTGAAATGATCAAACTAACCTAACAATAAACCCATTATCCACTTTATCAATGAGAAATCACTGGATAGAGGCACCTGGGTGGCTCAGTCAGTTAAGCATCTGACTCTTGATCTGGGCTCAGCTCACGGAATTCCCTTCCAGTTATCAAAACTATAAAACAAATAAATAAAAGTATTCCAAAGGAAAGCAACTGGCTGAGATCATTTAAGGACTGAGTACTAGAGTGAGCATTCCTAGCACTTTGAGATCTAGGAGAAGAAGAAATCAGTAACACACAGAGTAGCCAGAGAAGGCTCCATGGAAAGCAGTATCCTCAGGGCAGAGCAGTTTCCAGTACAAGGAGGGACATTAAGAGAAAAGTTCAAGAGACACTGTGTCTGTTCTGAGAGGCACTGCAGAAGGGTTTACAAAGTTGGGAAGGGAAGACGTGGACCCGTGGTGTGGAAACTAGGGCTCACATGGTCTAGGGCACACACAGATGAGATGACAATCGCTTTCTCCTGAGGGTGAAGCCTCCTGAGGGCTTCTTACAGTGACTCCACAGGGATGAAGAGAATGATGAATTCATCAAAATGATTTCCAGAGATGATGGTTTTTCAAAGGTGATAGTTTCGGTGAAGCTGAGAGTGTTGGGGAATTAAGGAGAGGGGCAGGGGCCAGTGTCTTTCCAGGAACATTAATTACAAGACTCTTCCTTAAAGAGGCTTTCTGGACATCCCTTAGGCCTGGTCAAGTCTTCCCCATTTTGTGTTACGAGAGCAGGTATGCCTGCACAGCAGTTATCTGTTTGTACCTAGAAACTTTTTGTGTGATTATATATCATGTCTCCATTCCCTCTTGCATGTTAAACTTCTTCAGAGCAGGGACTAGAACTCATCTTGTTTCCTCTGGGCCTACCACTATGCCTGGCACATAACTGGCATTCAAAAACTCTATTAAATAATGAAGGAGAGAAGGAAAAAAGAAAGACAAGTGTATATGTCCTTGCCATTTCTGTCATATCCATTCTTCTTCTTGCATTTAAAGAACTCTGTCACCACCCAATAATCTCTGTCAAGTCATTAACCAGAATAAATATGTAATCCTCACAGTAATGGCTCCAATCTAATATTTGACATATTCAAAATAAGAAACTCCTTGAATATTATTTAATGCATAATTTCAGCTTTCAGGGGATCTATAATAAGGCATTCTAAATAATTACTTACAATCTTTTCATACTTCTACAACCTCAAGTCACAGAAACAAAAGAAATAAAGAGACCTCACAATGGGTCCCTTAACAAGCCTCTGGCAGAATTTTTCATAAATTGTTTTAGAAACTGTGCCTAGTCTATTTCTTTAAAAATCTTTAAAGAGAATTCTATAACTTCAATTAATAAGCTATTCAAGCAGCACTTGTCATCCTTAAAAACATTCATTAGGAAACTATTTTGAATTATAATAAGTGACTCAAGTAGGTACAGTTAGTCCACCTGAAAACTTGAGGTGTAAGAAAAGCAAAAATAAAGGCATAAAATTCAATGACAAGTAGACGCAAACAAATACATGATGAAAGATGTGTAATTTATTCACTAAATCAATTGCTGAGTGAATGATAAGAAAGTCACAGCTTTATGGCCTGTCATGACAAGTCAAGAGAAGTTATTTACAAAGAGGATTCTCAAAACAGAGATACACACAGGACTCTGACAGCACAGTGAGCCGAGTAGAGGCCAGACAATGATGTAATGGTCCAGATGTCAGGTGGCCAGGGTCTGGGAAAACACAGCACGGACGCGGGGCCAGGAAGGGAAGAGGGCACAGGGAAACAAAGCACAATGAGATAGACAATCCATAAAAAGTGAGAGATAGATAATGCTGATTCCTCATCAGCAGGTGAGGTGACTGAAGGAAACAGAATCTGAAGATTACAGTGCCTGAATCAGAAAACTGCAGTCAGGCACCTAAGAGAGAAACTGTGAGAAGAGATTCCTGTATTTGTGCTAAATCTTCTACTCTTCTCAATATCATAAGTAGACTCTAGCTTTTATGAGTTCAGCTACCTGAATGCATCGATGTCTCCAAAATCTAAACCTCTGATTTCTTCAGTTCTACATCTCTAAATCCTGCAGAGGCTTCTATATTAACTCCTGCCCGTGCAGTAGCAAACTACTGTATCCAGCATATTCTATACACCAAAGCTAGGTGGAGTTATAAAACATGCTTTTGATCATCACTTGCTTTTGAAATGCCTTCAAGGATGTCTTTACCCTAATAATGCTCAGAGTGTAGTCACCGGATCCCTAACAGTCACTGAGACTGAGGAGGGTCTGTGAAGTCAAAACTATTTTTGTAGTAATTCTAAGATGTTGCTTGTCTACATCATTCTCATTCTTTCATGAGCATATGTGGAATTTTGTAGAGGCCATATGACTGATAATATTGTAGTAGAAAGAATACAGACACAGACATAAGAAACCAGACATTAAGAAATTTGCAAAAATAAGAAAGTAGTATCACTCTTTGTACAAAGGTTTTTGTTTTAAAAAATACTTTTTTAAAAAAATAAAACATGTTATTTTTGTTCACATGTAGTAAGTTCACTGCTTTCATTCTTAACTGAATTAAGAAGTATCTAATATTTCTCCTTTTCCATTTCTAATACAATAAATATTAGCAGACAGAATTCACACAAACAAAGGCACTCTGAGTTCCTTAAAATTTTAACAGAATGAAAAGTTTCTAAGGCAAGAGTACTGGGGAATCACTGAACCATCCAAACACAGATCAAATCGTGAACATGACATTCCAAATATTTTTGTATAGATGCTAGTGTGTTTTCAACCTTACCACCACCACACTGAGTCAAATACTCTGTCCCTACCACTCTAGTCAGTTCATTGTGCCCTCAACGTCATGTATACTTCTACTTTTCTCTTTTGCTCACACCTTCCCCCCTGCCTACATTTCTACCAGCCCACCCAGGCCAAGCTCAAGCTCCCCTCTGAAACCTCTTACCCACTTCAATACACCAGTGACAGAGCAAATGGGACTGGAATTCTACCTTGAATTATTATCTTAATATTCTTCTTGCTTCTCCAACCAGACCTCTGAAGGCAAAGAATTCTTCATAACTTTAGGAGTGCCTAGGTGGTTCAGTCAGTTAAGCGTCCAACTCAATTTTGACTCAGGTCATGATCTCATGGTTTATGGGACTGAGTCCTGTGCTGACAGTGCAGAATTTGCTTAGTATCCTCCCTCTCTCTCCCTCTCTCTCTCTCTCTCTGCCGCTCCCCCACTCCCACTAAAAATAAATAAATTTGAAAACAAATTTAAAAAAGAATCCTTCATAACGTTAAAAAATGACTTACATACAATGTCTAATAATAAACAATCCTGTCTGACTCACACAAAAAATTCCTATGTCTCAATTTAAAAGTGGAACTTTGATTCATCCAGATTCACCTGCTGAGTCACTTGGTTTGGCTTCCAAGTTCCTCTGGGTACCTCAACAGGAGACATGATGACTCACTGAGTGTGCTCCCTGCATTGTTCACACCTGTTTGGGGAGGCAGCCCCAAAAGCTCACCATGCCAACTGCTGGCAGCCTGTATGCCTTGTTATCACTGGTCCACCCAAATGATTCTTCACCAACCCAGAAATCACCCTACAACCTCCAGACAACATTTACCTTTTGGTTTCTCATTAACAGACTTTGCTTTTGAAACATCTGTGAGTAAAAATATTGCTTACATTTCTGATGTGTATATTAAAGCACAGAAAGTCAAGAAAGGATCAGACTGGAAGAAGGATGGGAGAGTGAACAATCATTTTCTGACTTTTTAAAAATATGTCAATGCAGATACCTGTTATCTTCTTATGCTTTCATATTTAAAATATATACTATATGCAATGTCACTCTTCATTTTTCTCTAGACAAAAGAAATTTTTACCTTACTTTATCCTTCACTCATGTTTTCTGCCATATTTCATTCTGATTCCTCTCAAGAACAATGCCCATTTAAAACATATTAGTACTTTTGCATTTCTAGGATTTCCAGAAATACTACTGTTAAGATCTTAATTTTACATTCTTATAAAATACCCAGTGTCTGGCAAAGTGATACTATCTTTAACTCAGTAAGATTAAAATTATTTTAGCTTTCCACACTGCATTTCAAACTAGTTAGTTTAAACATGCTTACCTATTCCTGAAGCTGGTGTAAAGGAGTAGATCCTATTAATGTTACCAAAATCCAGGGATTGAAAATATCTGAAAGCAGACTGTCCTGTCTCCCAGATGAAAATATCAATTGAATTCTGATTCCCTATAATAATGGAGTAAAATTCAAATTTTAATGCAAATGTTACAGGCAAAAAAATGATAAAATTACCCAGTAAAAAAATTATTAAAATATTTAATTCAGTTTAAAAAACAAATTTAGTTAGGATATTCCTCCAAATTCATTTAGTTAAACAAAAATACAACTTGGTAGAAAACACTTCAAATGTCTTTTTGCATTTACCACATGAAGCATGGCCACTGCTTAATCATGATCTGATATTAAAGAAAGGTGACACATGTTTTGTTTAAATTTTAAGAAGGTTGAAGGTTCACCTAAGAACGTTCCACTAGGAAAAGAAAGCATATTTATATTCAGAGAATATTTTGAAACCGTATCAAAGGTCGCTGAGCACTATTTATTACTACTATAATTTACCCATGGCTCCCCAAGTACAGTCGCATAAAATGTTATCTGTTTACACTTTGGATATGAGATCTTCACAGATCTTTCCACTTTACATACACATCCCAAATTTTATTTTAATATAACCTTAATGTGATTATTTATAATCTAAATATTATACATGTAACACTTAAAATGTGTTTTTTTTCTAAAATCCATTTGTAGCTGACAGTCAATACCTTATCCATTAAGAAACAGATTAGCTGCAGCACCTGGGCAGCTCAGCCAGTTAGCATATGACTCTTGGTTTTGGCTCAGGTCATGATCTAACAGTTCATGGGATGGAGACCCGCACTGGGTTCTGTCCTCCCAGTGCAGACCCTGCTTGGGATTCTCTCTCCCTCCCTCTCTCTGCCTCTCCTCCTGCGCTTGTGTGGGCACATGCGCGCTCGCTCTCTCTCTCTGTCTCTCTCTAAGTAAACATCAAAAGAGAGAAGAAATGGATTAGCTAAAAAATTATTCCAAGAGCTACACGTTTTCATACAGATCATACTATATGAATAACAGATAATTTCAACAACAGTGTATATATTACAATTGTTAATATCTTCTTACCAAAGATTAAGTAAATGTCATCGCCTGAAGTCAAGGCCTCAACTTGTGTTGTCCCACTGATTGGCACTTCTTGAAAGTTAATAAACTCACTGCCAGACCATCTGAGTAAAATGGAATTTGGCCTGGCATTAACTTGGGAAATGGCTAAAAACACAGAGCCTCTCCTGGCGAACAAGGCTATGCTCAGCACACCTCGGACAGGAAGTGTCTGATGCAACGTGAAGCTTCCTCCACTCCATCTGAAGACCTGTGGGAAATGTTCAAATACAAAACCCTTCATGACTAGGAATTTAGTACTTGTGTGAATTTAACCAATATTATGCATTTACTCTCCTAGTCCCCTTTATTTAGTTAGGAGGATACTTTCATAAATAAGAAAATATCAAAACTGATGCTCTCTCACTGCTCTCTCTTTATCAGTGTGTGTGTGTGTGTGTGTGAGAGCACACACAGAGAGAATGAGTGAGAAAGAAGTTATTTGAAAATAAATCAATTTCAAATATACATCTGGGTAGGGGCAAGTCACAGAGAGAGAAAAGGAAAGCTAAAAACAGGGGAGAAGTCACTTAAACATGAAAAATTCAGTTCTGGGTAAGAAAATTTCTGATGCTGTAACATCATTCCTTAGTCACTGTTCAAGCAATAGAATATAACAAAAAAAAAGACCAAAACTTTTTAGTCCTGAAGGTGGCAATGTATACAAGGTTTTAAGGTGAGAGTTCACATGTTTAAAATTAAAAGAAGATCCTGAATCTACATTGTATCTTAAACAATCTGGTCAGCTGCAGAATTATATTTATTCAGTCAACAGATGGAAACCTTATGTGAGCCTGGCATTATGCTAGGAGTTATGGATAGAGTGGCCTTATGGATCTTACTAACAGTTAGGAAAAGGCAAACGATAAAAACATTGAGAAATAAATGTATGATGATTCGATTGAGACAAATGCTGAAAATAACAACTGGGTGATATGACAGAAAATTATGGGTGTTACTAGGGAAATAAAATTGGAAAGAATGACATGACAAAATTTCTAAGGCAGAAAATGTTTGTCATAAGCTGAATGAAGACTGGTCCAACTAGAAGGAAGTTGATAGTGATAAGGAATGAAGACAGTAAGACTGGAGAGGTAAGATCATGAGGTATCCTTTGTGAAGATGACAATATAATTTGCCGCAGGGATCCTTTACAGAGCAAAAGGGACAGTATTGACATAATCCTGTCCTGTGTGGAGTAAATAAAGAAATATAGTTATGTTATTTATAGTCCATAATTAAATAACTTATAATTTATTTTAAATATAATTGGAAATCACTGAATAGTTATAAAATGAGGAATAACATGAAGTAATATTTTTAGAAGACGACACCAGCTACTTGACAGAGAAGGGATATAAGGAGTCAGAGAAGAAGTTCTGAGATCAGCTGGGGAGCTACTCCAACCGTGTGGGAGAGAAATGATAGGGCCTGGACTAGGGAGGGAGAAGCAGAGATGGAAAGAAATGTCTGTAGTCAAAACATTATTAGGAGAAATAATCAAAACAGTAATAAATTAGATGTGAATGAATAAAAACGACTAATCAAGAAAGATGAATGCCAGCATTTGGTCCTAAGCAATTGCATTTATGATGTTGCTATTTCCTGAGATGAAAGCAAGCATTACAACAAGTTTCATAGAGAAAAATCAAAGTTCAGTTTTGGATATGTTAAATCTTAGATACTTAAAATATATTTATGTGGAGATGCCAACAAGAAGTTAGACATGTAAGTCTAGAAATTAGAAAAAAAAGCTATCAAGAAAATTAGAAAACAGCTTATAGCTGATACCTAAGACAAAGAATTGATGAAAATACCTGGATTGAGCAAAAAGAAAAAGAAATCTGAAGGAAAACCGAACCCGTAAAACTCCAAGAACTCAAAGTTCACAAAAGGAAGGAGGAACTGGCTGTCGAGACTGAAAAGGGTGACAGAGAGAGAAGACAAACCTGTGTGGTACTTTAGAAATGAAGAGAAGAGGGGCTCCTGGGTGGCTCAGTTGGTTATGGGTCCAACTTCGGCTCAGGTCATGATCTCGTGGTTCGTGAGTTGAGACCCGTGTCAGTGTCTGTGCTAATGGCTAAGAGCCTAGAGCCTACTTTGGCTGCCTCTCTCTCTCTCTCTCTCTCTCTTTCTCTCCCTCTCTCGAATAAATAAACATTAATTTTTTTTTTGAAAAATGAAGAGAAGAGATGGTTTAGATTTGAGGATGAGGTAACTGTCACATGCTAATAGGAAGCAGCATAAGAGAATGACAAAAAACATCCAGTGAATTTGCAACCCAGTTGTCATCAATGACCAAGAGGAAAGACAAAAGCAGGTAGACAATTCTTTCACTGTGTCTTACTACAGAAGAGAGAAAAGAAATGAAACAGAAAGTAGAAGGGGGTGAGATCAGGAAAGAAATTCCTTTTGAATTTTGGAGATTATACATTTACACTGATTGCAATAATTCGACAGAGAAAGACATTAGCAATCGTAGACACAAAGGTAACAACTAAACCTTCTTGTGGCAAGAGAAGCCTGGCTGTTATAGAAGGAAAACTTCTCTATAACAAGATGGAGGAACAAAACTGGGTTTCAAGATTTCTGAATTTGGTCTTGGCAAGATGACTAAGCTCCTTTCTGGTAGATTTCATTTCAACAAAGTCATCAGCTGGAAATGCGACGAGAAGCAGGTAAGCAAGTCTAAGGAGTGAGAAAATTATCAAATAAGCATTATTAGGATTATAAGATGTAGTTAACTAGATAAATGTGGAATTTCTGAGGTGATGTTAAGTGGCCATTTGATAATGCAAATCAAAAATTGTTAGTGATACCATCTGTCAAGTTACATGATTTTTCTCCATAATGTTTTCCAAAGCCATTAAATTCTAATTAAATATTCATGCTTATTACTGCACTTGGTCTGGCTCTTGAAGACAATATTTATAATCTCATTGTTTAAAAATTAACTGACTAATTAATATCTACATTCTACTTTACTACTTTACCTCAATCAACTAATAGTGGATTTTTACACTTAATTTACAGACTACATCTTTGATGAGTTTCAAATAGAGTATTTTTTAAAAATTCATTTTAAAAGAATCAAACCTGAGTTAATTCAGAATCATCTCTTTGACTTGCAACAATTAAATAATCTTGATTGTCTGAACTAAAATATTTTACTTGAGAACTTTCCGAAATAATGATTGTTTGTACCTGCAAGGAAGATAAAACCATGGGAAAAAATATTTAAAGAAGAAAAGGCTCTGAATACACTAATTGTATGAGTTAATATTTGAAGTTCAAAATTTGAAAAATCATTCTAAGCAGTAGGTATGCATACTTAGGTGTCATTTAAGACAGACAAAAATATCCTGGATTAAGACACCTGGCTAAAATGTGTATCTACTTGCAAAAGGCTGCTTTCACATTAATACAGAATGTACATTATCTTCCATTAAAATCTTACAAATCTGATTTTCCTTTTAAATAAAGCAACCTACAAAAAATGAAGAAATTTTTTACCAAGAATAATTTGAATCCAGATGTGAATGTATATACACTGATAACAGAAGGCTTTTCTTTACTTCTTTCTTCATGAGTAATCACAAGGTAAGGGGAAACACCAATATTAAATGCCTCACAAGTTTTAGGATTTTCTATATTTAAATCCTAGGAAATAAGGAATAACAGTAATTCATGAGTCATCTGAAGTTTACATGTACATTTTATGTACTATAAAATGACTGATGTTTACCTCAAGTGGAATAAACATCCCTTGCCATCGATAAATAGTAGAAGACACTTTTCTTAACATTATACCATATACTGAATCTTCCAAAGTAAAAAAACACCAACCAGAAGGTGATACATCCAAAAAACTTTGAACTATGGAAAACACAGCATCCATTCCCCCTGAAACACATAAATCATGATTTATTTGCTAAAATACAATCCCTTTGAAACTTTACACCAAGTTTATTGTTTAAACAGTGTTACTTGTGAGTTTGTTACAAGATATAAATTGTGTGTGTGTGTGTGTGTGTATAAGACAAAAATATAAGCCAGAGATTTTAAAAAATAACTAAAAATAAGAATCTTAAAAAGCACTTAAAACTGTTCTAAATCCATGTAGACTTTTCCAAAGTGTATTTAAAATACTAAATGTATATTTTAAAATTTTTTAATGTTTATTTACTTTTGAGAGAGAGACAGACATGTAGACTTTTCCAAAGTGTATTTAAAATACTAAATGTATATTTAAAAAATTTTTAATGTTTATTTATTTTTGAGAGAGAGACAGACAATGGGGAAGGGGCAGAGAGACAGGGAGACAGAATCTAAAGGAGGCTCCAGGCTCAAGCTGTCAGCACAAAGCCCAACCTGGTGCTTGAATCCACTAACCATGAGATCAAGACCCAAGCCAAAGTCGGTTGCTAAACCAATGGAGTCACTTAGGTGCCTCTAAAATACTAACTGTATATTTTAAAGGGAAATATGCTCAACATGATTTTTATCAAATTTTATAAAGATGGTGAAAATATAATTGAGAAATGTTTAATAATATGTAGGTTTATAGAAATACGTTAAATGTTCTGTTTTAAAAACTTAGACTACAGTTTGAAACTATAACCATCCACTGATTTCCTGCTTTACATATTATATATTTAAGAATGCTAAAGCAGACTCCCCTACTTTAAATGGCTGTCAAGTTTTTAATCAACCTGTTATCACAGGTACATGTCCTAAAATTCTGCACGTTTAAACAAAGACAAAAAAAATCCCTATATGAGAGTGCCTGGGTATCTCAGTCAGTTAAGCATCTGACTTCGGCTCAGGTCATGATGTCACGGTTCATGGGTTCGAGCCCCACATCAGGCTCTGTGCTGACAGCTAGCTCAGAGCCTGGAGCCTGTTTCGGATTCTGTGTCTCCCTCTCTCTGTGACCCTTCCCTGCTCATGCTGTCTCTCTCTCTCTCTCAGAAATAAATAAAACATTTAAAAAAAAATTTTAAATCCCTATCTCATGAACAATAATTTTTAAAAACCTATATGTTTTATTATCATACCAGTTTCCCAAAGAAAGTTCTTTTTAAACTTTAGCTAATGTATGAACAATAAGAATAAATGTCAAGGTTGAAATCTAGGCTCCTTATACGTTATTGATCATTTTCAGATTACAAGTTCAAGAAGTTATGTCAATGTTTCATATGTACTATCCATTAGTGATTTCCTTTCCTAGAAAACAAGTATTTTTAATTCCTATTGTCATCTTTTAAAGGTACACTACAGCTTTTGCATTAAGAGTCTAAATGTTTTACATTAAGGTCCTGACCATCTGGCCTAATTCTTCCCTACCATAATTCAGGAAGATGGTGAATGAAAAATAAATAAAGCTGACATTTAAGAATCTCCAACCTCCACCCACACAAGTACTTCCAAAAATACATGCAGATTCCAAACCAAAATGAGATAACTGAATTAGAAATCATAATCTTTCTTTTTTGGATCCCATCACTTCCTACCTTTTAGAAAATTATACCGCTACAAACACTTTCCATTTTAAATATTCAATATTTCTCTACTTATTAGGCCTTTTCCATCAGCATTTAAATATGCTTAGGTCTCTCCAAACTAAACAAATGAATAAACAAAACCCCTTGAAACCTACATGACATCACTACCTTTGCTAGGTCTTACCTTCTCAGTCAAATCTCTTCAAACAGGTGCATGTACTGGAGGTTTCCATTCCCTTACCTCCATTCAAAATGTTATTCAGTCCCTATTCCTCTATAAATAGCTCCTGCCCTTTTATTCACCCTCTGATGCTAACTATAATAGACAGTTTTTGCTTTTACCTTATTGGGCTTCTACACCAGCAACTGGCATAGTTATCACTCCTTCGTTTTTCAAACGCTCTTCTGCTGCTGTCCGTGATCCCACATTCCCTTGGGTTTCCCACTAGGTCTTCTATGTCTCCTTTGCTACATCCTCTTCATTTCCCTAGTAATTCAATTTGAGCCTTCTCAGAGCTCAGTCCGGGCCCTCCTCCCTTCTCAACCTACAGCCCCTCATTCCAGGTTTTACATCAATTTCCAAGATTTTAAATACAATATACATGCCAAAGATTTTCAAATTTATCTCTGCAACAGAAACTTTCCGTTGAGTCTAGAAAAATGTCTTCTCAAAAGTAACTCAAATTCAAAGTGTGTTAAATCATTTTACTTCCCCTCACCAAAATAACAACTAGTCCTCATTCATTACTTCCTTTCTTACTGACGAGTATGACACTCTATGCAACCACAGAAGCCAAAAATCTAGGAATTATCTCCGCAATCTCCTTCATACCCAATCTATCACTTCGTCCAAGCTACCATGGGCTGACCTTCTGTTTGTCTCTCTTCATCCTCTCTTGTCTTCTGTGCCAAATCGTTCTCTACACAGTACCAAGAACACTATCTTTGAAATGCAAGTAAGATCACACCACCCTACAAATATACCTGGCAACCCTCCTGCAAGCCTAAACCACTCAGAGACTTTCCATTAACCCTAGAATAAAGACTAAAGTACGTAACATATTCTTCAAGCTCTTCAACAATCAGGTCTTACCTAGCTCTCCAAAGTCAACACTTCCCCTTATTTCTAACTCCAATGTCCACTCTACAGTTCTTCATTTATACACTTTTTTATGCCTCCTGACTTGTGCCTCGGTAGTTTCCCACCTTCCCCCCATGTTCCTTCAACTCAGATCTTTGCAGAATCAATACCCACTCATCATTCAATCCTAGTTCAAACACTGATATCCCTGGGAAGCACTCCTTCATGTTCTCACTGCACTTAGAATTACTCCTTTAAAACATTTATTATAGTTTTAAACTACATACTGATTTTTACTTGAGTTTATTTCTGTCTCCTCCTAAATTCTAAATATCATGAGTTCAATAACATGCCTGACACATGACAGGCTCTCAATAAATATTTGTGGCTGCGATAAAAGAATCAGACATCTGTTCTCCATTTTCAACAGATCCATAAGATACAATTCATGAGAGAAAATTAAATCCGATAGATGCAATCTTTCTTGGTTTTAAAATTTTGTTCTTACAAGAAACCAAACGTACTCATGCCAAAGGCTGTTTCAGATATTGTCTCCCACTCCACACTCACAGCTAAATCAATGCCATTGGTGCGTGACACGTTTAAATATACAGTCCTGTTGGCTTCTTCAACTTCTATAGAGGTGGCTCTAAAAAAAAGATTACAGAAAGCAGAAAATAATACAATTTCTACATATTAAGCATATATATCACATTGCTAGAATATATTTAATACACTTAAATTTACATAACCAAGGTGAGATAGATCCACAAATTTCACACAGCACGAAAATGAGATCCTACAGCTCAAAATATTAACTTATGAAGGTTAAAAAAAGCACTGTGATCTGATAC